>NC_041382.1:72244784-72323647 GCF_002162155.2 Triticum dicoccoides | reverse complement strand
AAAGTTTTTTTAATTTTTTTTCAAAACTACTAATGGCGCACCGTGGGAGTGGTGCGCCATTACTAGTTGAACTAGTAATGGCGCACCACCCCCACCGTGCGCCATTAGTAACTTGGCCACCACTTCCACCGAATGCACCCCCCCCCCTGTGGACCGCCTTTTCAGTTTTAAAAAAATAAACAAAAATGATGGAAATGTCAAAAAAATAAAAGAAAATAAGTTTCCCATGTGATATATGGTCTAGTTGTTGTGAAAATTTACAAATACGAATTTCGACTTTATTTGCAAAATCTCTCGAGAATTTGTAAAATGGGCATAACTTTTGCGTACGAACTCGGATGAAAAAGTTTTTTATATGAAAAATCATCTACTCGAAAAGTTACATCCGAATTTAACCGGGGGAACCCTGTTAAACATTTTCAAAATCCTCAAAAACCTAACAGAAAAAAAGATACGGGGCTTTTAAGATCTAGAGAGGCAAAAAAATTCAAAAAAATTCAAACTTACTAATGGCGCACCTGCCCATGGTGCGCCATTAGTATCTTCCCGCCTTCGAAATTCAAAATAAGTCAACAAAATAAAAAAAAAGTTACTAATGGCGCACCTGCCCATGGTGCGCCATTAGTATCTTCCCGCGTTCAAAATTCAAAATAAGTCAAAAAAATAAAAAAAAGTTACTAATGGCACACCTGCCAATGGTGCGCCATTAGTATATTCCCGCCTTCAAAATTCAAAATAAATCAAAAAATAAAAAGAGTTAGTAATGGCGCACCTGCCCATGGTGCGCCATTACTATGTTGTATATATGGCTGGGCGCACCTCCTCCACTCCACCTCTCCTCCACTCCATCTCCTCCTCTCCTCCACTCCATCTTCCCTTCTCTCCTCCACCATACTACCCTCCTCCTCTCCGGCGACCTCCTCCTCCTCCTCTCCGGCGACCTCCTTCTCCTCTCTGGCGACCTCCTCCTCCTCTCCGGCGACCTCCTCCTCCTCTCCGGCGACCTACTCCTCTCCGGGAACCTCCTCCTCCCTCCTCTCCTCTCCTCCCCTCCCCTCACGGTTTCTCCTCCCTCCTCTCCGGTGAGCTCCTCCTACCTCCTCTCCTCCCATTCCCTCATGGTTTCTCCTTCCTCCTCTCCGATGCTTCAGTGAACTCCTCTCCGGTGACCTCTTCCTCCTCTCCAGCGATGTAGGCGAGCGCCTCTCCGCTGACCTCCTCCTCCTCTCCGCGAACTCCTCTCCGGCAAAAGAACACGGCAAAAGAACGTACAAGATCCAAAAACAGGAACAAAATTTGAAATAATATCGTGCCAAAAAACGAGCAAAAAAAACTAGCAAAAAATGGGCAAAAAAATCACGATCCAGATCCAAATTCAAAAGTCAAAAATAGCAATGGCGCACGGTGGGGGTTAGACGGTGCGCCACTACTATTTTCCCGCCTTCAAAATTCAAAAATACTAATGGCGCACCGTGGCCTATACTAATGATGCACCAGTGGTGCCCCATTAGTATACCAGATACTAATGGCGCACCAGTGGTGCGCCATTAGTAAAAATTACTAGTGGCGTGCTAGTAATGGCGCACCAGTGATGCGCCATTAGTAGGCAAAACTGGTGCGCCATTAGTAGGCCTTTTCCCAGTAGTGAGCGATGCAGCACCGTACGCCCCCCAACCCTCCTCCTCCCCTTGCCCCCCGCCTGTGCAGCTGACGGCCCCTTCTCTGTCTCGCAGGGCAAGGTCTCCGACGCCTCTACGACACCGACGCCTCCACCTTCTACGGCGTTTGCACCTTCTTCCACCTCCGGCCACCGCGGCCTCACCGTCTGTGGAGGTATCTGCTCCTAAGATCTCTGCGTCCCGCTCCCCTTGGCCCTCCCGGTTCTTCTCCACTAAGGTGCGATTCTCCATGCCTCTGTCTCCGCCATTCCAGGGCTTAATAGATCTCCTATGATATATGACTTGTTTATGAAGATTTTGATGTGTTCTGCCTTGTTCTTGTCTGTACATTTGCGCCCTTCCAGGGCTTAACTTGCTTATGAATACATCTCCCATTGATTTTGATGTAGTTTTAGAGTGGCTAGTATGTATGTAGTGGAGCTAGCAGTAGCAGCTGCTTCTACGGCACCTTCTTTGTTGTTCGGCTGTGTCAAACAAAATTCCAATGGCCAACTCATATGCCCTGCAATTTGCACATGATTATTATTTATCTCACATCACATTCTCCTCTTTGCTTGCCATGCACTCCCAGCTCCGTCATCGCGACCGCGTAATAGTCCGTGGGTGATACAACATGCTCAAATTCAGTAATTAATCAGTATATATATACCATAAGAGAAGTCTCAAAGATTGGGACTATCTTGCCTTATGTTTCAAACTTTGAACTATATACATGACTTCTATTTTATTTTTTAAATTCACAGAGTTAGGACTATCGTGTGGATGATGCTAAACAAAGATAGGAGTAGTAGTGGTGGCCATCTAGTTGGACTACTACTGCTAGGACTTGCTCCAGATTTTAGGATTTCTTTTCTTTTAGGATTTATTTTCTTCTAGGACTAGGTTTTTATTATTTTTCTGTTGTGATTGTTTTTTGAGCTCTTTCTTTTTCATTTCCTACTATCCTTATCCTAATTATCTTAAATTGTTATGATCTGTGTAACAGGATTAGATCTTGGATTTGCTAGTGGACTTTGGGAGTTTCTTAGCCAGCTTGGTGACTCCATATTTTTCACTATTTCAGCAAGTCTTTTGTAAGCATTAAACTTTCAGCACTACATTTCTATCTTATGTGTACATCAGTTTGCTTCCAATTGCTATATATGTATTGTTGTTACTAAAAATGATGAAGCTCCTGTCAATTGCTATACATATATATGTGTATGATGATCCTCCTTTCCTGCAGTAGTATAACTAGGATATAAAGCACATTGAACTAACAATCTTGTATGGTGCCTAAACTACAATGATTCAGGAACATCAGATGACATAGCATGTGGATATTGACATAGGATGAGTAGATTAATAAGTGAGCCAAAAGTGATGGACAAACCTCATGCTAGGAATTCTGGAGGGTTGCACTACATGGAATGCATTGGCAAATGCAGCCAAAACCTGATATATACCAAAAACATTGTATAGAAATATGCTGAATTTTCTGCTCTGATTGTTGCTCAAAGAAATTTAGCAAAAAAATGGGGTCCTGGGAGACGCCGCTGCTGCTTGAGGCCCTTGAGAGGCCCTTCGTGTCGTGATGATTTTGCAGGTACCCCGAGAGGCCCTTGAGTTTGCCGGAATGTCGATTAACTTCCGTTCCGGCAAATTCGGGTACTCCATATGTCCTATTTTCAGCAAAGGTCATGCTGAAATTTTCCGTGAATTTTAGCATGACTTTGCTAAAAATCGGACATATGAGGTACTTGCTACTAATGCATGGGCCGCGGTATCTTAGTACTTAATTAAGTAGGATCAACTGCCCCTTTATTCTTGCTGCATTAAACCGTAGGTGGCAATAGAGCCAAGTGATTAGGCCCAACTTAGAAATTCTCCTCAGCATCGATAAACCCTAGATGAACTCCGATGGGCATCCGACGGCGAAGATAGACAAAGCACGGTGAAGGCAATGATTGACAAAGGTGATAGTTATGAGAAGATCAAGGCGAAATATCCTTTGATGAGCGAAGATGACTACAAGGAGTTCAAGATCAAGTGCGAGAGCCCCGCAACCTCCGAATCAAGTCAGTGGGGGAAAGAAATGCGGCAGTTGAACATAGGGGTCCACCAACTCGGTCCTGGCGGTTACAGAGTGGCAAAGCCTATATGGGACAAGGAGGACGCGGAGCGTGCCGAGCAAGGCCTACCGCCCCACTTCTAGAAATACAGTGACAAGCAGACCAGGAACTTTCTCAGGGCCCGATACAAGGAGGACCCGGTAACAAAGGAGCTTACCACGGATCCGAAGACCAAGGAGCTTGAGCTTGTTCTGGTAAGGAATACACCCCCGCGTAATTAGCTCCATATGATTGCATTCTAATTAATCCTCAATATTTCTAAATGGTTCACGTTCCTGTCGCAGGACAAAGAAAGCAGTAGCGCGGGGTCGTCTCAGAGCTCCCCTTTCGACACCCCTTTGAATAGGGCATTAAACGTAATGAAAAACAGGGATAAGCTCAATAAGCCGACGTCAGCTAGTCGTGTGGCCGGCAAAGGCTTGTCCACAAAATGGTCGTCATACTATGGCACTGGTGGGACAAAGGAGAAAAAGACCAGCTCGGAAAGCCAGTCGCGCGAGGTTGAAGCACTCAAGGCGCAATGGCGTGGATTCCGGAGATGGTCCAAGAGCAAGTGCAACAACAACTGGGATCGACGCTTACCGGCATTATGCCTACCTTGATTCATGGGATAACGACGTGGATTGCGGGTGGCCAACAGGGGCCGCCCCCGATTCCCAGCTTCACGGCCAGCAACTCACACAACGCGCAGGCGGCGCCATTGGTGTCTCCGGCGGCGGCGGTATTGGTGTCTACGGCGGCGGCGCCATTGGTGTCTCCGGCGGCGGTGGTATTGGTGTCTCCGACGCCGGCATTGGAGCTTAATGCACCCGGGTGTACGCCGGCCGGCACCTCGCTAGCAAGCGGCCCCTCCGTCAGTTGCACGCCTTCGCGGTGCCTCGACATTAGCCGAGCTCGACGGCATCACAGTAACTAAGCCTCTCGGCCGAGGACTTCATCTCCTTGCCTTTGACTGGGCATCCCTGACGCCCTACATGTTTTCGCAGGGCGCCGCCAACGTTCCTTGCACTCTCCTGCACTTCGTGGGCAACGAGTTGGTCGATGTCACCAAGGGCAGAATCTTTCAACCGGGCAACCCCGTGTTCCATGGTAATCCGATGCCACCCACAATGTATAGGGTTGAAGTGGTTCGGGTGCTGCCAGGCTGCGACGAGTTGTTACCTCCAATTCAACCTGCTGGGGCCGACAAAGAAGATGAGATGACCCTTAGCGCCTGCGTAACCTAGCCCCTGGTTTGGCCGAAGTGCCAGATTCGTTTGGGGACGGGGGACACCACCCCACAGACAAGACCGCCAGTCGTGTCGGCGCCAAGCCATGGCAAGAACGCCGCAACGCTACCAGACATGCCGGACATCCCTATGGCACAGGATCCGGACATGCATATGGCACAGGATCCGGACGACGATGACAACGACGATGGTACATTTACCAACGTCGATAAGTACTTTGCCGAACATGGGTACGGTGACGAGTTCTGCGGGCCTCCTTCTCAAGAACCCAAACAAGATGACCGCGATCTAGCTGGTACGGCGGAGAAACCCAATTGCAATAGGCGTCGTCTGGCGTTCAGTTCTGAGGAGACGCCTCTAGCTGCCGCCTTCACCGAGCCTCAGATAGCGGAGGTGCCAAATATTATCAGCCACAACACGCTCAAGAAGGCGTTCTATGAGCAGAACTCGGTCCCATTACAGCAGATCAAGAAGAAGGGCCGGAAACGGCCGACTAAAAAGGCCGCCGGTGCGAGCCAGCCGGCACCGAGTACGATCCGTGCTCAGGACGGGCCACCTTCACCTAAGGATATCTCGAGGAGGGTGCATGTGGCGGGTAGGGCGATGCTACCGACAAATATGCTTAATGCTACAACCGGTGCTATGCGGAGTCTGCACGACAGTGTTCTTTCTTTGGAGAAGCGGCGTCTCAGAGAGAATGATGTGGCATACCCAGTTTTCGTGGCCAAGGTGCCAGAGGGCAAGGGCTTTGTGGATGGCGCCATCGGGGGTACAATCATCCTGCGGTTTGATGACATCTTTCTATGTTCAACCTTCATCCGCTGCACTACACCTTCGTTCGACTGTTTTCGCTGAGTATGGAGATGCGGATCATTAGAGACAAGACCCCGAACATCGTGATCGTCGACCCCTTCTACATACGTGCCAAGCTCTTGAGCAGCACTGGGGACCGCCAAGTCGCGCGTTCACACCTCGAAGACATCATACTGGCAAACCCAGATAAGGATAACTTCCTTGTGCCTTACTTTCCCGAGTAAGTCAACCCTTAACCGCCCCGTAACATATGATTTCTTAGATTTCGATCGTTCTTTTTTTTCTAACATTCCGTGTTCTGTGCAGTGACACACATTGCACACTCATCCTCTTAAGCCTGAAATTTTCCATGGCCACGTATTTCGACCCGAACCGTAACTCCAAGATAGACTACACAAATATCAAGAAAGTTCTTGATGATGTTCTCCCTGGCTACACCAAATCTGGAGGCACATTCATCAGGGCAGTTCGTAAGTACGGCAAGCACGTGTTCACCCACAATACAACGTTCTGCTGCGTCAAGCTGCCGCCTGGCGGTCGGAAGGATGCCTACTACGCCCTCCATCACATGCGGGCGATCGTATGGGACCATCATAACCTTCTGCTACCAAATAATCTCAAAGATTGGGCCGCGAGCTTGTCGGCAATCCAGGACGCGGACATCAGACAAGAATTCTTTTGCATCCAGTCGGAGTTTGCGAACATCATCCATCAAGATGTCCTTCATACCTCGGGGCAGTTCTTCCTCAGATATCACCGTCCAACATTGATATAGATGGAATGCTACAAATGCAGGCTAACAATGCCCGCGATTTCATGACCATCACGACAGACGGCAGCTTCATCCATGCTCCCGTCCATGAGTCGAATCGAAAGTAGTGATGTGTAGTTCTGAAACATTGATTGGCTCATGTTGTAATTAAACTTTAATGAATTGTATGTCTCTTTGGTTTGGACAGTTGTTCAACTTAGATGTAATCGATGCTATTTATTACTAGGACCATGAATCGTGCTATTAATGTTTTGCTTTTCTCTTCCGATCCTTTTGTTGCATACTTATATATTGCTTATGTATGTATTGTCTGTTGTTTGGCTTGTGCATAGAGATGCCGTCGTATGTCGTGTACAAGGGTAAGGTTCCCGGAGTCTACGACGACTGGGAGGAGTGTCGGAGACAGGTTCACCGTTTCAGCGGTAACAGTTACAAAGGATACACCACTAGGGCGGAGGCTGAATCTAGATATGCCCGCTATCTAGCGGGAGAGAGGAGGGAGCGTTGGAGGAACCAGATGAAGGCCAGTTTGATCGCGATGATGCTCATCGTGATGACTGCAGCTCTCTTCTATGTGATGGTAGTTTAGATGATTGATATCGACTTGTAATGTGAAGACAAACTCGATACTCACGGTCTCGAGACTTGTAATGTTTTATCTTTGTTCAGTCTTTTGAATTGACAGACTAATATGATGAATTGTATTCGGAGACTAATCTTCTATTGTATTCAATGAATCTGCTGTTGTTGTGTGCTACTGTCTATATTCTGTCAAATAATATATTTTGTAACCTGTGCAAAAATCAGAAAAGTAAAAAAACAAATATTCATACTAATGGCGCATCACCACAAGGTGCGCCATTAGTATGCCAAAGGATACTAATGGCGCATCAAGACAGAGTGCGCCATTAGTATGACAAAGAAGATGGTTACATATGGCCCCCCGGGAGGCATACGAATGGCGCATGGTGTTACATACTAATGGCGCACTTGCTAGTGCGCCATTAGCATACCAGATACTAATGGCGCACTAGTGGTGTGCCATTAGTAAAAAATTCTAGTGGCGTGATACTAATGGCGCACCGGTAGTGCGCCATTAATAGGAAAAACCGGTGCGCCATTAGTAGGCCTTTTCCTAGTAGTGTCAGCTTCGGAATTCGGGTACAACAATTTCTTGTGATCCTCTAACATGCGGTGCAACTTCTTTTTCTCCTTTTCACTTGCGCGGTTTCTCTCTGCATCGGCAATGGCCCGACCTAGATCATCAGCTGGCTCATCTGATGCCGCTTCTTTAGCTTCTTCCCGCATTGCACTACAAAAAAATACACTTCCGTGATGATACGTGTTTGTCACAGTAGGTCGCATTTTTTGTCATGCACGTACATCCATGACGATTTTATGACAGAATCAAGATAGTTATACCTGTTCTGTCATAGAAGTGTTCCATGACATTACCAAAATTATCATCACGGAAGTGTGCACTTCCATGACAATAAATCGCGCGTCACATAAGTGCTTTCGTCAAGGGAGACCGACACGTGGCATCCACCGTAACGGAACGCCGTTAAGCTATCGTGTCAGGTTTTGGATCCGATAACCCGTTAACAGCCCCGACCAATGGGGATTTTCCACGTGTAAAATCATCATTGGCTGGAGGAAACACGTGTCGGCTCATCGTTGGGACATATGTCATCCACTTGTTGGACAGAAGGTGCCTATCATACATCGACACGTGGCACAGCCCAACAGAGGTCCATTCCTGTGAAAAGGCCAACCTGTTTGACTTGGTCAAAAGGTGGCGGGCCGGCCCATGGAAAGCCTGTTAATGGCCTGTTCGCATATAGCCCATTTACAGCACGCTAAGCTAAGGCCCGTTATGCCCTATCCGAATTAGGCCCAATAGCGTCATCTGGGCCATCCAATATGATTCCAGCCCGTTTTCACTTCTGGCCCATGTATGGCCCATGACGTCTTTCGGCCCAGATGAGGCCCTATGTAACTCTTGGCCTATTAATGGCCCGTGGTAAAACTGGCCCGTAATGAACAGTGTATCACTTTACAGCCATTAACGGCCCATGGTGAAACTGGCCCGTAATGAACAGTGTATCACTTTATACCCATTAACGACCCATTATTCCATTGGGCTGTTTCCAGCCCATGTTATCTTTCGGCCTTCTCAGAGCCCATTTATTCTTGGGCTCATTTCCAGCATTCGTTTACTTATGGCTTGTTACTGTCATTTTCTGCTTGTGGGCCAAATTCAGCCTGTGGTTACAGTCGGCCCGTTTGTGGTCCGTTAATATGTTGGGCCGTTTTAATAGCATCATCAAATACGGCCTATTAACGATGGCCCATTATGGTCGGCCCATGAACGGACGATTCCAACTCTAGCCCGTTTACGGCCATAATGCGGCATGTTATTGGCCCATGTGTGGCCAATCGATCATACGGCCCATATAAGGCCCATTGATGATACGGCCCGTAGAAGGCCCATTGTTTCTACGGCCCGTAGAAGGCCCATTTTTTCTATGGCCCGTAGAACGCCTACTGTTTCTATGGCCCATAGAAGGCCCACTGTTTCTACGGCCCGTGGGAGGCCCAGTGTCACTACAGTAAATATTAGCCCATGGTTATTGTGGCCTAGTTTTAAAAAATAGGTTATTGCAGCCACTAGCAAACCGCGGAAAAAGAATTGCAATGACTACAAGCAAACAAATAAACAAGACAAGAAGGAAATAAATAAGCAAGCAACTTATGCTAGGCTATCACGACTATTACACATATTACATCCACTGGTCATCAAATTCGCCACCAGTGCAAATATAGGGAACAAACCAGCATATAAACGCCGCGGCAAAACAAGTCCAGAACAGAAACTACTTCAGAATAGTTCAAGAAACAATATCCTGGGTATAATGCTAGCAAGATGCTTAGCAAGCTTATTAACTTTCTCTTGTTTGGCGCTTAAATCCTCCAGCGCTTGCTGTAGCACAAGAAAGTACGCATCTAAATTCTGCAGGGACTTCCTCAGTCCTTCGGCTTCTTGCCACAACACAGCTGACTGATGCCTTTCAGCTTGTAGCTGGGACTGAAGAAGCCGGAGTGATTCAGGCAGCGAGTTCGAAGAGCTTGTGCCAGCGATACTGGCCAGTAACTCGAACACTACATCAACGCAGGACTGTGGGGTTTTCTCACTGTCCACAAGATCGTTTTTATCACCTTTCTTAGAGACCAACAGGGTTGTCTCACTATCTTGAACCTTATATGCATTACTTTCTCTACCATTGCATAGTGGGGTGCTCTTCTCCAATATTTTGTTTGCATACTACAAGAGAAACAAGCAGACACATCACAGGTTTAGCTTGTAGTATACGAAACTCATTTTGGTAAATCGTCACAGTAGTAAGGTGGACAGGATAACAGCATGAAACAAACATATATCTATGTACTATGGTCATTGTATTGTCCATATCATTCTAGTTTATGTTCCCTAATCAAGATAGAGACACAGTTCAACTCATATATTTTTAAGACACATCAACATAGACAGAATATAAGTGTGAGAAACTACACAACATTGGTAGCACTTGTAATGTGCATCACATGAGAACATAACTGTTTATACAACTTAAACTGAAATCAACATAGAGCAAAGAACAGCAATCCAGTTAAAGAAATAGGTTTAAAACATACATGTTGCGCCATTGGAGTTTCAATTGGATCCTTCAAATTCGAAAGTAGTTGGTATGAGTAAATACAGTGATGCAATAACAAAGGAGTATGGACCATAGCTACGGAATCTGACCTGAGAACAGTTGCTCTTCTACTTTAAACGTGGAGTTTGGGTTAGCTGTGGTGGTCTTCGTGCTTTGGGCACTACAGTTGCTTTACAAACTGCTCTTGTGGGGGTACTCTGTGGTGGACATGGTGCTTTGTCAACTATTAGTGGGTACTATCTGCTGGGGTTGCTGTTAGATGGGTTGTAGCTGGTTCTCTGCCCAACGGTGTAAGTGTGCAATCTGGAAGAGTCTTGATTATGTGTGGTGGGGCTAGTTTGTTGGCCAGTACAACCATGGTTCTATCTGCATTGACGGGTAGCACTGTCTTTTGTGAAGAACGGGTTTTTGCTCCATTAGATACTGCCATCACCCCCTCCAATTCAAATGGCTGATAAACAAGAAAATAAATTGAATGTACAGACATTGTATGATAGACAGATGTGGTAATTCACATATATGTTGTCTAACCAAACATGATAGCATGACACAATTTCAGATATATGATGGATAACTTAACATGATATAATGGCATAATTCAACATATGATGAGTACCTAAACAGAATGACATGACAAAGCTATATGTTGTCTTTCTAAAATAGGTTGGGATGAAATAATTCACATACATGTTGTCTAAGTATACAAGATGGCATGATATAATTGACAAAATTGATTCATATACTAAGCAGCTGGCACTCGCATGTATGATCTCTAAACTAACAAGATAGAATTCAATATTGTGCATATGATGTCTAAACTAAGCAGTGCAAGACACCATATGCATCATATGAGAAATATAAACATTGTAACTTAGTGCATACACCTCAGGTGGGATATAGGACTGGTCATCTATCTCTGAATCCTCCTCTGAGGAGCTCCGTGTAACCATCAAGATATATTCTTCAACAGGTACCATTGCCTGCTCTGAAGGCCTTGTTTTCACTCCAGGTTTTTCCATAACCGGCTCAAATGGCTGATACACATGAAGAGTAGTTCAATATACACAGATTGTCGAAAAATGGAATACGTAATGAAAAAAAAGATGGAATGAGATAATTCACATATATGATGCCTGGCTCCATGGCGGTGCATAATTCACATATATGATAACTGGCTGAAAAACATGGCATTGCATAATTCACATATCTGATATAGAAAGCAAACAGGAGGCATTCACACAAAGCATGTCTAATCGAAGCAGATGGCATGGCAATGCAAGACACCATATGCATGATATGAGCAATATAACCCAGCCAAGTTAGAGCATGCACCTCGGGGGGGGGGATACGACTGGTCAACTCTCTCTGAATCCTCCTCTAAGGAGCTATTTGTAACCAGCAAGAAATCTACATCGACAGGTAGCACTGACTGCTCAGAAGACCTTATTTTCACTCTAGATTTTCCCATGACCGACTCAAATGGCTGGTGCACAGGAAGAGTAGATGAATGTATAAACATTGTTGACAAATGGAATACATTATGGAAAAAAATATGGCACAATACAATTCACATATACGATGACTGGCTAAACATGATGGCATTGCATGATTCACGTATATAATCTGGCTAAAGAAGATGGCGTTGCATAATTCCCATATACTCCCTCTGTTCCAAAATATTTGTCTTTTTAGAGATTTCAAATGGACTACCACATACGGATGTATATAGACATATTTTAGAGTGTAGATTCACTCATTTTGTTCCATATGTAGTCACTTGTTCAAATCTCTAAGAAGACAAATATTTAGGAATGGTGGGAGTATGATATAGAAACCAAACAGGTGGCATTCACACAAAGCAAATCTAAACTAAGGTGATGACATATAAGATGTATAATGTAAGCAATGCAAGGCGCCATATGCATCATATGACCAACATCAGCATGCCAGGTTAGAGCAAACACCTCAGGTAGTAAACACGAGTGGTCGGCTCCTTCTGAATCTCCATCTGAACAATTATTTTCCTCTAGAATACAATCTGGAAATGCAGGAGGGGGGCCACTTCGCCAACCATGGAGCGGCGTCTGCATGACATTATATTCGCACGCAACGGTCTTCTCTTTTTCTCTACATGTTCACTACGATTGTGTACAATATCTGACATGCATAATAAAAAGAATAGTTAGATTTTGTAAGGCCTAAGGGGTGCATGAAAAAATTAAGACTGACGGTTGCAAACGAGTGGATGGATCCAAAACTAATGATAGCAGGTAGACTATAGCTTCAGTTTAGAAAGATAGACAATGGATCATCTATTATTTGTTGCCCACCCAACATGAACCACATAGAAGACCCCAGATGATGGCACGGCAGGAGCAGGACTTAACACACAGAGTTTTCTTTGACGCATATATGAAAATGAAGTAAATCTGTAAGGGATCCTTAGAATTGGAGGATTCTATAAATGCAGGGACAGGAAAAACACATGAATAGGATAGGAATGCACATGCAAAACAGAGCATTTGGAAACATAGGATTTCAGTCAACCTGGGTGTTGGTGTCAATACCGGAGGATCTCGGGTAGGGGGTCCCGAACTGTGCGTCTAGGCCAGATGGTAATAGGAGGCAAGGGACACGAAGTTTTACCCAGGTTCGGGCCCTCTCGATGGAGGTAAAACCCTACGTCCTGCTTGATTAATATTGATGATATGGGTAGTACAAGAGTAGATCTACCACGAGATCAGAGAGGCTAAACCCTAGAAGCTAGCCTATGGTATGATTATTGTTGTGTATGTTGTCCTATGGACTAAAACCCTCCGGTTTATATAGACACCGGAGAGGGTTAGGGTTACACAAAGTCGGTTACAATGGTAGGAGATCTGAATATCCGTATCGCCAAGCTTGCCTTCCACGCCAAGGAAAGTCCCTTCCGGACACGGGACGAAGTCTTCAATCTTGTATCTTCATAGTCCAGGAGTCCGGCTGAAGGTATAATCCGGCTATCCGAACACCCCCTAATCCAGGACTCCCTCAGTAGCCCCTGAACGAGGCTTCAATTACGATGAGTCCGGCGCGCAGATTGTCTTCGGCATTGCAAGGCGGGTTCCTCCTCCATGTACTTCATAGAAGATTTTGAACACAAAGATAGTGTCCGGCTCTGCAAAATAAGTTTCCACATATTGCCATAGAGATAATAATATTTACACAAAATCTAATCTGCTGACGTATGCCGTGGCATGACACACCACGGCCAAGCCTTTATCAAAGTCGCTTCATTATCCCACCTCAGTGCGTCATGCGAGGCGGTTTCCTTGGCACGTCTTGTCAAAGCAGAGATCGTGTCCCCTTATTCTGGGATTCTCATCAATACGGGCGTGGGTAACCCAACCGCGCCATTGATTACGGCGCTTGGAGATAAGCGAGTTTTACCAGGCTGGTGGGGACACGTAGTTGTGTCCACCCATATAAGGGGATAAGGATCCACCTTTTCACCTACGCCTTCTTCCTCCTTTGCCTATCCATTCTCGCGCACTCGAGCTCCCGAGTTTCGATCCAGACCCCCTACACGGCTCATCTTCTGGAAGGAGACGGGCCTGTCGTGGGGTAAACAAGGAGAGCTGACCGGACTCCAAACATGCATCCAAACCCTGGTGGACAAGAAGCTCAAACTTGTCAACGTAGTCCAGGTTATGCTCATCCGCCTGATCCTCCCGTGTCAACAACGGGCTTTCAACCTGTGGGAGTTCGACCCGGCGCGGCACCAAACTCGAAGCAGGCTCTTCGACACGACGTACGAAGATGCCTGGAGGGTGCTTTTCAAGGGTGTCGAGGCCCCCGCATCCGCTACCAAGGATCGCGGATTCAGTAAGCGACATCACGCTCACGCGGTAAGCTGTTTTTTCCTTTTACAGGATATTAGTTTTTCATAGTTTTACTCCATGCGGGATCTAAGCTCCCTTACCTTTGACAGGATTAGTAGGTGACATTCGGACAGATCAACTGTCCGGCTCCTTTGCCCGAAGGCCCAGTGGACGCTCGCTTGGCGAAGCTGCTGGTTCCGGCACCCTATGTGGTGCCGGAGAAGAAGGCCGCGAGAAGGGCCACGGGAACTCGAAAGAGTGCCCGACGCCAGGAGGTGTCGGATTCATTATTCGACGGTTCCGAAGCGCATTCCTCCCGTGAAGACGAGGAGGAAGAAGAAGAAGCCTCTCCCCCTCCAGTGGGAGGAGAGAGGAAAAGGAAGGCCACCCTCTCTGGGGAGGCCGGAGGGTCCAAGAAGGGGGAAACCCTTCCTCCAGACTACTCCACCGACGCCGACGACGGCGGGGAGGAGTGGCAGCCCAGGGCCAAGCCCCTGGCAAAATCGTGAGTATCCAGATACCGGAGTAATTCATAGTATTCGTTTATTGCACAGCTTTCCGTTATGTCGAATATGTTTATGCAGCCCACCTGAAGACCGGCTCGACGCATCGTCAAGTGGCTCACTAGACTCGTAGGATGTGAACTCCCTTCCGACGGCTTCCTGCCCCCGCCCTATGGACGACACCGAAGTGTTGTCCCAACAGGTTCCAAGCAGGGAAGAGGTGGTCCTGGAGGCGCTGCAAGGCGACCTCCCAGACTCCAGGAGTAAAGGGGATGAAACCCCCCAGGGATCCAAGTCCGGCTCAAGGCCGGACATCGCTCCGGAACCTTCAAAGGTTCCAGAGTCTGGTGGGCGACCTCTTTCCAAGGGGAGCAAGCCCACCATGCCGGTGACCCCCGTCCAACCGGGGGCACCGGACAATCTGTTGGAGGTGCTCGAAGGCGCTTCCATCGACGAGGAGTGCGGTGGTCTAGAAGGTTCAGTCCGCCAAGAGTGGACTGACTGAAGCTTGTACTAGCCTTTTAACAGGCTTTGAGGTAAGTAAAGAATGTGTAAATAATAGTACTGCATAGACAGTAGCCCCTGATGCTCTGTTGGGCGTTCGGGAAGAAAAGTCGAATAGAGGATCAAAGAATTCGCAGTAGTCTAACAAAGGAGTCAATATGCGTATGCAGGCTTCTCTACTGGCGTCCGCTGCACTGACTGCGAAGTGGATACGCTGAAGCAGAGCCTCGAGATGTCCGAGCAAGAGCTCGAGCGTGCCGAGACGCAGCTCGAGGAGAAGTAAGGTAAGAAATACCTTGTTTGAATATATATAAAAAGGTGCAATTGCCAAAAAATGACAGGATTAACGTGGCTATTGTAGGGGCCACGTTTGAGGTGGCGACCCTTAAGCAAGCACTGCTCAAGGCCGAGAAGAGTGCGGCCGCGGAGCGCATCAAGCGGGAGAAGTATGAGGCCGAGGTTGGAAAGGTGCGGCAAGAGCTCCAGGTTCTCATGAAAAAACATGAGAGTTTGGAGCGTGACTCAAAGATGCGAGCGTCCGAGCTCGCGGCGGCTATTGAAAATGCCAAGTCTGCCAAGACCGAATCCCAGAAGACCCTCCAGGAGTTGGATGAGGTGAAGAAGATAGCGGCGGGTAAGGCATTCTTTATGCAAAGCAAACATATAAACGTGAGTTACTTGTTACTTACCCGAATCCAGAGCTCTCCAGGAGTGTTCGCAGATCTTCCCCGGAGTGTGTCTGATGCCGTCGCATTCTATCAGGTCGAGGAGGGTAGCTCGACAGAGAAGGTGTTCTGGTCTCAGTATGCTGAGGCCAAACACGCCGTGCCCCTGAGCGACCAGCTGAAGCAACTGGTCGAGCTCCACAAGGCGGCCGAACAGGCCATGAAGGGCCTCTGCCTGGGAGCTATTTCGGGCTGGTGCGGCGGCTGGTTGAGGCCTGTCCAAGGCTCGAAGTCATCAAGCGCTCCGTCTGCATTGAAGGTGCCCGTAGGGCCCTTGCCCGTGCTAAGGTGCACTGGGGCAAGCTGGATGCTGAGAAGCTTGTGAAGGATGGGCCACCGCCGGGGAAAGAGCATCACAAGCCCGAGAATTACTATAAGGATGTTCTGAAGGGTGCCTGCCTTGTGGCGGATGAATGTTCTAGGGATGTAATTTTTGAGTAAAACTCGCTCATTTTTGTCCTGTGTGCTGAAAACTTGTTCATATGCGCTAAGCAATGCTGTTTGAATTTAAAATATTACCTTCTGTGCGGCTGTTTTTATCAATTCTGAGAGATGGCGAGTCGTCGGCTTCTGCCCCCGTGCCGCTAGTGCTTGGGTGTTCGTGGATAAACCTGAGCGCTCTTTTCCCATGTTTGGATCCTTCGAGGGAGGCTCTCAGCCCAATGAACAAGGCAATTGGACTATAACGCGTGAACACTCTCACTTAGCCATAGAATTCTATAATTTTAAATTTCGGTGAAGCCCCTGGTATTCGGAAGACCGAGTTCGGGGCGCTATCCACGCCTTGGCCGGACAGAGCCGACTCCTCACCCTAAGCGGCATAAGTCTTTAGAGACTCGAAAAAATCTCTCAAACAGCGAACATCTCTCGCTTCATCGTGACAGTCAGTTTTAGCTTTCTCCACCGAGGTGCTCAGCCCAGCTCAACTGGGGCATAATCGCAGTGGTTTTCCTAGTGCTACCTTAGCCGATATAGTGGAACGTAAGGCACCAAAACATAGGAGCCGGGCAAACCCAACTATTGACCCAAGACAAGATTCGGAGCTGATGCATATAATGCTATAAGTTCGGGGTGCCGCACTTGTGAAAGTGTTTGGACTTCTCACACCATAATGAGGGGTACTAAAGCCCCTGGCGTATTTTGGCCGTACTAAATTGTACGGGTGCAACATGTCGTTAAGGAACATATATTTATAAAAAAGTAATGCAAAAATAGACAAAAGCTATGCATTGTTTATTAAAAATAGCTGCGATCAAAGCAGAACGATACAAGTAATGCGAGAAACAAAAAGTTGGACTATTTAACATGTCTGCTCCAGGGGCAAGCTGCGGAATAGTACGCGAAACAGGTATACTGCTCGTGATAGAGACCACCTGGGAGTTCCGTAATGCGGCGTGGCTTGTCTGCCTCCCTGGTTCTTGCATCCTTTGTGCGGCAATTGAACTGCCGAACAGGCCTTCCGAAGAGTGGACTCCTGAAAGTAAGAGAAAATTAAAAAATCGGCAGCCCCTGGTGTGGTTTAAGCCGCGTTTCGAGCGTTTTGTGATGGTGCCCCTCCCCCTGTACCCTTGGTATTTTTAGAGCGTAGTTATGTACGCGAAGCACTGATGTCGCATTGTTGCGAGGGCTGGGGTTGGGGCCGCATTGCTACGCTTGCTCGGAACGTGCCAGGCGGTCTTGTTGTGGGTTACTCCGGGCGCGCTTGACGGTGTCCAGACGTTTAATGGCTGGACTGGAGAACTGCCTGGAGAGGCTTCTTTGTACTTCCGCTGCAATGGGTACCGTGTGCTCCTCCGTTCAGAGGGATGGTTCGGTGTTTCCATTGACCGTAATTACTCCTCGAGGGCCTGACATCTTGAGCTTAAGGTATGCGTAGTGCGGTACCGCATTGAACTTGGCAAATGCGGTTCGTCCGAGCAGTGCGTGATAGCCACTGCGGAATGGGACTATGTCGAAGATCAACTCCTCGCTTTGGAAATTATCCGGAGATCCGAAGACTACTTCAAGTGTGACTGATCCTGTACAGTTGGGCTCTACACCTGGTATTACGCCTTTAAAGGTCGTTTTGGTGGGCTTAATCCTCGAGGGATCTATGCCTATTTTCCGCACTGTATCCTGGTAAAGCAGCTTCAGGCTGCTGCCGCCGTCCATAAGGACTCTAGTGAGATGAAATCCGTCAATAATTGGGTCTAGAACCAATGCGGCAAATCCGCCATGACGGATGCTAGTGGGACGGTCTCTCCGATCAAAGGTGATCGGGCAGGAGGACCATGGGTTGAACTTTGGGGCGACTGGCTCTACCGCGTATATGTCCCTTAACGCGCGCTTCCGCTCCCATTTGGGGACGTGGGTTGCGTATATCATGTTCACCGTCCGCACTTGTGGGGGAAAGCCCTTCTGTCCATTGTTGTTCGGTGGCCAGGGCTCCTCGTCGTCATCGCTATGCAGCCCCTTGTCTTCATTTTCGGTGTTTAACTTGCCTGCCTGCTTGAACACCCAACAATCCCTGTTGGTGTGATTGGCCGGCTTTTCGGGGGTGCCATGTATTTGGCACAAGCGGTCGAGTATTCGGTCCAAGCTGGACGGGCCCCTAGGATTCCTTTTGAATGGCTTTTTCCGCTGACCGGATTTAGAGCCTCTGAATCCGGCATTAACTCCCGTATCCTCAGCATTGTCGCCGTTAATGCGGCGCTTCTGCTTGTTGTGACGCGACCTGCCACTACTGTCCCTGGTATCCGAATTACCAAGGTTCTTGGTCATATTGTTGCTACGAGCAAGCCAGCTGTCTTCTCCCGCACAAAAGTGATTCATGAGTGTCGTGAGTGCTGCCATGGATTTCGACTTTTCCTGTCCTAGGTGCCGGGCAAGCCACTCGTCACGGATATTGTGCTTGAAGGCTGCTAGGGCCTCTGCGTCCGAACAGTTGACTATTTGTTTTTTCTTTGTTAGGAACCGTGTCCAGAATTACCTGGCCGATTCATCTGGCTGCTGAATTACGTGGCTTAGGTCATCAGCGTCTAGGGGTCGCACATAAGTGCCCTAGAAATTATCGAGAAATGCGGCTTCCAGGTCCTCCCAACAACTGATTGATCCTGTTGGCAAGCTGTTAAGCCAATGCCGAGCTGGTCCTTTAAGCTTGAGTGGGAGGTATTTCATGGCGTGGAAATCATCGCCATGGGCCATGTGGATATGAAGGAGATAATGCTCGATCCATACCGCAAGATCTGTTGTGCCATCATATGATTCGATTACGGGTTTGAAACCCTCGGGGATTTGATGATCCATTATTTCGTCTGTCAAGCATAGTGGGTGTGTGGTGCCTCTCTGCTGGTCTATATCATGACGTAGCTCCAATGAGCTTTGTCTACTGTGTTCGGCCCTGCCAAATTTTTGGCTGGCATGACGGTTACCGTCTCGATCCGTAGGGGGCCCACGCGATCCGTAGATCGATCTTGTTTGCCTTGCATTGTCCTCCAACATATCTCGTAAGTCCGACACATATTTCCATGCCTTGGTACAGGGTGCGGCTTGAGTGGAGGGCCGAGAGGCCTCTCTGTCGTGGCCACGAGGTGGCCGGTCGGCCGCATGAAGTGCTTCCTCCTCTAATCGGGGCAGCAACCTATGCTTTGGGTAGCTCTTGGAGGGGCGTTCGAGTTTATGCTCTTCGGCCGCAAGGACTTCAGTCCATCTGTCGACTAGCAAATCTTGATCAGCCTTAAGCTGTTGCTGTTTTTTATTGAGGCTTCTTGCCGTGGCCATAAGCCTGCGTTGAAAACGCTTTTGCTCGATGGGATCCTCCAGTATGACGAATTCGTCGTCGTCGAGGCTTGACTCATCTTCGGAGGGAGGCATATAATTGTCGTCCTTGACCTCCCTGTCTGCCGCTCTCTCATGAGGGATGGCTTCTCCGTCCTCCTGTGCTAAATCTTGCTGGAGGGGGTTTTCTTTGGCACTTTCCGGAGTATTATTATCTCTCGTACTGGAATCGCCGTATTTGTTTTGGCGGGATTTTGAGCGGCGTAGCTGATGCGGCGCTTAGGCTGTTTCTTGGAGGGGTCATCCTCCGTTGTTCCATCGCCATCTCCTTCTTTTGGGGTGCCCACCATGTATATGTCATATGACGAGGTGGCTTGCGAGGGCCTAGTAGGCGCTGGTTCTTCATCATCTCCTCCATCGGCGTCCATACCGTCGATGTCTTCGGAGTCGAAGTCGAGCATGTCGGTTAAGTCGTCGACAGTGGCTACACAGTGGGTGGTGGGTGGGTTTTGAATTTCTTCATCATCCGTACCCCAACCTTGCTGACCGTAGTCCGGCCAGGGCTCTCCTGATAAAGAGAGAGACTCCAGTGTCTTCAGAATATCGCCGAAAGGCGAGTGCTGAAAGATGTCCGCGGTAGTGAACTCCATGATTGGCGCCCAATCAGATTCGATCGGCAGGGGCGCGGAGGGTTCGGAGTCTGGAGAGGAGTCCAGCTCCTTGGAGTCACAAGTCTCGAGGAGTGCGGGGCTGGTGTTCGGCTCAATCGCCGTTGGGATTGCAGCCCCCGAGGTAGCGTCCAACCGCCCATCCTCGATCGGCGCAGTTGGCTCCGAATTAAGGGTCGAAGCTGACGCGGTTGCGGCCTCCAGGGCACTGTTCGGCGGCAGAGCTAGATCATGCTCGTCGGGATAGTTCGGCGCGCTCGGCAGTGGCTCGAATCCGTCGAAGATCAAGTCCCCGCGGATGTCAGCCGTGTAGTTTAAATTTCCGAATCTGACCTGACGGCCAGGGGCGTAGCTTTCGATCTGCTCCAGATGGCCAAGTGAATTGGCCCGCAGTGCGAAGCCGCCAAAGACGAAGATCTGTCCAGGGAGGAAGGTCTCACCCTGGACTGCATCGCTATTGATGATCGTAGGAGCCATCGAGCCTAACGGCGACGACACAGAGGAACTCTCAATGAAAGCACCAATGTCGTTGTCAAAACCGGCGGATCTCGGGTAGGGGGTCCCGAACTGTGTGTCTAGGCCGGATGGTAACAGGAGGCAAGGGACACAAAGTTTTACCCAGGTTCGGGCCCACTCGATGGAGGTAAAACCCTACGTCCTGCTTGATTAATATTGATGATATGGGTAGTACAAGAGTAGATCTACCACAACATCAGAGAGGCTAAACCCTAGAAGCTAGCCTATGGTATGATTATTGTTGTGTATGTTATCCTACGGACTAAAACCCTCCAGTTTATATAGACACCGGAGAGGGTTAGGGTTACACAAATTCGGTTACAATGGTAGGAGATCTGAATATCCGTATTGCCAAGCTTGCCTTCCACGCCAAGGAAAGTCCCTTCCGGACACGGGATGAAGTCTTCAATCTTGTATCTTCATAGTCCAGGAGTCCGGCTGAAGGTATAGTCCGGCTATCCTAACACCCCCTAATCTAGGACTCCCTCAGTAGCCCCTGAACCAGGCTTCAATGACGACGAGTCCGGCGCGCAGATTGTCTTCGGCATTGCAAGGCGGGTTCCTCCTCCAAGTACTTCATAGAAGATTTTGAACACAAAGATAGTGTCCGACTCTGCAAAATAAGTTTCCACATATTGCCATAGAGAGAATAATATTTACACAAATCTAATCTCCTGACGTATGCCGTGGCATGACACACCACGGCCAAGCCTTTATCCGAGTCGCTTCATTATCCCACCTCAGCACGTCATGCGAGGTGGTTTCCTTGGCACGTCTTGTCAAAGCAGAGATCGTGTCCCCTTATTCCACGCCAAGGAAAGTCCCTTCCGGACACGGGACGAAGTCTTCAATCTTGTATCTTCATAGTCCAGGAGTCCGTCTGAAGGTATAGTCCGGCTATCCAAACACCCCCTAATCCAGGACTCCCTCACTGGGTGTTTGACTCACATGAATTGGAAGAACGGAGGAATGTAGAAGCAAAGTGATGCAACGAGTGTACAACCTCTTTGGCATACCCTTGTGGACCTCAACATCATTGGGTTGGACGTGGAGGATGGTGATGATGCTGGTGTGACTGTCGTTGGTGGGGAGGAAGATCCGAGGCCTCCGGAAACGGCACCGAGGGTACTGCTCCACTTTGATGGATGGTTCCGTCGTTCTAGCAGCTCCGCTCAGGTGTACGGCGACGAGGATGAAGAATGACAAGACAGAAAATGTTAATCCGAAGTGCGACCCTAATATCATCTGCAATAGATGATGTAAAATACATCACCAAAAAGTGCTAGATGTAAAACGCATCAGCCGTGCCACGGCCAGTCCGACAGATGCTGTAAGTACTGTTCACTCTGAACTTAACTGAAGAAAATGAACTTCATAGTCGAAACTAAATTTTACTGTCAAAACTAATTGAACTAGTAACAGAGCATTGCAATATATGTTTAGGGCGTTCGAGCACTAGTAGCAGAGAAGCAGTGATCTAAATCAGCAGACGCTCGAGCAGGGAACACACTAGCAGAGAGCAATTCGTGCAGTAGCACCACGAGCGAGTGCTAAAGAAGCAACTCCTGTAGCTGCCGGAGGTTGTGCAGCAGCAGCAGCGCAAGCAAGAGCAAGAGTAGAGCAACAGCACGAACGAAAAGCAGGAGCAGCGCAGCAGCGCGACCGACACCAAGAACAGCGCCGCAGCGCGAGCGAGAGCCGGAGAAGCTGTAGCTAGTGCCGTTGTGGAAGTCGCCGTCGAGGAAGCAACGACATGGGGAGAGATGCCGTGGATGATGTGGCCAATGACGGTGCCGTCGATGGAGACACGCCCTGTCTGCTCGGTATCGAGCACCGGCAGCCCCGTGAGATCAAATAAAAGATAAAATGCAGCGGTGCTTGCAGAACCTCCTTGGTGGCACCGAGTTGGCCTCGGCTTCATCGAAGGAATTGGTGAGGGTGATGCGGTTCCAGTGGGGCAGGTCAAGAAGGCGTTGTGGGGATTGAGGTGGCGCGATAGACGAGGCGAACATCGGGGCAACTCCTTGGAGGTGGTATGGGGAGGCTGATCCGACGGGACGACGAGATCGACAACGGATCCTCATCCGATGCTGTGGATGAGGGACGACGAGCTGTTACGGTGGACGACGTAGTCGGGGAAGAGTCTCCGGCTGGGCGGCGGTCGGGAGGCCGACGGAGGAGCGTGGGGTTTCGTGGGTTTTGGCGGCCTCGGTGTACGAATGGGGGGCGCGCCAATGTCCCTTTTTATATTATTACAGATGCCATGATCTCGAATTTCAATTTTTGAATCCATGTTATGTTGAATTCGAATACATCGTTAGGTGACCTTGCGGTTTATAATTGATGTAGTCGTACATTTTGATCTTCCATCATATCTGAACATTTTACTCCACCATGTGAACATATATATTGTCGTCTACCATATGGACTAAATTTGAATCAATTTTCCTTATTTGAATACGATTGTTGTCAAGTTATACAATAATTTAAATATTATCTTGATAACAAAAAACATACACATAGCAGTAATCATATTTCACTATGAACTACATGTACCATACGCTCTCCAATTAAAATATTTGTATCCATTTTATGTTGAATTCAAATCACTGTACATTATTGGTCTAGGTAGCGAGATGTTTGGGATAATCTAAACCCTGTTTTCATACGTATAATTTTTGGCTGAATTGGGACAAGTTTTGGTATAAGCCTCTTGCAAAACTGGAGATTCTCTCAACAAGTCTCGTCGTTCCGAGAGGGAACGTGTCAGCTTTGTGTGCAAAACGATATACGCTACCTCCCCCTGATTTTATTTACAGAGGCAGCATAGAACTATATGAGTGCCCTGTTAAATTTTGGAATTATTTCGGGTTCATTTGGCCTTTTTATACATTAATTGAGTTTCTGGACTTTTAATGTGCATAATCTAAATATGAATTGCATGCACATGCTCCGATGCACCAAAGTGGGTTGAAAAATCACATGTGTGTCCTTGGTTGAATTTCTAGGTCCCATGGAAGAAATGAGAATGAAATTCAAACATCTGGGTGTCATGACTCGGCCGAGAACATCGAGAAACTTTGATTTTAATTTCATGTAAATCCAAAACTCGCTTGGAAATCATGAAACTTGGCATGGTGTCATGTCATGGCACTAACATGTTGTGGTAAAAAATTGGGCCGATTTGGAATCTCGTGGTTCTAAGAGGGAAGGTGCCACCTTTGAGTGTAAAACGATATACGCTGCCCCCCTTGAGTTTCTTAACAAAGGCAACATAGAACTACATTAGTGCCCTGTTAAATTTTGGAATTATTCCGGGTTCGTTTGTCATTTTTATACAATAATTGAGTTTCTCGTCATTTAATGTGCATAAGTCAAATTTGAACTACAAGCCCATGCTCTCATGCACCAAAGTTGGTTGAAAAATCACATTTGTGTCCTCGGATGAATTTCTAGGTCCCATGCAAGAAATGAGAATAAAATTAAAACATCTGGGCATCGTGGCTCGGCCGAGAACATTGAGAAAGTTGGTTTTAAAATTCTTGTAAATCCAAAACACATCTGAAAATCATGAAACATGGCATGGATGTCATGTCATGGTACTACCATGTTGTGGTAAAAAAATTAGCCGAATAGGAACAGATTTTGGTATAAGCTTTTGCAAACCGAAGCTTCTCTCAAGAAGGCTCGTGGTTCTGAGAGGGAACGTGCCACCCTTGAGTGCGAAACGATATACGTTGTCCCCCTTGTTGGGGATATTACTATCAGTTGAGACCCGCCCAGGAGGGGTCGGGTCAGCCCCAATGGCGGGTTACGTAAGAAGCCCAGTAAACATTCAAGATTGTACTTTATTAAGTCTTATAGAAGGCCCAAAGGCCTGAAGACGGTTTAGAGCCTAATATTATGAACCGCCGTATGTAAGGAAAGACTTGTAAAGAAAGGTATGTAAAGGAAGTCACCGAGCCGGAAACAATTATGAGCCAGCCGGGACTCTGTAGGCCACCAGGCGTCAACCCATGTATATAAGGGGATGACCTGGTGGCGGCTTAGGGCAAGAAACAACAAATCGATAACCAAGCCGGCGAGTTGAGCCTCTTGAAGATCGAAACCCCAGCAATACGAATCCCAACTAGACGTAGGCTTTTACCTTCATCGTAAAGGGCCGAACTAGTATAAAAACTCTCTCGTATCCTTTGTCCCGATTAACCCCTTTAAGCTTCCTAGTGCAATGGCCCTACGACTAAGTGTAGAGACACGACCTCAGATGGTCAAGTCTCTATGCTTCAGTGTCATCCCTGGATCGGTAATGCTGACACACACAGTACTCGAAGGATTTATAATAGAGTAGCAATCACACACTTATTACATCGAATGTCTCAAGAGAGAACTTATTACAATAATATGGCTTAAGGCCATCTAATACGATAACAGTGGAAGGCTTGGAAGATAAGGTGAGTCCATCAACTCCAATGGCATAGCTGAGCTGCACGGCAACGACCTAACGTACCTTACTCCTCGTCTGAAAAGTCTACAACATAATACGTTGCAGCCCAAAACGGGTCGGCACATGGAATATGCTGGCAAAGTAACACAGTAGAGCAAGAACAGAATAATGCTATCACTACATGCATATTTGGCTGGTGGAAAGCTCTATGGTTACAGTTTTGCGAAAAGCCAATTTTTCCCTACAACAAAGGAATAGATTTTAATTTTACTATCATGGTAGTTGAAACATCATTGAGAAGTTTCCTCCAACTCAATCCCAATTAAAGTGATTAACAACTCAACAATATTAATTAAACATGATGAGATACATGTGATAGCCCAAGTACTAGATACTCAAGAATTGTCCATAACTGGGGAATCGGCTAACCATGATTAGATTGTACACTCTGCAGAGGTTTGCGCACTTTTCCCCACAAGACTTGATCTCCTCCATTGGATTTCTCGCACTACGGGGTGTTTGAGAAATGGATGACCGCGACACGGTCTTTCAGAAACATTAACTCTCTACTCCGGGCAGACCAGACCAAACCTACATCCCACTACCTGCTGATCTGCCTCTTCAAGAGCTTCATGTTACTTACTCAACTATGCTAGAGGCCATAATAGCTTGTAGCTGCACACGGAAGTTTCTAGCACGAATCATCTCAGTTCCCTTTGAGCCTGGGTGGCGGTCCAAAGGAAGATCACACGGGTACTCCGGGATTTCCAAAAAAATACAGGCAACACTGGGTACTCTAGGTGCCTCAATCCACCCAGTTATTTGATTAAGTTGCCACCTTAAGTTGAACCATTAATTTAACAATCTCAGATCTGTCATGGATTTCACTCAAACCCAAGCCACGTCTACGAGCATAGCATAGCATAGTAATATAAGCAACACGTAGAGTAACTCCCAAGGGTTTGAATGTAACAGGGCAATAGGTTCTACCTCATCAACTACTTCCCAACCCACAAGTTAATGACATCCTAATCATGCAATGTTTGAGGATTGGAACTAATGCATAAAAACTGGGTGATAAAGGGGTCTGATCAAAGTGTTACTTGCCTTGCTGACGATCTGCGAAACCTAGGGACTCGTAGTAGCACGCTTCGCACTTCGGGTGTTCTATCGCAAGCAAACAATAGCATACATAAGTAACAAGCAACGATGCACAAGCAAAACCCGAAAAAGAGGTTGACCAGAAAGTTCAAGTTAAGAACTCTGGTTCACAAAAGAATCAGACGGCGAAAGAAGGAAGCTTCATTTACTAATCTGAAACTAGGACAAATTTTACAGTAGATAAAACTTGTTTGAGTTGGTTAAACGGAAGGAGGGTTTCGAGATGAAACTCTAGGCGCTTGAATTGCCTGATTCCGACTAACGAGCGAAAAGATAAATAGAAACTAAGATCGGATCAGAAATCGCGACCAGAGAAAATCGCGGATTAAATCCGATAAAAGAAAACTGACGAACAGACTAACGAAGGAGCGTTCGTTAGCTGTATCTAATGGGCGAAGAACCGTTCCTTAACACGAACGTTCGGACGAACGTCCACTAATTATAAGAACGGAGAAAAACCGGCGAATCCGAAAAAAACCGGATCTAGGGTTTAAAAAAACCGAATGGTTTTATAAAAAAACAGGCGGCGGAGTCCGGCGACTACCTACAGCGAGGGGTCTGGCGAGGCGAGGTGCGGCGGCTCGCGGGGGCGGCGGCGGCGTTCGGGGGCGGCCGCAAGGCGGCGGCGGCGGGGCTAGACGGCAGTGGCGGCGTATATAAAGGGGCGGGGCGGGGCGGCTTGGAGGAGGGGTCAAGGCGGCGGCGGTGGAGTGGAGTCCGGCTCGGACTCCTTGTCCGAGTCGGCGGTGGTGGCGTGCGCGGGGAAGGCGGCGGCGGTGGCCTAGCTCGGCTGGGCCTTAGGCCCAGTCGGCGCGGGAACTTTTTTTTAAATAATAATTTCGCCGACCGAAATAAAATCCTAGAAAAATAAAAAAAACTAAAAATGCCAAAATAAATTTTCACCGTCTAAATAAAATATTTAGAACGAGATGAAAATTTTCTTGGCCCTAAAATGAAATTTTGAAAACGTGCAATTTTTCTAATGCAAACAAAATTACAGTAAAATCCAAATGGAACAAATATTTGATTTTAGTATTTTTCCTCCAATATTTCATTTATTTTGGAGAAGTCATATTATCTCCTCTCTTGTATTTTAATATGAAATATTTTCGGAGAGAAAAATAATTAAAACCAAAATCCTCGTTTCAACATTTGATAAAAGAATCAAATATGAAAACCGGGAAATCCCCAACTCTCTCCGAGGGTCCTTGAGTTGCTTAGGATTTCGAGGATTACGGAACGGAAAAGCAATAAAACATGATATGCAATGATGATCTAATGTATAACATTCCAAATTGAAAATTTGGGATGTTACAAACCTACCCCCCTTAAGATGAATCTCGCCCTTGAGATTCGGGCTGGCTAGAAAATAGGTGCGGGTGGTCTTTGCGGAGATCATCCTGTCGTTCCCAGGTGGCTTCGTCCTCGGTATGGTGGCTCCACTGAACTTTACACAACTTGATGACCTTACTTCGGGTGATTCTGCTAGCAAACTCAAGAATCTTAACTGGTTTCTCCTCATAATTCAAATCACGTTCCAACTGAATCGCCTCCAGGGGTACTGTATCTCTTAGCGGTATATCTGCCATCTCAGCATGACACTTCTTCAGCTGTGAAACGTGAAACACGTCATGAACTCCTGACAGTCCCTCGGGTAACTCGAACTTGTAGGCAACTTCTCCCATCCGTTCCAAAATACGATACGGTCCTACAAATCTCGGGGCTAACTTTCCCTTAACTCCAAAAGATTTCACTCCTCGCAAGGGTGATACTTGCAGATATGCTCGATCTCCAATTTCATAGGTTACCTCCTTGCGTTTTGAGTCAGCATAACTCTTCTGTCTAGACTGAGCAATCTTCAATATGTCTCGAATCAATTTAACCATCTCCACAGACTCCTTGATCAAGTCTGGTCCAAACAACTGTCGGTCTCCTACCTCGTCCCACATCAACGGTGTTCTGCACCTTCGTCCATACAGGGCTTCAAATGGTGCCATCTTCAAACTGGCTTGATAGCTATTGTTGTATGAAAACTCTGCGTATGGCAAATTGTCATCCCAACTAGATCCATAATCTAATGCACAGGCTCTCAATATGTCCTCCAAAATTTGGTTGACTCTCTCTGTTTGTCCATCCGTCTGCGGGTGAAATGCTGTACTAAACTCCAATCTCGTTTCCAAGGTCTGGTGCAACTGGTGCCAAAACTTTGAGGTAAACTGTGTTCCTCGATCTGATAAGATGGTCCTCGGAACTCCATGCAGACATACTATCCTGGACATATATATCTTGGCCAGCTTTGCACTCGTATAGGTGGTTTTCACTGGGATGAAGTGAGCTACTTTGTTCAAGCGATCAACTACTACCCATATGGAATCATATCCTACTTTGGTCCTGGGCAATCCGGTGATAAAGTCCATGCCCAGTTTATCCCACTTCCATTCGGGTATCGGCATAGGCTGTAACAGTCCTGCTGGCTTCTGATGCTCTGCCTTCATGCGTTGACATACATCACATACGGCTACATACTCGGCAATATCCTTCTTCATACCGGTCCACCAAAAACGTTCCTTCAAATCCAAATACATCTTTGTGTTTCCGGGGTGTATCGAGTATGGTGAGTCATGGGCCTCTTGAAGTATTAACTTCCTGATCTCCTGGTTATTGGGCACATAAACTCAGTCCTCAAACCATAGGGTATCGTGCTCATCTTCACGAAAACCTTTGGCCTTTCCTTTGCTCATCTTCTCCTTTATCTCAGCAATCTCCTTGTCCTCTTTCTGGGCTTCCCGAATCTTTTCCAGCAATGTCGACTGGACCTCCATTGTTGCAATAAATCCTCTAGGAACAATCTCCAATCGAAGTTCCATGATGTCCTCTGCTAATTCCTTCGGTAGTCCCTTACTTTCAAGGATATTAGCATAACTCTTCCGGCTCAAAGCGTCTTCTACGACATTGGCCTTTCCTGGATGATAGTGTAGTTTCATGTCATAATCCTTTATAAGTTCCAACCATCTCCTCTGTCTAAGGTTCAGTTCCTTCTGGGTGAAAATGTACTTCAAACTCTTATGGTCCATGTACACATCACAACGGTTTCCAATAAGGTAATGTCTCCAGGTCTTCAATGCATGTACTACGGCTGCTGACTCCAAATCATGCGTGGCATAGTTCAACTCATGAGGTTTTAGTTGTCGTGAGGCATACGAAACAACTCTCCCGTCCTGCATAAGCACACATCCAAGTCCTAAGCATGAGGCATCGCAGTACACTTGGAACTCCTTATGTATATCTGGCAGTGTTAGTACTGGCGCTGTAGTCAAACGTTTCTTCAATTCCTGGAAACTTGCCTCACAATCTTCTGTCCATTTAAACTTAGTATCCTTCTTCAACAGTTCAGCCATTGGCTTTGCAATCTTGGAAAAATTCTCGATGAATCTCCGGTAGTATCCTGCGAGTCCAAGAAAACTACGGATTTCGCTAACTGAAGTGGGTGCCAACCATTCAGTGACTGACTGAATTTTGCTGGGGTCTACTGCTATACCTTCTCTGGATATAACATGTCCAAGGAACCCGACTTCCTTCAACCAAAATTCGCATTTGCTAAACTTAGCATAAAACTAGTGTTCCCTAAGTTTCTCGAGAACTAAGCGCAAATGCTCCTTGTGCTCCTCCTCGTTCTTCGAGTATACCATAATATCATCAATAAATACCACAACAAACTTGTCCAAATACTCCATGAACACCTTGTTCATCATGCTCATTAAATAGGCAGGGGTGTTAGTCAGTCCAAATGACATGACCGTGTACTCGTATAATCCATATCGTGTTGTGAACGCTGTCTTCGGTATGTCCTTCTCTCGTATCTTCAACTGATGATACCCCGATCGCAAATCGATCTTTGAAAACACTTTAGTTCCTTGCAACTAATCAAACAGATCATTGATCATCGTCACTTCATTTAATGCTCGATAATCAACAACCATCCTCAGGGATTTATCCTTCTTCTCAACCAAAAGTATTGGGGCTCCCCAAGGTGATGAACTTCTCCGGATGTATCCTTTCTCCAGTAATTCCTTGATCTGTTTCTTAATTTCTTCCAGATCATTTGTGGGCATCCGATAGGGTCTCTTGGATATTGGTCCTGTACCTGGCAACAACTCTATTAAAAACTCAATGTCTCTATTTGGTGGCATGCCTGGTAACTCCTCTGGAAAAACATCCGGGTAATCCTTCACTACAGGCACTTCCTCCTGAACAACTCCCGTAAGGGCATTCACTTGACTCCTCCTAGGCACATGCCTAGATACATACTTAATCCTTTTTCCTTCCGAGGTGGTGAGATAAATCAACTTACTAGCACAGTCAATGCTTCCTCCAAACTTTGACATCAAGTCCATACCCAATATCACATCCAGTCCTTGTGACTCCAAGATAATTAGGTCGGACGGAAAAACATGTGTACCAATGGTTAAGGGTATCTGGTCACACCATCGGCTGGCCATATACTCTGCTCCCGGTGAACTTACTAGAAGAGGGGTCCTAAGGGTTTGGGTTGGTAGTTTAAACTTATCCACGAATCCCCTTGATATGTATGAATGCGATGCACCAGTATCGAAAAGAACAAGAGCGGCAAATGACTTGACCAAAAACTTACCTATTACCGTGTCCGACTGCTCTTCAACCTCCTCCACGTTAACGTGGTTCACTTGTCCTTTGTTGAATGGATTTGGCTTCTTCCCAGCGCTCCCATTTCCATTTCCATTCTTTCCTTCAGGGCACTCCTTGGCATAGTGTCCAGTCTTCACGCACTTGAAACAAGTAACATGACTTAAGTCCCTTTTGGCGGGTGTGGCTGGGTTGGGGCGGTTATGATTATTGTTCGTTCCGTCCCCATTCCCATTCTTAGAACCATTGTGGTTATGCGATCCTCCTCCAGTGTGGTTGTGATCTCCATGGTTATTAACAAGTCCTCCTGAGTTTGGGGTTAGGCAAGGCTTCTGCTGAGCTCCTAAGTTATACTTCCCTTGTCCATACTTACTCTTGTGGCTCTCAATCTGCTGTTGCTTCCCTTCAATCATAAGAGCCTTATCTACCAACTCCTGGTAGTTGTTGAAGGTTGCTACTATCAACTGCATACTCATCTCATCATTCAGCCCTTCCATAAACTTCTCCTGGTTCGCGGCATCTGTGGCCACATCATCAGGGGCGTAGCGAGATAGCTTGCTAAACTCATCCACGTACTAAGCCATAGTACGGTTCCCCTGGCGTAGGTTGCGGAACTCCCGCTTCTTCATTTGCATAGCTCTAGTGGAGACATGGGTTGTGCGGAAAGCTTGCTGAAACTGGTCCCAAGTGACATTGGGTATAGGAAAAGTGGCTGTGTAATTCTCCCACCATGAGGCTGCTGGTCCATCCAATTGGTGTGCAGCAAAGCGCACTCTCTCAGCATCTATGCAACCTGCGGTGGTCAACTCCCTTCCAATACGGCGTAGCCAATCGTCCGCAACTATGGGCTCGGTGCTACTGGAAAACACCGGCGGCTGTAACCTTAGAAAACGGGCTAGGTTGTCCACGGGCGGAGGGATGTTGTTGTTGTTGTTGCCCTGATTCTGAACTAGCAATTGCATCAACGTATTCTGCTGTTGGATCAACTGGGTGAGCTCCGGTGGGAAGGCAAAACCGGTGTCACGTCTCGGAGGCATCTGAGGGGTTTAGATGGAAGAGATTTAGAATAGAAAAGAGGTCTAATGAGAAAACACTACCCATATGCACATGAGACAAACACAATCATTTCACTCAATCAATCAAGCAAGGGCATACAAACGATCTAGAACTATCTCACAAGTGTTCAACTACTACTAAATACATGGGGGAATACTAGTGATATATGGCAGTCATCTAGAAATTTTGATCGATGGAAGACTCCATGATGTCTGCTACAGCTTCGTCTTCATAGTCATCATCACTAGGATCGGAATCAGTGTCGTCGATGATGATGTAGTTGTCCGGGCAAGTGGGATCTTCGTCTTCGTCTCCCGGTGCTGGTCCTCCCATGATTACTCCGATCTTCTTGACTAGGTCGTCATTCTTCTCTAGTAGTGTCTTGATTTCCTCCTCATACCCATCGCGTGTAAACTTGAGTTCTTCCACCATCTCGATGATCCTAGTCTTCGCCTTCTTTAAGTCCATCATGTCCGCGCACATCTGGTTCTCCTGACATCGGATGTGTTGGTTTAACTCCTGGATGAAGGCTGCAATGGATCCATCCTTCCTGGTGCTGATTACTTCCCATTGCTCGTCTCGGCGCCCACATATTTGGTAAATAGTGTCCTTAAGCTCCCTGTTGTAAACTTCTCCAATGCGTCCAATGGTAATGTGAGCTGCCATGCTCTTGCTTAGACTCCAGGTGGGTGCTTCGAAAGAAAACTCTATGGGTTTAGAAGTTGGCGAGAACGTCCTTCCTGGAACTTGTACTTGAATCATCCAGCGCTCCTCTTCAGGTAAAGTGGCATTGTACGTCCCGGTGAAGCTTGGTATTCCAATGTTCAAGTACCTAGTGACTTCCTTCAAGTGACGTCCAAAAGGTGTGTCTTCATTCGGTTGTGCAAACTTGTTCTTCATCTCCGTCATCCTAAAGAGTAGAAAATGGAGAGGAGTCAGAAATGAGAAGAGAGGTGTGACCTAGGGTTTATCTTAGTGGTCGTGTCCTACACTCAGTGTGTGCTCTGATACCATCTTGTAGCGACCCGACCTCAGATGGTCAAGTCTCTGTGCTTCAGTGTCATCCCTGGATCGGTAATGCTGACACATAGTACTCGAAGGATTTATAACAGAGTAGCAATCACACACTTATTACATCGAATGTCTCAAGAGAGAACTTATTACAATAATTTTGCTTAAGGCCATCTAATATGATAACAGCGGAAGGCTTGGAAGATAAGGTGAGTCCATCAACTCCAACGGCATAGCTGAGCTGCACGGCAACGACCTAACGTACCTTACTCCTCGTCTGAAAAGTCTGCAACATAATATGTTGCAGCCTGAAAACGGGTGAGCACATGGAATATGCTGGCAAAGTAACACAGTAGAGCAAGAACAGAATAATGCTATCACTACATGCATATTTGGCTGGTGGAAAGCTCTATGGTTACAGTTTTGCGAAAAGCCAAATTTTCCCTACAACAAAGGAATAGATTTTAATTTTACTATCATGGTAGTTGAAACATCATTGAGAAGGTTCCTCCAACTCAATCCCAATTAAAGTGATTAACAACCCAACAATATTAATTAAACATGATGAGATACATGTGATAACCCAAGTACTAGATACACAAGAATTGTCCATAACCGGGGACACGACTAACCATGATTAGATTGTACACTCTGCAGAGGTTTGCACACTTTTCCCCACAAGACTCGATCTCCTCCATTGGATTTCTCGCACTACAGGGTGTTTGAGAAATGGATGACCGAGACACAGTCTTTCAGAAACATTAACTCTCTACTCCGGACAGACCATACAAACCTACATCCAACTACCTGCTGATCTGCCTCTTCAAGAGCTTCACTTAATTTACTCAACTATGCTAGAGCCCATAATAGCTTGTGGCTGCACACGGAAGTTTCTAGCATGAATCATCTCAGTTCCCTTTGAGCCTGGGTGGCGGTCCATAGGAAGATCACACCGGTACTCCGGGATTTCCAAAAAAATATAGGCAACACTAGGTACTCCAGGTGCCTCAATCCACCCAGTTGTTTGATTAAATTGCCACCTTAAGTTGAACCATTAATTTAACAATCTCACATCTGTCATGGATTTCACTCAAACCCAAACCACGTCTACGAGCATAGCATAGCATAGCATAGCATAGTAATATAAGCAACACATACAGTAACTCCCAAGGGTTTGAATGTAACATGGCAATATGTTCTACCTCATCAACTACTTCCTAACCCACAAGTTAATGACATCCTAATCATGCAATGTTTGAGGATTGGAACTAATGCATAAAAACTGGGTGATAAAGGGGTATGATCAAAGTGTTACTTGCCTTGCTGACGATTTGCAAAACCTAGGGACTCCTAGTAGCACGCTTCGCACTCTGGGTGTTCTATCGCAAGCAATCAATAGCATACATAAGTAACAAGCAACGATGCACAAGCAAAACCCGAAAAAGAGGTTGACCAGAGAGTTCAAGTTAAGAACTTTGGTTCACAAAAGAATCAAATCAAACGGAGCAATAAAACTCAAACGGCGAAAGAAAGAAGCTTCGTTTACTAATCTGAAAGTATGTCAAATTTTATAGTAGAGAAAACTTGTTTGAGTTGGTTAAACGGAAAGAGGGTTTTGAGATGAAACTCTAGGCGCTTGAATCGCCTGATTCCGACTAACGAGCAAAAAGATAAACAGAAACTAAGATCGGATCAGAAATCGCGATCAGAGAAAATCATGGATTAAATCCGATAAAAGAAAACTGACGAATAGACTAACGAACGAGCGCTCGTTAGCTGTATCTAACGGGTGAAGAACCGTTCGTTAACACGAATGTTCGGATGAACGTCGGCTAATTAGAAGAACGGAGAAAAACCGGCGAATCCGAAAAAAACGGATCTAGGGTTTAAAAAAACGAATGGTTTTATAAAAAAACCAGCGGCGGAGTCCGGCGACTACCTCCGGCGAGGGGTCCGGTGAGGCGAGGTGCGGTGGCGGAGCGTCGGCTCACGGGGGCGGCGGCGGTGGCAAGGCGGCGGCGGCGCTCAGCTGTGGCGGCGGCAAGGCGGCGGCGGCGGCTAGGCGCGGCGCGGGCGGCGGGGCTAGGCGGCGGTGGCGGCGTATATAAAGGGTCGAGGCAGGGTGGCTTGGAGGAGGGGTCAAGGCGGCGGCAGTGGAGTGGAGTCCAGCTCGGACTGCTTGTCCGAGTCGGCGGCAGCGACGCGCGCGTGGGGAAGGCGGCGGCGGCATGGCTCGGCTGGGCCTTAGGCCCAGTCGGCGGTGCAATTTTTCTAATGCAAACAAAATTGCAATAAAATCCAAATGGAACAAATATTTGATTTTAGTATTTTTCCTCCAATATTTCATTTATTTTGGAGAAGTCATATTATCTCCTCTCTTGTATTTTAATATGAAATTTGATAAAAGGATCAAATATGAAAACCGGGAAATCCCCAACTCTCTCCGAGGGTCCTTGAGTTGCTTAGGATTTCGAGGATTACAGAACGGAAAAGCAATAAAACATGATATGCAATGATGATCTAATGTATACCATTCCAAATTGAAAATTTGGGATGTTACACTAAGTCCTTGCTCTAGGACATCTGCCGTGACAATTCCACGACAGTTGGTGTCCACCGTGGGGCCAGCGCACGGTGGATTTGAGTTCTTGAAGGGCAACTTCGAAGGCCTCAAGGGATACGCTGTGGGCTGGATGACCAAGAGTCATCGCGGCAAGCTCTACATCAACGATGAAGGCTGGGGCCCCGAGGCCGGCTCAATCGAGTATGGGTATTGGGTCCCCTTCGGCGGAATTCACGTCTTCATCAGCCGGATCAGTGAGTCAGGCCCTGAGCCGGACGTCCACACCAACCTCATCGAAAAGGCTCAGCACACAAGGACCACCCATGTTCAATCTATCGTGAAGCATGCCTTCGTAGGCTGCATCCACGATGGTGAATACTCTGAAGGATCGGTGGAGGGCGGTGAGACGGCCGTCTGTTCTGACACTGCATCATCAACGGGCGAGACGGACTCTTTGTACCAGCTACAAGACGGCATGCTCGGGGGCTGTTTCGATGGCAGCCGTATTCCGGACCCCTTTGAGCCACCAAATTGGGCCGGAGTCTTCATGGCAGGGACACAACCCAGGTAGAACTCTATCGTAGTGGCAGCAGCAGCTACTGGGTCGGCTGCAGCCGGGTCAGGAGACCCTGCGCGCCCCCCGGCTCAGATTCTAATGGACCTCATGGATAAATGGACAACTCTGTTAACCACCGTGGTAGAGCCGGCGGATAAAGCCCAGCACGACGCAGAGGTGGCACGCGTACGTGAGGAGATGGTGCAAGCTAAGGAAAATCTAGCCGTAGAGGAAACCCGGATGGCAGCAGAGCGAGCGGCTTTGGATGCTCGTGCTCAACAACTTCAAGCGGAGACTTTCCACCTCTCGGTGGACCTTAACGCATGAAACGAGGTCATGAGGAGGAGGCATCAGAAAACTCAATCACGTGTACCTCTAATGCTTGATCCGAAGAACCTGTTCCATACACCCGGGGCTGGGGGAGCATCCCGCCAGAGGCAAACCGGATCACGACACCCGGCGCACCGGTTCAGCCACGAGCCATGGAGCTGCCTCGTATAATTACCGCTCTACCTCATTACATGCCAACACTGCCGGGTCACTTCGCCAACCCCTTGGAAAACCTCATCGCAGCGTCGGCTCATTTGGCGGCTCTCCCAATGGAAGGCGACTCGCTAGCAGCAATTGAAACACAGAGGGTAAGAGAACTTCTTCAAACGGCTCTGGCGCAGCAGGATGCGTACTCCTACAGTCGAGACAGGATCCATTCTACTCCTCGCCCAAGCCGGAGCCCGAGTTACAGTAGGCATATGGAGTCCGCAGATATGTCAAGCAATGCTCAATGCCACAACTGGCCATACAGGATTCGTCAAGAGGCGAAATGACTAGCTCAAATGGCGGCAGATCAGGCGGCTCATCATACCTTTCCGGCTTATCCAGCACCCTCGGTTGAGGCAGGAGTGTCCACAAGAACCAGAGGAGTGCCTTGCTTGGTGCCGGCCATACGCAATGAGCGTTTGCCAAAGGACTTCAAGGGCCCTCGTAAAGTGCCTAATTACACGACTAACCTATAGCCGGGGGCTTGGATTGAGAGTTACGAGATGGCTCTGGAATTATTGGAGGTCAGCGATGCTGCAATGGCCAAGTATTTCACCATGATGTTAGATGGAACAGCTCGTACTTGGTTGAAGGGATTGCCACCCAATTCTATCGGCTCATGGGCGGAGTTGAAAGCCCGGTTCATCCAGAACTTTAAGGACACGTGTAAGCAGCGCATGTAGATTGCGGACCTGACCAATTGCAAGGAAGAGGATGGTGAATCCACAACCCATTGGGTGCGCTGGGTCAAGGAGATAATAGATTCATCTGATAAGATGGATGCCGGCTCAGCAGTTTTAATGTTGGAGAAAAATTGTCGTTTTGAACCTCTAAAGCAGAAGCTGGGGCGGCTCAAGCATGACTGTAATGACATGGGAACATTGATGGCAGCTCTCGTCAAGTATGCTGATTCTGATATTACCAAGGACCCGGTGTCTGACGAAGAAAAGGCAACAAAGGGAAAGAAGAACGGCAACGGCAAGGGTCACCAGCATAACCTGGCAAATCAGGGAGGTAATAAACGTAAGGCTGATGAGTTTGTTGTTAACACTAATGCACAGGGTGGCAATCAGCGGCGCAAAGGCAGATAGCCCCCTCGGTCGGGCGGGTCAGGTCCCACCCTTGAGTAGTTGTTAAATGAACCTTGTCCAAAGCACGGCACCTGGGAGAAGCCAGCCACCCACCCGTGGAAAGATGTACGATCATGAAGGCGTTTAAAAATTCAAACACGTGTGATGGAGGTCATGGCCCAGGTGGCGGTTCAGGAGGAGGCGATTTTCACGGCCCAGGCGCCGGTTCAGGCGGCGGAGGTTTTCACGGTCAAGGTTATCCTGGTCACCAAGGAGGATATAATCAGCAACCCGGCCAAGGTAATCAGCAGCAGCAATCCGGTTATCAGAGCAACCCGAAGTAGCTGAGTAGTGGGCAATACCATGTATTTACCACCAGTTTATGTAAGAGGGACCAGAAACTTCACAAGAGGGCCATCAATGCCGTTGAGCCGGCGATTCCACGTTATCTACGTTGGTCAGAGCAGCCTATTGTGTGGAGCAGAGAGGATCACCCGCCCCGGGTTGATAATCCGGGTCACTTGGCTTTGGTAGTGGCACCTCAGGTTGGTGGATACAAGTTTACTAAGGTACTCATGGATGGAGGCAGCGGCATCAACATCCTCTACTATGAGACATTCTGCGGATTGACTGATAAAAATGTTAAACAATCCAACACTATTTTTCACGGTGTGGTACCTGGTAAGTCGGCATACCCAGTTGGTAAGATTAAGATGGAAGTAGCCTTTGGGGATGAGTATGACTCCAGAGCGGAAAAATTAACCTTTGAGGTGGTTAAGATTAAGAGCCCATATCATGCTCTGTTTGGACGACCGGCTTATGCCAAGTTCATGGCTCCTCCGTGTTACGTGTATTTACAGCTCAAGATGTCGGGTCATAAGGGCACCATTACAGTACATGGGAGCCAGAAGATAGCCTTGGAGTGTGAAGAAGGTGGTGCTGCCTATGCTGAATCTGTTTATGCAACTGAGGAGTTAAAGTTTTAGAAGGATCATGTTGACCCGGCAGACATGACGTCATTAAAGAAACCAACAACAGAGCATGAGCCGATGTTGAAATTCAAATCAGCTGATGACACTAAGATGGTTGACTTTGTGCCTGGCGACTCATCCAAACAGTTCATCATCAGCGCAAACTTGGATCTGAAATAGGAAAGCGTGCTCATCGAGTTCATTCGTGAGAACCGGGACATCTTTGCACGGAAACCTTTAGACATGCCGGGTGTCCCGAGGGAACTCGCTGAGCACACTCTTAATATTGATCCAGAGTTCAAACTTGTTAGAAAGTTTCTTCGACGGTTCAATGAAGAAAGGCACAAGGCCATTGGAGAAGAGGTGGCCCGGCTCTTGGCAGCCAGGTTTATTGTGGAGGTCTTTCACCATGAATGGTTAGCTAACCCGGTGCTTGTACTAAAAAAGAATGGCACCTGGCGTATGTGTGTGGATTACACCGATCTGAACAAGGCTTGTCCGGCTGATCCTTTTGCTCTCCCCCGTATTGACTAGATCATTGATGCTACGGCGGGTTGTGCATGTTTGAGTTTCTTGGATGCTTATTCCGGTTATCATTAGATTAAGATGGCAGTCAAGGATCAGGAGAAGACAGCTTTTATTACTCCTTTTGGAGCTTTCTGCTATGTGTCTATGCCTTTTGGGCTTAAGAGTGCGCAGGCGACTTACCAGCGATGTGTGTAGAATTGTCTTCGCAATCAAATTGGGGGTAATGTTCATGCTTATGTGGATGATATAGTGGTAAAATCCAGGAAAGAGGAAACCTTGGTCGCAGATCTGAAAGAGACTTTTGATAATCTCCGGGTCTACAAAATGATGCTTAACCCGGCCAAGTGTGTTTGTGGAGTCCCAACCGGCAAGCTCTTGGGGTTTTGGTGTCCAACCGAGGTATTGAAGCTAACCGGGAGAAAATCAAGGCAATTACGTCCCTAGCCAAACCAACATGCATCAATGACGTTCAGCGGCTGGCGGGTTGTGTTGCTGCTTTGAGCCGGTTCATAAGCCGGTTAGGGGAGAAGGCAATGCCTCTGTATCAGATGATGAAGAAAACATATGCTTTTGTTTGGAGCGATGATGCGAATGCTGCTTTTGAGGATTTGAAGACACAGCTTGCTGAGCCGCCGGTCCTGGCTGCTCCAATTGAGAAAGAGCCGATGTTGTTATACGTGGCTGCCAACTCACGAGCTATTAGTGTGGCTATTGCATTAGAGCGCAAGGAGGCTGGCAAAGAGCATCTGGTTCAACGGTCGGTTTATTACGTCAACGAAGTGCTAATTGAATCTAAGCAACGATATCCACATTGGCAGAAGCTTGTATATGGGGTGTTCATGGCAAGCCGGAAGCTTAAGCATTATTTTCAGGGACATCCAATCAGTGTGGTTAGCTCTGCTCCTTTGGGAGACATCATTCAAAACAGAGAAGCCACTGGGTGAGTCGCCAAGTGGGCAATTGAGCTTGGGTCTCATGGGTTGAAGTATGTGCCACGTACGGCAATCAAATCTCAAGCACTGGTTGACTTCATTAATGACTGGACAGAGATGCAGATGCCGGAAGAGAAACCAGACAACACGTATTGGACTATTCACTTTGACGGGTCTAGACAGTTGGAAGGCTCGGGGGTTGGAGTTGTGTTAACTTATCCACGAGGTGAAAATTTTTGTTATGTGTTACGGTTGATGTTCCCTTGCACTAACAATGCAGCAGAGTATGAAGCCTTGCTCCATGGTCTTCGAATGGAGAAAGAGATGAGTTTGAGCCGGGTCAGATGTCTTGGCGACTCAGATCTAGTGGTTCAACAGGTATCTGGCAAGTGGGATTCCAAGGACCCTCTCATGGCGGCTTATCGTCAGGAGGTTGATGTCGTTGCAGGGGATTTTAAAGGTTAACAGGTGGAGCACATTGACCGTCGAAAGAACGAAGTGGCTGATGCCTTGAGCCGGTTGGGGTCTCAGCGTAAGCCGGTAACACCTAACACCTTTTTGGATGTTTTGCATAACCCCTCTGTCAAGTTTCCCATAGAAGAAGATTTAGTTGTTCCTGACCCGGAGGCGCAGTTGGTGGCGGCTCTTCATGTCATCCCAGATTGGACGGTACCGTTCTTGGCTTACATGACCCGGGGAGAGTTGCCAGCGGATGAGACCCTGGCTCGACAGATAACCCGGCAGTCTAAGTCCATGACGATTTCGGATGGAGAGTTATATCATCGCAGTGTTTCCGTAGTGTTTCAGCAGTGTGTTTCCCCCGAAGAAGGTCAAGAAATCCTTCGTGAGATGCATGAAGGCGATTGTGGTCATCACGCCGGGTCAAAATATTTGGTGGCCAAGGCGTTTCGTCACGGTTTTTACTAGTTGACGTCTCACGCTGATGCAGAAGATCTGGTCAGTAGATGTGATGGATGTCAAAAGTTTGCACGACGAGCGCATGTGCCGGCTCAAGAGCTTCGGATGATTCCAATCACTTGGCCATTTGCAGTCTGGGGGCTTGACATGGTGGGACCTTTCAAAAGGTCTAAGGATAAAAAGACACATCTCTTGGTGGTAGTTGATAAATTCATCAAGTGGGTTGAGGCGGAGCCTGTGAGTAAATGTGATGCGGACACGGCAGTTCAGTTCATGAAAAAGGTGATCTTCTGTTTTGGTTTTCCACAAAGTATTATCACTGATGGCACTAATCTGTCCCAAGGGTCTATGGAGGAGTTTTGTCAACAAGAGCACATCCAGCTTGATGTTTCTTCTGTAGCTCATCCTCAATCCAATGGTCAAGCTGAGAGACCCAATCAGGAAATTTTGAAAGGGCTCAAACCCCGGCTTATGGTTCCGTTACAACGAACGCCGGGTTGTTGGGTAGAGGAATTACCCTCGGTGTTGTGGAGTATCAACACCACACCCAACAGGTCTACATGTTACACACATTTCTTCATGGTTTATGGAATAGAAGCAGTGTTGCCTAGTGACATCCATCATGACTCGCCCCGTCTGGCGTCTTATGTTGAAGCTAATAATGAACAAGCCAGACAGGATGCACTTGAATTGTTGGATGAAGAAAGAGACTTAGCAGCAGCCCGGTTAGCAATTTATCAATAGGACCTGTGCCGTTATCATAGCTGCCGGGTTAAGTCCAGGACTTTTCAGGAAGGCGACTTGGTGCTCCGGATCATCCACGATCTGTCAGATGCACACAAGTTATCCCCACCTTGGGAATGACCCTTTGTGGTTAGTAAGAACTTAAACAACAGGTCATATTACCTCATTGACGTTTGAGAGCACAAAGACTCACGTAAGTCGGAGGAGGAGACCCACCGGCCGTGGAACATTGCTCAACTTCGTCCATACAACACCTGAGCCACCGGCTCTCATCATGTACATACTTTAACATTTTGTATACCATCATAAGCAATAAAGTAAGGCCATCGGTCTCTTTTCTTTTCAAAGACTATACATCTTTGTTATTTCTTATTTTCAAATGACTATTAAGGAGCTGATCATATTTGAATCAAGTTTAACCTTTTTGCTCCAGCGTATGATCATATCCGAATCTAGCTGCAAATCTCATGGTCACTTGGGGGCTTCCTGTTCAAACATAGGTCGTATTCGAACCAAAGAGAACATAGCTGTCATAACCCTCTTGATCGGCTCAAGGCCAAACTCACTTGGGGGCTTCTTGATCGTATCTGAATCATAGCTTAACCCCTTTTGAGTCCGACTTGGATCGTATTCGAATCAGGGTCGTTAAAAACCTCTCAAGGTCATTTGTGGGCTTCCTATTCAAACATAGGTCGTATTCGAACCAAAGAGAACATAGCTGTCGGTACCCTCTTGATCGGCGCAACGCCAAAGCCACTGGGGGCTATATGGTCGTATTCGAACCTTAGCTTAACCCCTTTGGTTCGGTTTACTGATCGTATTCGAATCAGAAACCCCCACCTTTTGAATACATGATTAAAATTATGCTTATTATCTGTTGCTTGACTTTTAGTTTTTTGTTGTTTCAATATTACAAACAATTAGCCTGGTCTTGTTCACCGGCTCTACTATTTGACAACACAGCCGCCCGGGTCATTCACACCGGCGGCTTACGGATCAAAAGGGGTAATCTACCAAGGTATAGTAATCATTCAGTATTCAAAAAAGCATTAGCTTCTCATAAAGATTGAATTATCAAATTCATCACCCGGGTTATTTAAACCAGAGGTCTAAGGATCAAAATGGACAAGGTATGGTTATTACTTATACGCACTTACCTGCTGCATTAACTAAAGAGTTAGTTTCAGCCCTTGTCCTTTATTTATATCTGTCTCTGGTTCCTATTATGGTAAACATATTGGCTATAAACTGGGTGTTTTAACCCGTTTGGTACTAAGCCGCCAAGCCAGTCTTTTCTTTGTATTTACAGGAACAGAGTTCAAACATTGTAGAAACAAGCATTAAATATGATGCATACATTGGCATCAGGAAACAGAGACTGACATAAAAGTGTTTTATGCGCGATGGCATAAGCAAAGCATATAGTGTTTTCACAACTAAGTTATTACAAGGCTTTATAAGCCCATGAAGATGATCATTGTTCCTCCCTCGCCGGTTCACCACCTTTTGTTGGATGGAATTTGGGTTTTGACCAATCAAAACCATTCACGATGACAAATTCGGCTTCATCGTCGATCATGCCGACCGGGTCAACTTCCGAGGAAAATGTGTCTTCTCTCACTGGTGGGATCAAATCTGTTACCTTGTATGAGGGAGTGGCCATCTTCTTATTCTCACTATCAAAACCCGGCTGGTATTTATCAACATTGGTGTTGTCTCCAAGGGTAGTTGCCTGAGGCCGGACTCCGCGCACGCAATCCATGAAGTCATCCTGATCAAAAGGATACCCGTCTTCCTTCACAGTGGGATAGACTCTTGCCACGTCCGCCGGGTCTAGGTCTAGCACCCAAGCCTTGGAGCGGCTTAGGGCAGTCAAAGCTCCGGCTCACGCGTAGGAGCGTTTTACTTCTTGAAACCTGGCAGGAAGGATGGACAGTTTCTTTAGGACGTCGCTGAGCCGGTTGGGGCCTTGATTAGTAGAGAGATGGCGGCAAGAGCCCGCTGTGCGCCAATATACAGTTGTTCAAGCAAAGTATATACTGCCTTCAGTTTAATCAATGGGTCTTGGCTCAAATATTTGCTTCGAGGACCTGCATAAATTTTACACACAAGGTCAGTTGGCGGATTATACTCCAGATCAGCAAAAAGCACACAAAAGTTTAAGTGAGACAACTTACCAAATATAGCAGCTACCATTTGAGACACCCGGACCTTTAACCCGTTCAACTCTGTTGAAATCTCTTTCAGACCTGTTTCGGCCGTCTCAGCACGTTGGGTCAGAAGCGTTTTTTCCTCTTCCCAAGTTTTCTTCTTAGCAGCAAAGTTGGTCTTTAAATTCTCCATTGTAGAGAGACTTATTTGCAGTTTGGAGTTAGCAGATTTGATTTATGTCTCCTGGCTCTCTAGCCGGGTCTTCGCGTTAGTCAATTGAGAATTCAATTCAGATAAGGCATTCTGCAAAACATTCAGATGAGTCAAGATTTGGTTTCAAGGTCAAAAATCAAGATTCAAGTCTCAAGTACTTTACAAAAACCACTTGACACTTGGGGGCTAATGTATGCCAAATCGAATTTCTACGACTCTACAGACATATTTAAGTCCCAAGTACCATACAAAGTAACAACACTTGGCACTTGGGGGCTAATGTATGCAGTTCAGCAAGTTTCTCAAAGGTTAAGTTGGAATATTAAGCCTTTTAAATACGGAACCAAACAATTTAAAGTACCGGTTCATTTATTATCAAAATGAACTGGCCCTTATGGACTATAGGTGAAGCTTTGATCTATTAAAGTCAAGAAAAGCTTCAAGAAGTAAAGGTTTCAACCTATAGTTTAAAGTCTACAGATCATTCCGTTTCTCTCATAATCCGAAGACTTGGGGGCTGAAGGAATATAGATAAACCGGAAAAACATACCTCGTATTTCAACTGAACTTGTTTGACCATTTCAATCTCAGAGTCGCGGCTGGAGTGTACATGGTTAAGATACCCGGACAAAATACCATTGGCATTTAGACGGTCATAGTTGGCAATGTCAAAGCGAACTTTTTGTCTCTCCAACGCCTCTTGTTTTGCTGTACACCGAGCCAGCACGGTTAGGTTCCCCGGCTCAATAAAGCGGCTCCCGGTAATTTGAACATCTTGTGCAGGCGGAGACGGCGGGTTGGCTGAGCTTGATGGTCCGGTTGTAGAAGGGTTCACAGTGGTTTCGTCAAATGACGGCTCAGGAGGATTTGCTTCGGTGTCAATAGGCGGGTCTTCCGGAGCGTAAGATAATGGAGAAGGCGGCCTAGCCGGGTCAGATTCCAGCACCGGCAGGTCTTCCGCCGACTTAGCTGCCTTCGCTTTTTTGGATTTAGCATGGCCACTAAGAAACAATGTTGCAGGATTGTCAGTATAACGGTACAATTGAACAACCCTTAAGAAAGGAGGATTTCTGATTACCTGGGAGTAGTCTTGAAAGCCGGGAATTGCATCTGCGATGAGTCGCCAGAAGAGCGAGACACCTCCTGAAAGGATAAAATAGAGTTAAAACAAATACAAGGAGAAGAATCCATTAAATAGAGTTAAAGACAGAAATAAGTAAACCTCATTCGGACATTTCCGAGGGGTTTGTTGAAGAACGATAGCCGGTTCATCTTCAATCTCAGCTTGACGGCGGTTTTCATGTTGATGCTTTTTCAAACGAAAGTTGGGATCCAAGTGAGCTAAAGGTTTAGAAAACCTTACTTTACAGATCACTCGTCGAGCGTTTTGTCTTGGTAAGGGTTCTGAGTCGGAGGAAATGATAGTTACCTCTGCTTCTCCGGCCTGATTGGCCCCAGTGTCATCCTGATAATGATCAGTGTCAATAAGATTGTTTAAAAATTGGCTAAGAGAATCAAGGGCTACCTCCGAGTCAGATGTATCGTCATGCTTCATCAGATCTTCGGCGTGCTCTTTTTCTTCTTTTTGGACTTCCGGGTCATTTTAATGGCGTTTATGACGGTGGCTTTTGCTTTCTTGGCCACCTCGTGGTCGTACTTAACTTTCCAGAAGTAAGAATTGGCCTGCAAATAGGTAAAAACAAGGTAAAAGTCAGGCAAGTATTAAAACAATATGACTGGAAAAATACTAAGGGGACAAATAATTACATCCTTACTTCTGGGACCGGGTTAAGCTGGCAGAAGGGGTTTAACCCGACGACACTGCAATCTTCATACTTCATGTTCACCAGAAGAGTTGACATTGAGACAATATCTTCTTCTATCAATTGAACGGGGCTGTGACGAAGGGAGTCATCAGGGCCTCCACCATACTCATACATCAGCTTCAACCGGCGGCTCAAAGGGATGAACCGCCATGAGATCCAGCAGTGGGTCAGATCAACTCCAGTTAACCCGTTCCCCAACAGAGCGTTGATCCTTCTGATGGATGGAAGCAGCCTCTTGCATTCAGCGATAGTCAGCTTATCAGGAAGCACGAACTTGGAGTCAAGACGCTCGGGGCGATAACCTAGCAGGGGCTTCTCGTTTGCTGGCAAAGTGTCCTGACAGTAGAACCAAGTTTGGTTCCAGTCCTTTGGGTGACTTGGTAAGACAATAAGGGGAAAGATGTCACCTTGCCAGTGATGAATTGATATGCCTCCAAGTTCTAAACTAGGGCTATTGGTGCACTCATTCTGCCGGTTCAGATAAAAGTATTCTCTAAATAACTCCATGGTCGGCTCTTGTTGAAGATATACCTCACAGAGCACTTGGAAGTTACAAATGTTAGATATAAAGTTGGGCCCGATATCTTGAGGGTGGATCTTGAAAAAATGGAGCACCTCTCTGAAGAACTTTGAGCCGGGCGGTGAGAATCCATGGTTCATGTGGTCATTAAAAACAATCACCTCACCATCTCCTGGATTGGGCCGTTCTTCTTCCGGGTCAGGAGCACGGTAAGACATGACGGCTTTTGATGGTAGAAATCCTATGATGAGGAACTCTTTTAAATGTTCCTCAATTATGGACGAGGGAACCCAGTTACAGATGGTTGGCATTTTGGACGGCATGATGTGAAAGGAACTGAAAAAAGCAACATGCCGGTTCAGTTTAACAATGAGATTAATAGTTAAGTGATGAAGATGAAACAAGTAATGGCGGCTTAACTAAGGGCTAATGACATATAAGGAAAAGAAAGCCGGTGTGGTAAGCCGCCATGACTATAGATTCTTTCAGAAAGTGGATTCAGCTAAGTGTTGGGACAAACAAGTTTCCCAAAATGGTTGATATTATTTCAGATCAAATGGATGTTCAAAATGAAAAAATTTCTAGACCTAAAAATGCAGTCCAGATGAGTTCATCAGATCTAAACATAGCTCTTGTAAAAGAAAAAGGAGTTTTCTAGTATCAGAAGGAGGCACCAAATAGCTACTGCATGAACATACATCTCTTTTGGATCAGAGAGAGGAGGCAGTGGAAGAACTATGAAGAACTATGATGAACTACGAAGGACACGCAGGAGCTTGGAAACCCTAATGAAGATCTGAGACACGAAGGAAAGAAAGCTTACGGTTGCAGGTTTACTACGGAGGTCGCCGCGGGTTCTCTAGATCAATTCAGGTCGATGCAGCGGCTAGAGTCGACGACGGAGATGAGGCGCGGCGGCGGCGAAGCTCGAGCAGTAGCAGGGTCGCGAGAGGAAGAAGGCAGAGAGAGAGAGAGAAGAATGAGGAAGGCTGGGGCGAGCCTATTTATAAGGAATGGTGCGAACAGACGGGCGCGAAAATCAAGGGAGAACCGAATAATGGTTATCCAGCTATATAGGCGCCTTGATTCTTGGGAAACATTAAAGATAAAAGATCCATTGGAAGATGACGTCATGAAAGTTTTTTGCATTTTCAAGAGATGACATCACGACATGTTACAAGGAAATTTTAGTAAAGATAAGAAGATGGATTTTTTGGCTAAGTATGGAAGATTGACAAAGAACAAAGTTCAAAGTCAACCTGGGGCCTAATGTTGGGGATATTACTATCAGTTGAGACCCTCCTAGGACGGGCCGGGTCAGCCCCAATGGTGGGTTACATAAGAAGCCCAGTAAACATTCAAGATTGTAGTTTATTAAGTCTTATAGAAGGCCCAAAGGCCTGAAAGCGGTTTAAAGCCTGATATTATGAACCGCCGTATGTAAGGAAATACTTGTAAAGAAAGGTATGTAAAGGACGTCACCAAGCCAGACACAATTATGAGCCGGTCGGGACTCTATAGGCCACCAGGCGTCAAACAATGTATATAAGGGGATGACCCGGTGGCGGCTTAGGGCAAGAAACAACAAATCGACAACCAAGCCGGCGAGTTGAGGTTCTTGGAGATCGAAACCCCAGCAATACCAATCCCAACTAGACGTAGGCTTTTACCTTCATCGTAAGGGGCCGAACTAGTATAAAAACTCTCTCGTGTCCTGTCCCGATTAACCCCTTTAAGCTTCCTAGTGCGATGGCCCTACGACTAAGTCCTTGCTCTAGGACATCTGCCGTGACAATTCCACGACACCCCTTGAGTTTATTTACAAAGGCAACATAGAACTACATGAGTGCCCTGTTAAATTTTGGAATTATTCTTGCTTCGTTTGGTCTTATTTACACATTAATTGAGTTTTTGGTCATTTAATGTGCATAATTCAAATTTGAACTACAAGCACATGCTCCCATGCACCAAAGTTGGTTGAAAAAAATCACATTTGTGTCCTCGGGTGAATTTCTACTCCCTCCTTCCATCTATATAGGTCCTAATGTGTTTTTCGAGGCTAACTTTAACCAAACGTTAGAGCAATAATATATGACATGCAACTTACACAAAGCATACCTTCAATTTTGTATGTCAAAGGAGCTTCTTCCAATAATATAATTTTCATAGTATACATCTCATGTGCTATTAATCTTGTCAATAGTCAAAGGTTGTCTTGAAAAACATATTAGGCCCTATATAGATGGAAGGAGGGAGTAGGTCCCATGCAAAAAATGAGAATAAAATTCAAACATCTGGGCATCATGGCTCGGTCGAGAACATTGAGAAACTTGGTTTTAAAATCATGAAACTTGGCATGGTGTCATGTCATGGTAGTACCATGCCATGGTAAAAAAATTGGTCGAATAGGAACAAATTTTGGTATAAGCTTCTTGTAAATCGGAGCTTCTCTCAAGAAGGCTCATGGTTCTGGGAGGGAATGTGTCACCTTCGTGTGCATAATTGAAATTTGAAATACAAGCACATGTTCTAGTGCACCAAAGTTGGTTGAAAAATCAAATGTGTGTCCTCGGGTAAATTTCTAGGTCCCATGCAAGAAATGGGAATGAAATTCAAAATTCTGGGCGTCGTGGCTGGGTTGGAAACATTGAGAAACTTAGTTTTTTAATTCCTGTAAATCCAAAACACGCATGAAAATAATGAAACTCGGCTTGGTGCCATGACATGGCACCAACATGATGTGGTAAATTTGTAGTCCGATTTGCGAAGGCGCACACATTAACAATCAACAAAGTCATTTTGGAACAAGTGTTGTCCCGTTACAATGTTAAACACAAGTATTATTGAAACTGTCGGCGTTCTAATTACTAGTACCATTTACGTGCCGCCACGAGTCCCCATTTTTATTAGCTAGGAGGCGCCGTGCAGGGTAGCTATTTGAGTACGAAAGGCGTGCGACTAGACCCCTGCGCGTGCTTATCGGGAGGAGAGCCCTTTGACCTCCATCTGCCATCCACCTCTCTCCCAAGGTCTCCATTAATGGCGCCCAAGCCTCTGTTTAATGGCGTGGCTATCTCTCACTCGACTGAGATTTAAGAGAGAAAAAGAAAATCTAAAAGCATGTATCTTGATGTAAGATCCGACGGACCTATATAGCATCTACTGCGACTTATAGCAACACTGATGAATATATAAGGATGATTAATTTTTTTGATCAAAGAAGGGCTTGCCCCTTCCAATTTTCATTACTGAGAACCACCACAATTCACAAGAAGTTCAGCACAACTCCAGCCTAACACGAAGGACTAAAAGCTACCAGATTGAAATCGCAACATCCCAAGAGGCCAACAAAGGCCAAACATCCACGCTAGAACCCAACATTTCACAACCGACGACACAATCCACATCCTAAACTGATTATTACATCAAAAGAAACCATGAAACTAGTCTCCGTGGCGAGCAGCGATGAGCTCTTTCGTGTCCTCAAGATGCTGCTTGAGAACATCCACGGATTCCTCCACCAGCCTTTGGTGCTTGTTGCGGAGCATGTCATTATCGTCCATAAGTTTCTTGACGATGACGCCGGTCCTCTTCAACAAGGCACTGGTCTCCTCCTGCTGGTCTGCACTTCGGACGATCTTCTCCCTCAGCAGGTCGCGCTCGGCCCGGAGCCTCTCATTGCCCTCCCTTAGTTGCCGAATGACGCCGGTAGCCTGTTCAAACGAGGCTATCATGTCGTCCTGCAACCTCGCTGAGCCGGAGATCTGATCCATCTGGCTATGGACGATCGCATGCATGCGCCTGTAACAGTCGGCGCCTACCCGCGAGAAATTTTCCCAGGCCGCCGCGGCGTGGCGGGACATCTCTGCTGCTTCCGCGGCAAGGCCAGACTAGTCTGCTGCATCGACGGCGCGGCAGGACCTCCGTGCTGCTTCAGCAACGTGGCGGTACCTCTGTGCTGCTACTTCCGCGCGGCGGGACATGTCGGCTGCTCTTGCAGCGAGGCGGGACATCTCTCGTGCTTCTGCTTCCGTGCTCGCCTCTCCCTGGTGGCAATCTCTCGACCTAAGACTCACGCTGGCCATGGCAGACGCAAGGGAAGGATGCTGAATGACTTGTTTGTTTTTGTGGATGAGGAGTTGAGGAGGAATGTGCAGTCATCTTGGCATACTAGTATTTATAACCGAGTACTAATATGCTCCAAAGTGGGAAACCGTTTAGGTCGTGATTTGTGTGAACAGGGTTGCAATTCAATATAGCGTGGAGTAATTTGGAATGTGACGAGACGCAAGCTCAAAATTTATTCACGGTTCTAGTTTCGAAGTGCGGCAACTATTCCCGGATGGAGTACTTCTTTTTCTACTCCCTCCTTTCCGGTTTTATAGGGCTTATCTCAAAATTTTAGTTTTTCCATTTTATAAGGCTCAATTTGGTTGTTCCCCAACACATGTTCAGATTCCAAGGTGCATTAAATCATTGCATTCAAGTATTAAGAGAAAATTGACCAATGCATGTACTTTATGCATGCATGCATTGCAATTAATACATTGATAAACATAATTTTTTGAGAAAAACAAGAGCATTAATTAGGTGCTTTTGCAAACTACAAAAAATATTCCACCACTCACCATCTTGGTTGGTGAGATTTTTGAATTAAGCCCTATAAACCGGAAAGGAGGGAGTACTACTGTGTACGTGCAATAACTGGCACCGTCGTACACATATCTTACGATTAAAGGGGCGTTCGACAGGAATAGCCGCGTGGCGAACTCTAGGATAGTCTTTTTTCCAGACGCATTAAACCTATCTCTTGGGACTTCTCGCATGCACCATTGCGCCACCCACAAAAACTTGTACTCTGAGTTTAGTACTATGTTATACAGGAACAGAAGAGGTGCACACATGCACTCGTCCTCTCGCACACGCGTCTGGTTTTCTTGAAAAGGAAGATGATGAACCCCGGCCTTTGCATCTAGGAGTCACACATGCAAATTATTGAATTATATCGAGTGAAGTGCTTTTATGTGTCGTGTCAACTCGTACATCAACAAGAAGTTTGATTATCCTCTCCCTCGCTGACTTAACTGCACCTCCCTTTGGCTGTATGACAGGTTGTCCACACACCTGTCGGGCCCACCTGTCATACACGCAAAGGCAGGAGCGTCCCTCCCTCCCCCATGAGCGTGGTGACTGGCAAGACTAGGAGAAGCTTTCGCTACATGCTTTCCCTCCCGCACGCGATGGACTTGCAGTAGTTTAATCGGTGTTAGATGGCCAGAAGCATACTGTAGTACTCCTCCAATGCAGCAGTATTCCATCATTGTTCGACTTCCTGAAGAGGCGAAGAGCCAAGCGTAGCCCGGACGCTCGTGTGGCAATTTCATGTGTAGAGTAGTCTAGTATAGCGTGTACCGTGCCTGTAAGCTTAAAATCGTTGGGGTCGGCTCCATGCTATGTGGCCGTCTCGAAGTTTAAAAAAAATTAAAATAGTCTTCTGGCCCTACCTGAAACTACCGCGTGTACAGCCCGGGAAAAGCCCCGCCCTCAACTTTTAACTACACGAAAATAGTTCTAGTTTGTTCGTTCTATATAAATACAGTACTTACTGTATGTTTATTCACCCGTGGCGTTGTTCAATGAGTGGAGGGGCGGGGACCACAAGTGAACAATACTGTAGTACTACTAGTAGTAATTAGTAGTCGTATAGTAGTCACCTTAAATAGAGTGTTTCTTTTCTTTAATGCCACATACACAAATTGAAACGCTTGTTGTGGAGAGAAAAAAGATAATCACTCCACTATATATGGACGCAGGGGCCTGAGCGCTTGCTTTACTAGGGTTGCTCTCTTCATTCTCTCACCCTCTCCAAATATAAACAAGACATCGGTAGCGACATTTTCTCTCTGCTCACCGCTGGTCACAGATCCGGCAGGATCCCTTCGGCCAGTGTGTGTAGAGGACTAAAAGGTGCATCGTTTATGCAGTCATCGCCGCCGAGGGAGGAAACCCACAGCTGCCGGAGGGGCCCGATCCTCTGCCCGTGCCATTCTCTCCGACACAGCGCCGGCTCGGGAGGTCCTCCGACCCTTCTTCCTCCCTACCGTATTGTACGCAGATCCGACCTGCCCCCGCCGACATCCCGGCGACCCTCAGGTATAAGTTCTTCGAAAGCGGCGTTGCTCTACTACCCCAGCTCCCCACATGTATACATGTGCATCTTTTTCTACTCCCATCAGCTCTTCCAAAGCCACGTAAATTTTTAGTATTATTAGAGGTAACGCTACTTCATTCATTTGAATCTAGGGCTTTGTTCAAGCAACGAAGAAAGGGGGAAAGTTGTAGCATGAATCTAGGACTTGATTCAAAGAGGAAATAATATGGTGAAAGTAGTAGAGACCGGATACCCAACCGGTCTCTTGGTTGAAAAGGAAATAATGGGAAAACGCAGTACAAACCGGATAAGGAACAGATCTATTATTGGTTGAAAAAATGATAGAAAGTGGCGGCTGGTGGACAAGTCAACAGAGTATGTCCAGGATTAGATTTGCTACCAGCACATAGCAAAAGGTCTCCAGGATTAGATTTGCTGCCCTCACATAGTAAAAGGTCTCAGGATTAGATTTGCTACCCTCACATAGTAAAAGGTCTCAGGATTAGATTTGTTGCCCCTCACATAGTAAAAGGTCTCCAGGATTAGATTTGCTGCCCTCACATACTAAAAGGTCTCCAGGATTAGATTTGCTGCCCTCACATAGTAAAAGGTCTCCATAATTAGATTTGCTGCCCTCACATAGTACAAGGTCTCCAGGATTAGGTTTGCAGCCCAACAACTGTTTACTTTCTATCTTTTTGTGCACATAGGGGTATCGATTTCACCTTGTTGCTATTGTGACCTTTTGGTGAACTGCACAAAACACTTTGTTTGGAATGAGTGTCTTGTGCAGTTCAACTGAAATGTCACGTGGGCAACATCTCTCAATTTTGGTGGAACTGCACAAAATGGTGATTGGAGTTTCCAAAATCTCCATCATGTTCTGCTGGTAATATCGTGCAACATTTTATTAGCCTTTGCAAGATGGAGCCATCACTGTCACCTTACATTAGCCGGACAGCCAACCTTAATGTTCCTCAATTTTAGTGCAACTACTAAAGAAGAACCTGCCAGCTCACAAGAGCAAGTACTTCTTACTAGCTGAATGATGCAATATTTGCTTCATTTCAGGTGAACTGCAGAAAAAAGGCGCATGGATTGAATCATGGAACTCCAGGCAGACCTCATCCAAGGAGAGCTAGAGGTTGAGGTCAAGGAGGCCGCTATTAAAGTGAAATCATGCTCTCATGTCTCCTTGTTTGTGCTGTGCAAACATGTTGTGCAAACAGGAATACTCAACTACAGATGTTGTGACGGTCAAGAGCATTTGCCAAGTTCTTCGATTGTATGACATGGTTATCCAAGATGGATTTAATCCCGATATTCACTTTATCAAAAGGCTCTAATGGGTTGGTTCTGAATCTTGCAAGCTGGGAATCAGTGAGATGAGTAGGCATCTTTGTTGTTCTTATTATTTGAATCTTATTTGTTGGTTCTGAAACTTGCAAGCTAGGAATCAATGAGATGTGTAGGCATCTTTGTTGTACTTATTATTTGCATCTTATTTGTTGGTTCTGAATCTTGCAAGGTGGGAATCAATGAGATGTGTAGGCATCTTTGTTGTACTTATTATTTGGATCTTATTTGTTGGTTCTGAATCTTGCAAGCTGGGAAACACGGCATGATGATGCAGAGGAGAACAACCATAACAAACAGTTCAAACTTGGTAGTATTATCTTTGTGAAAGTGCGACAAATGTGCTGATCGTGTGCGTCCTGAGAATAATAGTTCTAGTTGTTGTGCATGTTGATACTGTGGCACTGATAGGATGAGCGAATGCATTGCTTGTTTTAAGTATAAATTTCTATTAAATCTAATTAAATTTAAGTAAAGTGACCACTAACTCCTGTTATTACAGTACCAATGCAGACCCGCTCGTGAACCGACGTGTGGCCGAGGGTGCATCTTCTGCCGGGCGTGCAGCAGACGAGGGAGGGGTAGTAACTGTTGTTGCCTGTACACACTCAGCTTACTATTGAATCTAGTTCCCCAAGAGGTGAAAAACGAAATGTTGCCGCCGCCTACACACTCGTTCACTCGAAGAGACTCCAATGGCGATCCGAGGGGTGAGCCTGCTGGATATGGACTTCAGCAAGGAGTTCCCCTTTGAGTTCGCCGTTCAGTCCTATGGCTGCACCAAGTTGAATGTGATGTACACCAACGATACGGACTCGGTGAAGCTCTGCCTCGCCTAAGTCCTATGGCTGCACTAGGTTCTGGAGCATTCACCCATTTCATCGGTGGCGCCGACTTCACCTTCGCTACGGTGGAGAGAAGGAAGAATTCGACGATTCGGCCATCTGGTGCAACAAGCTTGTCGACATCCAGAAGCAATACAATATCATTAGAAACGGGCAGGAGAAGGACTCCGTGGTTGACCTCGCTGAGATCATCATCGACCCCTGATACGCCAACATGAAAGAAGACGACCTGAACACGTGGGAGGTACCTCTGAATCTAGCCTACATAACCTACGCGGCCAAGGATGCATACGCATGCTACGACATGTACAAGCAGATCTTGGACATGAGGGCGTGTCTGCTTCCCGTAACCGACGAGTACACAGACAGCCACAGCGTCATGATCAAGCATGCCAGGAAGGTCTAGATGTTGTACTTTATCTGTTTATAAGCACCTTTATCATCTGAGTGTTTCATGCATTAGCCTATGTGTCGTAATTATCTGTTTTGTCCGAAATATTTCTTTTAAGAACCCATTAACCTGATTGCTTTTTAGTGGCTATTTGCTTATGTATGTAAACTAGTTCACTTGTCTGTAAAAAAACCAGTTCACTCAGCTGCCGTGCTTTGAATCTCCTTCCTCCCAACATATTCCCCTCCTCAGGTGGACCCACCAGGTCTCTGAATTTTCTCCCACTTTCTTTTTCGATGTAAACTAAGTTTTCTCCCAGCACTTTCCCCTAGAACCAACTCAACTGTCCCATGTCTAGCCTAAAAAATAATAATACCCCATGTACTATTAACTCATCGAATTAAAATGATATTTTATTTCGTAAGTTGAAAGTTCCTACAAAATAATAAGAATAATTGTTTATATATAACTTGGCAAGTTAACTCCTAGTGATTGCGTACATAAGCTTGCAAAGATTTTACTGAGGTGCAATCATGTGTTTATGTTTTTACAACATTTGTCCGTCTAGCCCGACATGATATTTTCACCCAGCCCAGCAAGTCCGCGGATTTCGAGAAAAATGCAAATGGGATTTACGGGCTGCATAGATGCTACATCATTGTTTCACCCAGCCAACCAAGTGGCCTAAAAAACAAATGGACTGGCTGACATGTGGGCCAGTAGGTCGAAGCTTAAGAAGGCGTTGGATTTACGTTCAATGGCCGGCATTCTTCTTCAATCTCTCATCTTCTTCCCCTAGCGCTGTCGGAACCGCCATAATGGGTGGCTGACTTGTGGGCCTACTAACTTGACGAGGCCGGACGGCTTTGTCAACTTAGTCAATATGAACGATTATAGCTCCAGTGACCGTATGATGTCCATCCAACGGCCATAGTTCTTCTTCAACCTCTGGTCTTCTTGCTCCAGCCGCCCAAAGCAGCGCCGGTCGTCCTGCGTGCTCCTGCCTCTCGTGGCCGGCTGTGATGCCCGGGAGGCCTCACCGCCCCCTACTACTCCCACCGCTGGCCTAGGGTATCCCTCTACTCACCCACACCCCCTGTTATTCTGCGGCGACGGTAGCCTCACGCCACAGCCGAACTAGTGAACCCTCGTACTCCTCTCCGCGTGGGCATCCACTGTCGCGTCTTCCCCGGCTCTACGTTGTCCCCTTTCTAGGCCTCGCCGTCGTCCACCGCCTTGGTGCTCTCGGCGCGGCATGGTCAATGTGGTCAACGACCGACTTACATCGGAAGAGTACTCTACTTGGAGAGGCTGACAGCTGGGTCCATGGCCACAGCCCAGTTTTTTTGTGATTTGCCAAGTAAGTCGCTTTGTCAGGCCTGTTGGGCTGTAAATCTTTCAAGACGAGGAGAGCTTCATTCGGCTGGCCGAGAAAATGGCCTATCAGTAATGAGAAATGGGATGTACATTTTTAAAACACATCAAACCGGCAATTAGTTTCAAATATCTTTTTTTCATTTCGAGATTTTAATTTACATTAATTTTTATGCATGGAGAATTTTTTGGATTTTATATTGATATAGATTTATTTTTAAAATCATTTTGAATGTGAGTCGAAATTTCGGGATTAAAAACAGTTCGGACCGCACCGAAATATGCAAAATTTCGTATAATTTTTTAACCGTGGCCACAATATGGGCTGTAATGCTAACAAAAAGAATATGGGCTCCAAAAAAACCTTAAGAACTAGCAAATGGGCTGTAAATTATTAGAAATAATGGCAGATGGGTTGTATGATGTTTTCCACATATTTGAGGCTTTCCTAAAAAAAGGTTGATGCACAAGTAGTGACTATTGGATGTCCATCGACCAGCCGTCATGCTTCTTCAATCTCTGCTCTTCCTGCTCCAGCCGCTCAAACAAGCGCCGGCGGGACTTCTTGCTCCCTCCTCCCCGCGGTCGGCTGTGCTGCCGCGCCGGCCTCACCGCCCCATCGTACTCCCATCGCTGGCCTAGCCATCCCTCTACTCACCCACACCTGCTATTATTCTCCGGTGACGGCAGACGGAAAAGTAAACCCTCGTACAGTCGTACTCCCCTCCGCGTGGGAAACAACTGCCGAGTCTTCCCTGCCTCCTTGTCATTCCCTTCCTAGGCCTCACCGTCGTCCATCGCCCTAGTGCTCTCGACGCGGCCTGGTCAACGTGGTCAACGACCGACATGCATCTGAAGTGGACTGTACGTGGAGAGGCCGACAGCTGGGTCCACGGCCGCACGCAAGGAAATGCCTCATTACGCGCAAAATAATGATTCCTCCACCAGACATCAGGGACCCACCGAAAGGGCCTCTGTATTTCGCAAAAAAATGTTACCGCCGCTGACAGCTCGGACACACCAGCTATATCTTCGCATGCAAGGAAGTGCCTCCTTATTACGCATAAAAAAATGAATACTCCCCCTGTTAGCTGGGACCCAGTATAGTGGCAGGCTGACTTGTGGGCCTACTAAGTTGACGGGGACGGAGGGCATTGTCAACTTAGTCAATATGCACGATTCTAGCTCCAGTGACCGTACGATGTCCATCCAACGGCCGTAGTGCTTCTTCAACATCTGGTCTTCTTGCTCTAGCCGCCCAAACCAACGCCAGTCGTGCCTCGTGCTCCTGCCTCCCGTGGCCGGCTGCGATGCGGCAAAGGCCTCACCGCCCTACTACTCCCACCACTGGCCAGGCCATCCCTCTACTCACCCACACCCCCTGTTATTCTGCGGCGACGACAGCCTCACACCACAGTGAACCAGTGAACCCTCGTACTCCTCTATGTGTGGGCATCCACTGCCGCGTTTGTCACAGCCATAGAATTGCTTGCCATTAGTTGCATTAAAGCATCCATGCACCATGTTAAATTTCATTTAAATATGAAATGGGGATGCTCAAACCCTAGCACTAGATCAAATCAAACTAGGTCCAAATAAAATATTTTTCAATGACCCAGAATGCCCTTTGGAAATGTTCATGATTTCTGATAAAGGTGAAAACCTCTGCCAAAAATGTTGAACATATTTATAGGTCATTCCTGGATTTTTGAATTAAATTATAAAGTATTTGAATTTGGGCATTTAAACACTATAAATAATTTAAATGCTCAAATAATGCTAAAATTAAATGTGGGCCACTAGAATAATCCATAGAGTGTCCACAAATTATTGCAGCATTTTACAAAGTGCTTTAGCATTTTTAATTAAGTCAAAACAATTACAAAAAAATAGAAAACAGAAACTAAATAAAAGAGAGAGAGAGAGAGAGAGAGAGAGAGAGAGAGAGAGAAGGGCTAACTTGGCACTTACCTCGTCCCACCTACCTGTTGCCGGCCCAGCTTCGCCGGCCCAGCCCACCACCGCCTCCTCCCCTGTAGTCTTCCTCCTCTGCCAGGAGGACGAGCGCGTGCCCGACGCACGCACGCAAGCGCCGGCCACCTCCTGCTTGCCGCTTCGCCCTGGCCCTCTCTGGACGATGCCAAGCTACCCCCAAGCTCGTGGGGATCGCTCCCTCTCTTGCTCGTTCTCTCCCGCGCCCGCTCCGCACCATGGCGGGAAGCCACCGCAAGCTCACCGTCGCTGTTCGCATAGCCACCCCGTTCCCCTCGACCGCTCGTTGTGTCTGCGAGATTCGCCATATCGTCATGTTCGTCCACACCGAGCCATGCTTCGTCGGGAGCCGTGCATCATCCTCACCACCGTCGTCTTCAACCTCGGACGTCCGAGATCGCCGGCATCGATTCGCTCTGTCCAAGCCATCCCCGAGCATGAAGAGCTTCTCTACGGATTCCCTGTGAGCCCCTCTTCCTTCGCCCCTCTCCCCGCCGTCCTTTTCTCCCCCCAGTCGTGGTTTCCACCTCGGCCGGAGCTCGCTGCCGCCGTCGCGAAGCTCGCCGTCAGTAGCCACCTCGCCTGGCCAATCCAAACACGCAGTCGTGCTCCGGGCTTTCTCAAGAAGCCGTAGCACGCCTCAGGTCGGCCGCTCGTGCACCCTAGCCCTCGAGCCCGTGCAAGCCGCAGCTGCGCCGCCGTGGAACTCGACACCGTCGACGTTCCCGGCCACCCTAGCATCGCCCGAGGCCACCAACCGACGCGCACCCTTGCTCCGGTTCCAACACGCCCAGCCCCGCTTGCTCCCGTCGCCAGAGTTGGCCGGACGGGGAACGCCGCCGCCTCTGCTTACACCGGCGAGTAACCGCCGGCCTAATCCAGCCATTAGGCACTAATTGCCAATTAGGTTAGCACCTGAGCCAATGACAGCCGGGCCCCATAGGTTTATTTAACCTAGTAACGAAATTAATTGGACTTAATTGGATTCCAGTGGACCCACACGTCAGCATTGACTTAGCTGACATGGCCTTTGACCGGTCCCACCTGTCGTTGACAGGAGCCAGCACTGTGTGACTGACTAGTGGACCCCACTGGTCAGGTTTGACCTTGGCCAGCTATGGTTGACCTGGTGACGTCATGTCGCTGTCATGCTTTTCTGGATTAAAAATAATTCAGGAATTCTAGAAAATTTCCTAAACTTCTAAAAATCATAGAAAATCAATCGTAACTCCAAATGCAAAGATTTATATATGAAAAATGATCAGAAAAACCCAAAGAATCTGTTTATGGCATTTTCATGCATGTTAGAACAACTTATATCTGCCTTTTAGGCCAATTCATATAAATGGAGTTTAAACTCTCACATATGGAGTTTGAATTTGAACCTAGGGCTCAAACCAACTTCATTTAATATGGTTGCTAGTTGCATTAGTTCAATGAACAACATATTGCCATGTCATGAGCATGCATCATATTGATGCATTGCATTGATTGTGTTTCTTCCTTGTTTGCCGGTTTTGTCCCCTCTCGGTAAACGTGGTTCCAGCGATGAGTTCGAAGACACCGATGAAGAGTTATTACTATCTTCAGAAGTGCCAGGCAAGAAAAAACCCCCTTGTTCATTCCAATACAATCCCACTCTCATGATCCTGCTCTCATTTACTGCATTAGGACAACAACGATTCAATTGTTACATGCTGCGGTAGTTGAACCATTTACCTCTACATGACCTGTCATTGCCACAGTAAATAGATGAAACCCACTAGCATGAGTAGGTCTTGTTTGAGCCCTGATGTGCCTACTCATTCATGTTTGTTTGTCATGGCTGCTACTGCTTAGAGTTGAGTCAGTTCTGATTCATCGGGGATGAATCGGAGGTGTGTAAACATGTCCTACTGTTGAGAGCTAAGTGTGTGAACATGATTTGGAAAAGGTAGCGGTGAGAGGCCATGTAGGAATACATGGTGGGTTGTCTCATTGAAGCCGTCCTCAGGAACTGAGTTCTGTGTTTGTGATCAGTGAAACGGTTACTACCATGCATTGGGCCTGAAACCAATGGACCCTCTCGGCTTCTTAACCACTCTAGTCCTCTATCCAGGAGTTGCAACTAGTTTCTGGTGTTTATAGGATATGTGTTGGCGGCCGTGCGTAGCGCTGACCCTAGGGGTGGGCTATGATGCGGTAGATACACCATGGCCGGGCATGCCGGGCACCCGTTTGGTGTCTCGGAACCCTGTACACATCGTTCGGGGCCGTATGTGGAAACCTCGGCCGGACTCCCTGCGGATGGAACCTAGATAGGCGATAAACATGGACTAGAGACTTGAGTGTTTAGGTAGGCCGTGGCCAACACCCTCGTTGGGCTTCCGCTTGAAGGTTGCCGAGTACATGTCGTGTAAACGACAGAAGTGGTGAGAGTGTGTGTGAAGAAGTACACCCCTGCAGGGTTAACATCATCTATTCGAATAGCCGTGTCCGCGGTAATGGACTTCTGGGTTGCCTATAACAGTTCATAGAAAAGTGAAAGTGGATACTCAAAAACTCGCAAGATAAGTGTGAGTGCTATTGATGGCGTTCTCGTAGGGAGACGGGAGCGGATCCATAGTGGTGTATTGATATGGTGAATATGTGGACTCGTGTGCGCCACCTCAAAAGAGTTACTTGCAGTCGTAGTTCAGGATAGCCACCGAGTCAAAGCTAGCTTGCTGCAGTTAAACTCCACTCCCCCTTTCTTGATACTGATGCATATGTAGCTAGTTCTGATGTAAGTCTTGCTGGGTACATTTGTACTCACGTTTGCTTAATTTATGTTTTTGCAGAGAGATTTCAGTCTCGCTAGTAGTTCCGTGTGGACTTCGACGTTTAGCTTGATACCTCAGCTACGATCTTGTGCCCTCAGCAGGATCTGGTAGATAGTCAGGCTTCTCAGCCTTTTTCATTTGTACATGTCTGTACTTAGACATGTTAAGCTTCCGCATGTGCTTTGACTTGTATGCTCTGAATGATGGGTCATGAGACCCATGTTTGTTTTATCTCGCTCCTCGGACCCTAATGAATAATACTTGAGTCATAGAGTTATGTTGTGATGCCATATTGCATTTACCCATATCGAGCATATTGTGTGTATGATTGGAATGCTTGGTATGTGTGGGATCCGACAATCTAGTTATTTATCCTTGGCAGCTTCTCTTATGGGGAAATGTAGTCTAGTGCTTCCATGAGCCATAGTAGTCCGCTACAGCCCGGTTCACCGAAGTCCTGCTAGCCCAGCACTACTGCTCCGGAACACTTGATTGGCCGGCATGTGATTCACTTTGTTCCTGTGTTTGTCCCTTCGGGGAAATGTCACGCGGTGACATCTGGAGTCCTGCCTAGCTTGCTACAGCCCGGGTTCCCCGGAGTCCTTTTAGCCCAGTGCTACAGCCCGGATTCACTCGCTGATGACCGACATGCTCGATGTGATTCATGTATGCCTATCCACATAGGACTGTGCCGCTTTGGGTTCACGACTAGCCATGTCAGCCCGGGTTCTCTGTCATATGGATGCTAGCGACACTATCATATACGTGAGCCAAAAGGCGCAAACGATCCCGGGCCATGGTAAGGCGAAACCCGTGGGGATACCGTCCGTGAGGCCGCAATGTGATATGAGGTGTTACCGGCTAGATCGATGTGACTTGGAATCGGGGTCCTGACAGTGTTGTTTTCAGAGCCTGACTGCCTGTAGGATTACCAAGCCAAACTGGTCGAAGTCGAGTCTAGAAATGCTTTAGTTATGTTAGGGAATTGATTGTGGAAGGGAACATAAGGCTCTTTTTACTCCTTTACCCTATGCCCTTCTGATATGAGTCAACCTCTTCTTTTCTACGGGGATTAAGAACTAGGCCTTCTCAAGGATGACGTGTTACTAATCCGTAGACTTATAGAATTGATAGTTTCAAGCCTCAGTTCTGTTCCTACTACTTCCGTATGTTGACAGTTGATCTCGAAACCTTGATATTGTGTTGTTGAGTGGTTATGCCACCATTTTGCAGGATGTCTCAAATCTTTTGAGCATTTACAGCCTTTATGCTGTCCGAGTCATCCCAGGTCTCTAACTAGTCTGATGCATTTGCAAATCCCTTCTTTCCATTCCCGATGTCCCATTGGGCCAGTTCAACCACACTAATCGGTGAGTTGAGGTACTCTGTTGCCTTGACATATATGTTGGAGCTATTATATGACCCTAGGAGTTTTAGGGAGTCACCTAGTAATCTAGCCATGTTTTGTGTTCCCGGTGTGATGATTCTGGCCACCATTCTCGAAAGCATCCCGTGATGCCATTTAGTAGTAGGTATTCTATTCCAGGGTTCTCGAACCCGAGATTCACCCTACTTACCTCCTGTTGAGAGCGTTCGCTCGTTCCTTTAGGAAATTAGTAACCTTGCGACAATCTTCGAGGTCCGTGGTATTTCTTCCTTCCAAATACCATGAACCGTTAAGGCAGAAGTTCTTTGAATAAAAATATCACAATCAAAGTACTCTTGAGGATTTCTCCATTCATAATTGTGATTCTGTCAGTTCTACCTTTCTGCATGGGTTATCTGGAAGAAACCTGTTGAACTTGGTTCAACATATTAATCTATGCATCCACAACTCAGAAAGATATATGTCCTGTTGAGTTGTCCCTCTTCATTTGTATTCCGACCATCGCCTATCAATTGATAGTGAGGAGTAATTGTGCATCCGCTATCGATGCTTATCATTCTTGTGGTCCGTTAAGCGATTCTATTTCAGAATGACTAGGAGAAACAAACTCCAGTACCTCATCCATATACAGGATTGGGTCAAAGTAGTTGTGTTCTGTAGATCAAATGCCAACCCAGCTTTTGCTCTGTTCTACCCTGGAGTATTACCCCCTTTACGTCAGGATTGTCATAAGAATTGCACCATCTCTTATGAATTCTTGACGCAGTGATACTTCTCCCTATCATTGTTTCATTCCTCGGTCCCGTGTTGTCGCAACCGGAATGCCGACAAGTGAACCATGATGTGTGAAATCAATACTACTAGCAACCCCGTTGCTTGGTAGCTAATGGACAATAATTTCATTCTTAGCGTGTTGGTTATTGAATCATCATCCTAAGATGGATCGTGCTACCTAGTCCTTATTTCTGGTGCACTCTTGGATCAATGAGTTAGGATTGTGTCAATCCCTCACACTTTTGATCATATCATCTTGCCCTGAAAAGCAAGGTTGTTCTCAAGCTTAGTAACATATCGGTGGTTCGTGATTTTCCGAATATCTTCTCGAAAGTATTACCGGGTTGTTCCCTGACTGTTATGTTGAACTTGTGATCATGTTGGTTTTCCTCTAAACCACCCATTATCCAAGTATCTATGCTAGATACCCCTGAGCTAGTTGGTCAAGCGAAACAACAACTTGGAGAGTTGGAAGATAAAAGCTTGTCTAACTTAGTTCATTTCAAAAGGGATATCTTGTGTTTGTGTGTTTGTTGTAGAAAGATGATTTCTTCATTGGTTGCTCCTCGTGATCAATTGTTGAACCTATCGTCCTGCCCAAACCTTGATTTGAGTGTGGGCCATTGTCAAATCAAGTTAGAACCAATGATATTCATAATGTTGTCTTACCCGTGGTTGATCCCTCGAGCATACACCATTATATCTTTTGGTCTGACCAATACTATCACATTGTTCACATAATGGTGGAAGTCCAGTGATATGGAAATTCCGATGAGTTGCTGTTGAGCCCATCAGTAGCATGTTGTCTCCCCCATGATCTGTGTTAAACATTGAGCTAGTGTTGGAAATTTTGTAAGCATTGCCTCCGTGTTCCGCTCGTGAGGTATATGTTTTGGATGGAAGAAGTGACTTCCTCTAATTCATGTGCATTTGGTGTAAGTTGCCGCCATGAATTTGAGAAAGGTTTGTTTTTGGTTCCTTTGGAATCATCCCAAGTCAGTCATGCATATGTGCGAAGTATTCTGTGGTTTGGAGACTTGCAACCTTCATTCCATATGTATTCCCTAGCACACCAAGCCACTAATTGATTTGTACAAGGAAAAGAAGTTCCTTCTTAAGACCGGTACTTATACAAGGACTTCGATACCCTCAATGATGGTTCCCAACCTGAACTCGGTAGTGTTTTATTATAAGACTACTGTGTGGTCATGCTTGTCCGGGATAGCGTGTTCACATGTTGTAGCAAAACCTGCTCATGTTTTGGAGCTTGCTATCGTAGTTCACTCCCTGAAATCTTGCAACGTCATCTCGTCGATTTGTGTTGCAACCCTTCTTTCCAGGCATGTTGTCTGAAATATCATGTTATCAACTAGATCTGAATCTCAGGCAGATATGATGGTTGGAACATTTCCAACATTTGCATTTTGTTTCCAGCTTGCATGGCCATTGTGCCAGTTTCCCATGGGCTGCCATTCTCAATTGCTGAAGAATGATCATCTTCAGAAGTGGTCCTACCATGGGTCCCATCCATTTCCGGTGATAAGCAAAAAAAATCATCCATTGTGTTGTCTTCAACAAGGTAGTCCATAGCATCCATTCTGGTATGGGTATGCCATTCTTTCGAATTCGTTCACACGATCATTTGTGAATGCCGTAGGCTGGTATAAAGAATTTCAATGATCTAGTATCAAAAGTAATTCTTTTTGCCACTTAAGGGAATAGTTCTTCAAGTCACCTTCCCCGAGGTGCCCCGTTTTGGAATCGTGGCAATTTCCCTTGCTACTTTGAAACCCTCGTCAAATTGTTTCTTCTATCGCTCCTGATGCAAGTTTTGCCTCTCAGCTCCAAAGATGTTTCTATGTCTCATTCCGTGAGTTGATCTTGTGATCATCAAGATGATCCTAAGTTGCTCGAACCTCAAGAAGATCGATTCTTCTAAAAATTGTCCCTTTCTACTCGTTGTCATGTTGGACGTAGTTCTCAAAGCAAGACGCCAATATCAATATGATGCAATGGATCAATATATTCGAGAATAGCAGTTGGGTCATGAGGATTGCGTTAGATTTGTGTCCCCTCTATCTTCTTACCTCACGTCCTGAATCTCGGGACGAGATTCTTGTTTAGTAGGGGTGAGTTGTCACAGCCCTAGAATTGCTTGCCATTAGTTGCATTAAAGCATCCATGCACCATGTTAAATTTCATTTAAATATGAAATGGGGATGCTCAAACCCTAGCACCAGATAAAATTAAACTAGGTCCAAATAAAATATTTTTCAATGACCCAGAATGCCCTTTGGAAATGTTCATGATTTCTGATAAAGGTGAAAACATCTGCCAAAAATGTTGAACATATTTATAGGTCATTCTTGGATTTTTGAATTAAATCATAAAGTATTTGAATTTGGGAATTTAAACACTATAAATAATTTAAATGCTCAAATAATGCTGAAATTAAATGTGGCCCACTAAAATAATCCATAGAGTGTCAACAAATTATTGCAGCATTTTACAAAGTGCTTTAGCATTTTTAATTAAGTCAAAACAATTACAGAAAAATAGAAAACAGAAACTAAATAAGAGAGAGAGAGAGAGAAGGACTAACCTTGCACTTACCTCGGCCCACCTACCTGTTGTCGGCCCAGCTTCACCGGCCCAGCCCACCACCGCCTCCTCACCTGTCGTCTTCCTCCTCTACCAAGAGGACGAGCGCGTGCCCGACACGCGCGCGCAAGCGTCGGCCACCTCCTGCTTGCCGCTTCGCCCTAGCCCTCTCTGGACGACGCCACGCTACCCCCAAGCCCGTGTGGATCACTCCCTCACTTGCTCGTTCTCTCCCGCGCCCACTCCGCACCATGGCCGAAGCCACCGCAAGCTCACCGTCACCGTTCGCATAGCCACCCCATTCCCCTTGACCACTCGTTGTGTCTGGGAGATCCGCCACATCGTCCTCTTCATCCACACTGAGCCATGCTTCACCGGGAGCCGTGCATCATCCTCACCACCGCCGTCTTCAGCCTCGGACGTCTGAGATCGCCGGCGTCGATTCGCTCCATGCAAGCCATCCCCGAGCACGAAGAGCTTCTCTACGGGTTCCCTGTGAGCCCCTCTTCCTTCGCCCCTCTCCCTGACGTCCTTTTCTCCCCCCTAGTCGTGGTTTCCACCTTGGCCGGAGCTTGCTGCCGCCGTCGCGAAGCTCGCCGTCAGTAGCCACCCCGCCTGGCCAATCCAAGCACGCAGTCATGCTCCGGGCTTTCTCGGGAAACCGTAGCGCGCCTCAGGTTGTCCCCTCGTGCACCCTAGCCCTCGCGCCCGTGCAAGCCGTAGCTGCGCCGCCGTGGAACTTGACGTTGTCGACGTTCCCGGCCACCCTAGCATCGCCCGAGGCAACCAACCGACGCGCACCCTTGCTCCGGTTCCAACACGCCCAGCCCCGCTTGCTCCCGTCGCCGGAGTTGGCCGGACGGGGAACGCCGCCGCCTCTGCTTACGCTGGCGAGTAACCGCCGGCCTAATCCAACCATTAGGCACTAATTGCCAATTAGGTTAGCACCTGAGCCAATGACAGTCGGGCCCCACATGTTTATTTAACCTACTAACGAAATTAATTGGACTTAATTTGATTCCAGTGGACCCACACGTCCGCATTGACTTTGTTGACGTGGCCTTTGACCGGTCCCACCTGTCGTTGACTCGAGCCAGCACTGTGTGACTGACTAGTGGACCCCACTAGTCAGGTTTGACCCTGGTCAGCCACAGTTGACCTGGTGATGTCATGTCACTGTCATGCTGACACAGAAATGATTTTCTGGATTAAAAATAATTCAGGAATTCTAGAAAATTTCCTAAACTTCTAAAAATCATAGAAAATCAACTGTAACTCCAAATTCGAAGATTTATATATGAAAGATGATCAAAAAAACCCAAAGAATATGCTTATGGCATTTTCATGCATGTTAGAACAACTTATGGCTGCTGTTTACGCCAATTCATAGAAATGGAATTTAAACTCTCACATATGGAATTTGAATTTGAACCTAGGATTCAAACCAACTTCATTTAATATGGTTGCTAGTTGCATTAGTTCAATCAACAGCATATTGCCATGTCATGAGCACGCATCATATTGTTGCATTGCATTGATTGTGTTTCTTCCTTGTTTGCCGGTTTTGTCCCCTCTCGGTAAACGTGGTTCCGACGATGAGTTCGATGACACCGATGAAGAGCTATTACTATCTTCAGAAGTGCCAGGCAAGCAACACCCCCTTGTTCATTCCGATACAATCCCACTCTCTTGCTCCTGCTCTCTTTTACTGCATTAGGACAACAACGATTCAACTGTTACATGCTGCGGTAGTTGAACCCCTTTCCTCTGCATGACCTGGCATTGCCACAGTAAATAGATGAAACCCACCAGCATGAGTAGGAGTTGTTTGAGCCCTGATGTGCCTACTCATTCATGTTTGATTGTCATGGCTGCTACTGCTTAGAGTTGAGTCAGGTCTGATTCATTGGGGATGAATCGAAGGTGTGTAAACATGTCCTACTGTTGAGAGCTAAGTGTGTGAACACGATTTGGTAAAGGTAGCGGTGAGAGGCCATGTAGGAGTACATGGTGGGTTGTCTCATTCAAGCCGTCCTCAGGAACTGAGTTCTATGTTTGTGATCCATGAAACAGTTACTACCATGCATTGGGCCCGAAACCAATGGACCCTCTGGGCTTCTTAACCACTCTAGTCCTCTGCCCAGGAGTTGCAACTAGTTTCTGGTGTTTATAGGATATGTGTTGGCGGCCGTGCGTAGCGCTGACCCTAGGGGTGGGCTATGATGCGGTAGATACACCGTGGCCAGGCATGCCAGGCGCCCGTTTGGTGTCTCGGAACCTTGTACACATCGTTCGGGGCCGTATGTGCAAACCTCGGCCGGACTCCCTGCGGATGGAACCTGGATAGGCGATAAACCTGGACTAGATACTTGAGTGTTTAGGTAGGCCGTGGCCGACACCCTCGTTGGTCTTCCGCTTGAAGGTTGCCGAGTACATGTCATGTAAACGACGGTAAGTGGTGAGAGCGTGTGTGAAGAAGTACACCCCTGCCGGGTTAACATCATCTATCGAACTAGCAGTGTGACCCGCACATTTGCGCGGCTAGATTTTAAAAAAGTTTCTACACATCCTATTTTACATTTCGATAAGGGTCTCTAGTAGAAAATTGTGTTCATTCTTTTCATATGTATATGCTACATACAATGTTAGTGTTTTAAGTAAATAATTGATAAATTGACACTATTTTCGTTGACAATTGAAATATCTTTTATATATTAGGAGCTAAGTTTAGGAAGTTATGCAACACACACTCTTTTTTTGAGCCAACAAATCATGAACAGTAGTTGTACGGTGTCTTTCATTAATAATAAATTGGTACAAAAGGTCTTAAAACAAAACAAAATCACGCAAAGCCAGTTGTATCAAACATCGCCATGAAAAAAGTTAAAGTTATTAATCCAGGATTCGATCTTGGCAGCCTTTACTATTCTGGCTCTAATAAGTGCAATTGAGAGCCCTTCCTTCAGATAGAATTTTCACCAATCTAGATGAGTAGGAGCATTTGTGAATATCTTATGATTCCTCACCATCCAAATGCTCCAGCAACACACATTCTTCTCGCGTCTATTTTGTAATCATCATTGGTTGACAATGACGCCAAAGGGGCATGCGTCTTTGTGATATTTAAAAATATTAAAAAAAGTTCAACCAAGAAATAAGTCTACATATGCATGTCTTACGTGTACATCCGAACATGATTTTTTTTTCTTCCACCATGTGCTTATCATTAGTTGTGTGGTTTCGTATGTTGCAATATAAAAGGTAAATTGAATTCGAATGAAATGTGTTACTTAGCTCGATAGAAAATTTTTGGTATTTAGTTTGAAGCATTACTATTTTAATCTTATTTAAATCATACTTATATTTCTGCGGAGTCTCTATTCATCCTTTAACCACCACACGTAACTTTTGATCGATAGTATTATTCTTTTTAACTTAGAAAATGTGAGGTGTCATCAATGTAGATTATTTAACAGAATATAACAGAATAAATTTGACCATGACATATATGTAACATTTTTTGTGTTCCTACTCTCGGGGAAAACAACTTTGGATGTTATTTTATGGCTATCTAATAAGTTTTGTTCTCATAATATTTTATAAATATATCTGATTGAATACTGGCTTAACTGGTGCCATCAACAATGTTGCTATTGCATGTACTTCATGCAATAAAGATTGATTTTCATCAAAACTTATTTTTCTAGTAATTCATGTATACCTTTTACTTTCACTTTTTATCTCAACTACCGTAATTAGGACCCATCATGTAATCAAGATAGAGGATTATTTAGCCTGTGTGGACCAATGTTCTTTCTGTCCTTGGACATCAGTTCCATTACCTCCTAATTATCATATCTTCTTGAGGTCACCACTCTGAATCAACATGATATACTTGAATTATGTTGATATGCCCGAGACAACTCGTCTTTTGGGCGATAGAATTACACTTATTTTTATGTAGTTTCCAATCCACAATTTCAGCTAACAACTTCCATTTATAATGCATCAAAACCTAAATTACACATGGCATAAACGTATTTTGTAGTCAACGTGATGTTGTTCGTACATGTCCAAACCATACACTTTTTCCTGTATCAATGTATATTTTTAAAACATTAACTGTAAGTACACCCCTTAGATTTTGAGAAGGATGTTATGTATTTTTATCTTGCATATATATTGTATATGGTCTCACGTGATCCTTCTAAGACTATTTTTAATGAAAAAAATACTTAATTTATAACATCAACCATTGTAATTAGAACACATGTCATAATACATTTGTAAAGGATCGTGCGAGAATAGAAATATTTTTTTGGTACTCAGATGTTCACGTATTTTGAGTATTAGTTTTCCATTCATGATTTATTGCCGCTAACAACCTATTATATGTGTGCTTTATTATTAATTTTTTTCCTTATTTGTTTGTTCTGGTCTTTATGCTACGTACATACAAATCTACTTTTTTATCTGGGAATATAAACTTCTTTTTTGGTGGATATAAAAAGTTCTTTTCTGCGTGGGGATATAAAATGTTTGTTACGGCAACATGAGTACTAATGTCGTAGTCTAGATATTTTAATTTAACACAAATAATAGTATGAATTGATTAATTTGCTAATATCATATTCTATTATTTTTTCGAAAAGCATAGATGGCACCATCAATAATTTGCGATGGACACAATAGTATTGCAATCGGACTCTGGGCGTTCAGATTCCTTTGTATGGCAGCTGTGTTTTTTAAATCTTTGGCATAGTAGTATTGCGATCGGACTCCGGGCGTTCAGAGTCCTTTATACGGCAGCCGTGTTTTTTTAATCTTTTGGCAGTGGTGCCTTTTTTTCTATGGAAGCAGGCGACAGTTCTTTATATGGCAGCCATACCTTTTAGCCTTAGTATTTTTTTGCTGTTTAGGTCATACGGGAGCCTGTACTTTTTAGCTGTCCAGGTGTAGTTGTCTTTGAAAGACTTTTCTTAATTGGAAAAAACATGTGACTTGGAGAAGACGTGCCAAACTAATTTACGTGCCAAGCCTAATTGATTGTATACAACTATATTTGTATGTAACGCTATATCTTTTAAATCCTAATCGTTCGTACAAGTGTGATGCGATTACAACTCTTTACTTTCCTACTATAGAGGATATGTTTATTTGGGTCGGTCTGAAGCGTTTCCGTCACCTATACGTGTGCTGAACTTTTTTTAACGTGCCGAAGCCTTTGTACGTGTCAACAATGGATTGTAACCCAATAGATGTTCTACGTAACTTTTTTCATGTTTTTATATCTAGGCCGTTCTAATTAGGATCAATGGATACTATTTTTTTAGCATATGTGGACGAACGTGATGGTTTGTTTGACTCTTATTTTAATTATATAATATAGATAGCCATGTCCGCGGTAATGGACTTCTGGGTTGCCTATAACAGTTCATAGACAAATGAAAGTGGATACTCAAAAACTCGCAAGATAAGTGTAAGTGCTATGGATGGCGTTCTCGTAGGGAGACGGGAGCGGATCCATAGTGGTGTATTGATATGGTGAATATGTGGACTCGTGTGCACCATCTCAAAAGAGTTACTTGCAGTCGTAGTTCAGGATAGCCATCGAGTCAAAGCTGGCTTGCTGCAGTTAAACTCCACTCCTCCTTTCTTGATACTGATGCATATGTAGCTAGTTCTGATGTAAGTCTTGCTGAGTACATTTGTACTCATATTTGCTTAATTTATGTTTTTGCAGAAAGATTTCAGTCTCGCTAGTAGTTCCGTGTGGACTTCGACCTTCGACGTTTAGCTTGATACCTCAGCTACGATCTTGTCCCCTTGGCAGGATCTGGTAGATAGTCAGGCTTCTTAGCCTTTTTCATTTGTACATGTCTATACTCAGACATGTTAAGCTTCCGAATGTGCTTTGACTTGTATGCGCTGAATAATGGGTCATGAGACCCATGTTTGTTTTATCTCGCTCCTCGGAGCCTAATGAATAATACTTGAGTCGTAGAGTTATGTTGTGATGCCATGTTGTATTTACACATATCGAGCATATTGTGTGTATGATTGAAATGCTTGGTATGTGTGGGATCCGACAATCGAGTTGTTTATCCTTGGCAGCCTCTCTTATGGGGATATGTAGTCTAGTGCTTCCATGAGCCATAGTAGTCCGCTACAGCCCGGTTCACTGAAGTCCTGCTAGCCCAGCACTACTTCTCCGGAACACTTGACTGCCCGACATGTGATTCTCACTTCGTTCCTATTTCTGTCCCTTCGGGGAAATGTCACGCGGCGACATCCAGAGTCCTGCCTAGCCTCCTACAGCCCGGGTTCCCCGGAGTCCTGTTAGCCCAGTGCTACATCCCGGATTCACTCGTTGATGACCGACATGCTCGATGTGATTCATGTATGCCTGTCCCCATAGGACTGTGCCGCTTTGGGTTCACAACTAGCCATGTCGGCCCGGGTTCTCTGTCATATGGATGCTAGCGACACTATCATATACGTGAGCCAAATGGCGCAAACGGTCCCAGTCCATGGTAAGGCGACACCCATGGGGATACCGTGCGTGAGGCCGCAATGTGATACACTAGTAGAAAAAGGGTCAAACGTGAAGCACATTAGTGCCGGTTTGAATTTGAGCCGGCACTAATGTGTACATTAGTGCCGGTTCCAACGGGTAGCCGGGCCACTGTCATTAGTACCCGTTCGTGGCGAACCTTTAGCACCGGTTCATGCCACGAACCGATACTAAAGTGAGTGATGGCAGGATGTTGTCAGTCCGGGGCCCCTCCAGCACCTTTAGTACCGGGTCGTATCACGAACCGGTACTAAAGGTCGTCCTACATAGACCCTTCGTCCACCCGAGCTTGCTTTGTTCTTCCCCTTTCCCCTCTCCTCTCTGTTCTTTTCCCTCTTCCTCTCAAGCTCATCACACATTTTGCCCAAGATTTGAAGGCCCCCATCCATTCAAATGATCACAAAGGTTAGCAACTCTTTCCTTTCATCTCTCATTGCTAGATTAGCTCGTGCAATGCTTTATATAGTGTTTGATTTTTGAGTTTAGTAATTTGGGAGGAATTATATATATGTGCTAGTATTTGATTTATATGCAATTTGAGGTCAAAAATAACACTTAGTTTTGCATATGTAGGTGTGGTTTACTTAGTACCTTCTAAATCTCCGTCGTAACCACCGTCGATCGCTCGCAACGTCCCGTCGCCGGCACCACCTTGTGGTGAGCCTCTTGTTCATGAAGTTTTATATAAAAAAATGATGTTTGTGTGATTTGGATATATAGTTACTCGTATAATTATCTTACCCATACGTTGTTTGTTATGCATAGTGCCATGGTTTTGATATCCGTCCCCGTCGGCCCTCGTCCGGGTTATGATTCGGATGTGGTATATTCTCTTTTAAAACTATTCATTGCATTTCATGTTTATGACAAATTATGCCCATCAAGTTGACATAGATATTTGTATGTAGGAGGTAGTTGAACCCGAAATTCCAACCGACCCTATTGTCGAGAGGTTAAATTTAGTTGAAAGAGAAAATGGGGATTTGAAGGAAAAATTGAAAAGAATTGACAGGGAGAAGATGGAATTGGAGTTGCATGTTGCCGATGTCGTCGATGATCACAAGATTAAGATGGAGAAAATGCGCTTGAAGATTAGAAAGATTAGAAAATATGCCATTCATAGTGAGGCTTGGTATCATTATGCTGTTGGATCAATTGTTACCTTAGTTGCGATCTTGATCGCATTTGTTGTTGCATTTAAATTCTTTAGCTAGAGAGTTATTTGTTTGTTGCATTGAAGTGTTGTATGCTCTTTATGTATGAACTTTATGTATGAACTTTATGTATTGTATTAATTTGATGTTTTCGGTGATGTGTATTGAAGATGAGCCGGTAATGGATGTACGATGACCGATGCTCTCCGGAGTTCATTAATGGCGTGCGTATTTTTCTGCTTTCGGCTGAGGCAAACAAGCGAGCAGATGGTTTTATGCATTGTCCATGTGCTGGCTGTAAGAATGGTCGCAATTACTCTACGTCAAGAACCATTCACGTCCACCTGTTTGAGTCTGGTTTCATGCCCCACTATAATGTTTGGACCAAGCATGGAGAAAGAGGGGTTATGATGGAAGACAATGAAGAAGAAGAGGACGACGACAGCTATCCTGGCTATGGGTTCCCTGAATACGATGTTACAACAATGAGGGAAGAAGCTGAGCCGGTAATGCGGGAAGAAGCTGAGTCGGCAATGCAGGAAGAAGCTGAAGAAGAGGCATCGGATGAGCCCGTTGATGATCTAGGTCGGGCCATTGCTGATGCAAAGAGAAACTGTGCAAGTGATTTGGAGAAGAAGAAGTTGCAGTGCATGTTAGAGGATCACAAAAAATTGTTGTACCCTAATTGCGAAGGTGACAAGAAAAAGCTGGGAACCACACTGGAATTGCTGCAATGGAAGGCAAAGAATGGTGTATCTGACAAGGGATTTGGAAAGTTGCTGGTAATGATAAAGGATATGCTTCGAAAGGATAATGAATTGCCCGAGAGTACGTACCAAGCAAAGAAGGTTGTCTGCCCTCTAGGGTTAGAGGTGCAGAAGATACATGAATGCCCTAATGATTGCATCCTCTACCGCGGTGAGTACGAGGATTTGAACTCTTGCCCGGTATGCAGTGCATTGCGCTATAAGATCAGCCGCGATGACCCTGGTGATGTCGAGGGCGAGCGCCCCAGGAAGAAGATTCCTGCCAAGGTGATGTGGTATGCTCCTATAATACCACGGTTGAAATGTTTGTTCCAAAACAAAGAGCATGCCAAGGCGATGCGATGGCACAGAGAAGACCGTGAGAAAGACGGAAAGTTGAGAGTACCCGCTGACGGGTCGCAGTGGAGAAAAATCGAAAGAAAGTACGGGAAGGAGTTTGCAGATGACGCAAGGAACGTATGGTTTGTTCTAAGCGCAGATGGCATTAATCCTTTTTGGGAGTAGAGAAACAACCATAGCACCTGGCCTGTGACCCTATGTTTGTATAACATTCCTCCTTGGTTGTGCATGAAGCGGAAGTTCATTATGATGCCAGTGCTCATCCAAGGCCCTAAGCAACCCGGCAATGACATTGATGTGTACCTAAGGCCATTAGTTGAAGAACTCTTACAACTGTGGAATGGAACAGGTGTACGTGCACGGGATGAGCACATGGGAGAAGAATTTGACCTAAAGGCATTGCTGTTCGTGACCATCAATGATTGGCCTGCTCTCAGTAACCTTTCAGGATAGAAAAACAAGGGATACCGCGCATGCACGCACTGTTTGGACGATACCGACAGTATATATTTGGCTAATTGTAAGAAGAATGTGTACCTGGGACATCGTCGATTTCTTCCGAGCAGGCATCTCGTAAGAAAGAAAAGCAAGCATTTCAAAGGTGAGGCGGATCACCGGACGAAGCCTCGCCACCGTAGTGGTGCTGATGTACATGATATGGTCAAGGATTTGAAGGTGGTGTTTGGAAAGGGTCCTGGTGGACAACCTGTTCCGAATGACGCTGACGGACGCGCACCCATGTGGAATAAGAAATCTATATTTTGGGACCTGCCCTATTGGAAAGACCTAGAGGTCGCTCCGCAATCAACGTGATGCACGTGACGAAGAATCTTTGTGTGACCCTGCTTGGCTTCTTGGGCGTGTATGGGAAGACAAAAGATACACCTGAGGCACGGGAGAACCAGCAACGTATGCACGGAAGAGACATCATACATCAGGGTCATGCAAGCTACGCTCTTACCAAAGAAGAGAAGGAAATCTTCTTTGAATGCCTGCTTAGTATTAAGGTACCGTCTGGCTTCTCGTCGAATATAATGGGAATAATAAACATGGCACAGAAAAAGTTCCAGAACCTAAAGTCTCATGACTGCCACGTGATTATGATGCAACTGCTTCCGGTTGCATGGAGGGGGCTTCTATCGGAAAACGTTTGATTAGCCATTGTGAAGGTATGTGCATTTCTCAATGCAATCTCTCAGAAGGTAATCGATCCAGAAATCATACCAAGGTTAGAGAATGATTTGGTGCAATGTCTTGTCAGTTTCGAGTTGGTGTTCCCACCATCCTTCTTCAACATCATGACGCACGTCCTTGTTCACCTATGCAAAGAGATTAACGTTTTGGATCCTGTATTTCTACACAATATGTTCCCCTTTGAGAGGTTCATGGGAGTCTTAAAAAAATATGTTCATAACCGTGCTAGGCCAGAAGGAAGCATCTCCAAGGGCCATGAAAATGCGGAGGTCATTGAGTTTTGTATTGACTTTATTCCTGACCTTAAGCCGATTGGTGTTCCTGAATCGCGACTTAAGGGCAGACTGGATGGAAAAGGCATGCTAGGAGGGGAACAAATAATATGTATGGACGGACATTCTCTCACTGAAGCAAACTACACAGTTCTACAGAATTTCGCCTTGGTGGCTCTGTATATGGATGAACACAAGAATTTGCTACGCTCCAAACACCCGAAGCGGTCTGATGACTGGATTACACGTGAACAAACCAGGAGTTTCGCCAGCTGGTTGCAGACACGTACCATGCATGACACCTCTATTGAAGATGACATGTACTTGCTGTCCCAGTTACCATCTTCGAATATAATGACTTTCAAAGGGTACGAGATAAATGGTAATACATTATCCACGATCGCCCAAGATAAGAAGAGCACCAACCAAAACAGTGGTGTCCGCTTTGATGCAGAAACCAAGACAGGAAAGGAAACATATTATGGTTATATACAGGACATATCGGAACTTGACTATCGACGTGGTTTGAAGGTCCCTTTGTTTCGGTGCAAATGGGTCAATATGACACGAGGCGGGGTAACGGAAGACCCTCAGTACAGAATGACAATAGTGGATCTCAACAATCTTGCGTATGCAGACGAACCATTCGTCCTAGCCAATGATGTGGCACAAGTTTTCTATGTGAAGGACATGTCTACCAAGCCAAGAAAAGGAAAAGATAAGGAAGCGAATGCATCGTACGATGAGCCAAAGAAGCACATAGTTCTTTCTGGGAAGAGAAACATCGTGGGAGTGGATGACAAGATAGACATGTCAGAAGATTATGAAAAGTTTGATGAAATTGCTCCATTCACAGTGAATGTTGACCCGAGCATCCCGTTAAATGATGAAGATTTTCCATGGTTACGGCGCAAAGGGACACACGCGAAGAGAAAGTTTGACGCCCAAAGATCTTGGATGTGATCGGCTTCACTATCATCACTTTCTTTTGTGTTTCACACCGAGGAGGGAATCTCTGTAATAGTTAGGGTAGTTATGTGTTTTGGCATTTGAAACGCTAAATGACCCTAAAATTGAAAAGCATTTCAAATGAACTCAGAAAAGGTTGAAAGTTGGCAAAGTATCATAATTTCACCCACATAGCATGTGCAAAAAAGTAGAGAGGGTTACTGCAAAAACTGGATGCACTTCGTGTACTAAATGGACAATCTCTTTCGAAGTATCAGGGTTTTGGATGAAAACTCATCCGTTACAAAAGGCATTTCATTTTTTAAATAACCTAAGCATTACCAAATTGAATATAATGATAAAACACACTAATATTAAACATAAAAAAAAGAATCACTGAAAAATCTATTCTCAAAGTTAAGTTATTCACAAACTAGTGATTCACACAAATTTCAAATAAATCAAAATTTAAACTATTCAAATTTGTAAACTACCGGTACTAACAGAAAGTTTGTAATTTTTTGTACCTAAAGCAAAAATATTCACAAAGAAACTCTAAATACAGCAAAAAAACAACTCAAACAAAAATAAATAAAGCAAAAAAATATAAGAAAAAAAAGCCCACCTACTGCGCCACAGCGGCCTGCATACGACTAGAAACCCAACCTGTTGTTGGGCCAGGATGCAGGCCCGCAAAGGCCCAGTAGGCCCACAGGGCAGCACGGAACATTTAGCCCCAGTAGGCCTGCTTTGGAGAGGAGCTCGAGGGAGCTACCACACTGGGGCTTATAAACCAGTGTGGACGCCCCTCGGCTAGCGAGGTGGGACTAAACATTTCGCACCGCACCTGCGGCAGCGCACTCCCTTTAGTACCAGGTGGTGGCTTAAACCGGTACTAAAGGGGAGGGTCTTTAGTACCGGTTGGAGCCACCACCCGGTACTAAAGGGTGCGGTTCCCGCCGCTTGGCCTGGCCAAAACAGGCCTTTAGTACCAGTTGGTGGCTCCAACCGGTACTAAAGGTCCATCCTATATAACTAAACACTTCAAAAATTTCAGTTTCTCATCTGCTTCTTCTGCTCTGCCCCGTCGCCCGCCGCCCTCGTCTCCATATCTCTTGTCGCCGCCCCGTCCCCGTCGTCGCCGCCCCGTCGTCCCCGTCCCCATCGTCCCCGTCGTCACCGCCGCGCCGTCCTGGCTCGTCCCACGTCGTCCCCGTCCCCGTCATCG
>NC_041382.1:72193970-72244613 GCF_002162155.2 Triticum dicoccoides | reverse complement strand
ATCCGCCGCCCCTGCCCGTCCCCGTCGTCGTCACCCCGTCCCTGTCCCCGTCGTCGCCGGGCCTGTCACCGCCCCCCGTCGCCTCTCGCCTCACCGGTGAGCACACACACACACATACATTTTTTTAGTTTTTTAGTTATAGAAACAGTTATAAAAATGTTAGAAATTTTTCTTTTTTTAGTTATAGAAATAGTTAGTTATATAGCATTGTTAGAAATGTTATAGAAATGTTACAGTTGTTAGAAATTTTTCTGTTTTTTAGTTATAGAAATAGTTAGAATTGTTAGAAATTTTTCTGTTTTTTAGTTATAGAAATAGTTACAAAAAAGTTAGAAATTTTTCTTTTTTTAGTTATAGAAATATTACTAATGTTATACAAATGTTAGTTATATATATAGAAATGTTATAAATTTTTTTTTCTGTTTTTCAGATATAGAAATATTAGAAATGTTATAGAAATGTTAGTTATACAGCATTGTTAGAAATGTTATAGGAATGTTAGTTATATAGAAATGTTAGAAATTTTAGTTATCAAAATCCAATCATTAAAAAAATGTTACTTTTTGCGGGCATATAGCTAGTATTTGTTCTCGACGATGCCCGGCTCGCATCCTCGCCGTCGACCCGTCCGTGACGACGTCCGGATGACCCATGTCCAGGACTGGGCTCCGCCAGGCTGGCACTGGGAGGTGCTGCCTGGAGGGGCGCGCCGCTTGATGAGGAACACGGCCCCGGGTCCCGTCGTCGACCCTGATCTCGTTTGGTGGCGTTTGCGTGGGCCAGTTTTGGTGCGGAGGGAGCCGGCCCCGCCGGAGGTAGTACGTCACCGTGTCAGGGAGGAGGATGAGCACGTCCATCGCTACATGGTTGGTTTAGGGGGTGGCAGGTTCTCCAATACTTGGCAGTTTCTTCAGGGATCTCACTTCAGCTATGATCCTGTGAGGGTTCCTTCTCTTTGGGTGTCCACCGCCCGCGCCGCAGGAACCGCGAGTGTCCTAGATTCTTCTGTAGTATTCAATATTTATTAGCTACCTAGCCAGTGATGTACTCGATATATAATATTCGAGATGATGTATTCGAGATTATATATTATTCGAGACGATGTATTCGAGATTATATCTCTTATTCGAGACGATGTATTCGACATTATATCTATTATTCGAGATGATGTATTCGAGATTATATCTATTATTCGAGACGATGTATTCGAGATTATATCTATTATTTGAGACGACGTATTCGGGATTATATTCGATGATGCTTATTATGTACTATGATTGATTCAGTTTTTCCTTATTAATTGATTGCATCCATGCATTGTAATTTGAATATATTTCTCTTGGATTAGTTAAACAAAACCTATGGCGGACAATACCGGCAGAGAGGGAGAAGAGGACCTGTTCAATATCATACGCAATCCTCGCGGGCCAGATGATGATCAGAATGAAGAAGATTATGACGGCTCCGAATATCTAAACAACACCGGGGAGGGTGATATGATATTCGATCGCGACGACCGAATTGATGAAGTCATGAACTATGACTATGAAAATGTTGATCTTGAAACAACAAAGACCGGCGAGGTATATATATTTATATAAGCAGGCATCTGGTGATCATCACATGTTTTAAATGACTTGAAGATATATTAACGAATCGATCTTTCGTCTTTCAGCCATCCGGATCGAGCAAATCTTCAGGCAACAGGACGAAACGAGGGCCGAACAAAAAGTTGAAGGAGGGCGTAAAGTACAATATCGAGGCAATCAGACCTAATGGCGAACCATTCGCGCCTAAGAAGATTTCGGACAAGTTCGTTCGTCAGTGCGGAGTTCTTGTGAAGGACCAACTCCCGATCTCCCTTCAAGAATGGAGAGAGCCAGAAAGCCACGTCCAGGAGTTACTTTTGTCGACGACAGACAAAAACATTTGCTTTGGGAAATGCTCATGGAACATTTCACCCTACCAGATCATTTCACAAAAGCAGATGTGGAGAAAGTCAAGGACGCTGCTCTTAGGAAGATGGCGGTTGCATTCAAGAACCACAAGATTCGTGAATGGGCCAAGTATGTCAACGGAGGAAGGAAGACTCCAGTATTCGAGGGAACACTAGAGAACCAAAGTGCTCATTGGGACGATTTCATGAAATTCAAGGATTCGGAATTATCTAAGGAACGGTCGAGAATAAACAAGGCCAATGCCGCAAAAATGGATAAGTTCCATAAGCTGGGGCCAGGTGGCTATGCGGTGGGAATGCCTAAGTGGGATAAGTTTGAGAAAGAGATGTTGGTTGCAGGTGTCACTCCAGAAACATTGAGCTGGCCCCCCAGGTGCAGGACTTGGTTCTATGCACATGGGGGGGAGTTGGACCCGAAGACAGGCAAAGTTTCCAAGAAGGCATGTCTGGACGGAGCCGAAGATAAGCTACTTGTTGCAATAGAAGAGGCTCGATCCGGGTTGTTCGAGCCCAACAGAGAGAACGACGAGCTTACGCGTGCCCTGGGAAATCCTGAACACCCAGGAAGAACACAAGGCATGGGCGATATTCCTTGGTATGAGGGGTTTTCGGACTGGAACACCGACTACAGAACCCGTGCGAGAAAGAAGATTGCGGAGGAGAAGAAGAGGAAGATGGAGGAGGAGCAGAGGAAGCTGGAGTATGAACGCCTTCAAGGCCTAGAATAAGCGCACGTGGACTTGGCAATCAAATTCCAGCGGCAGCAGGAGCAAATCGACTCACTTAGCCAGCAAAGGGGGTCTCAGCAGCTAGCGGATGATCCACCAATGGATAGCACTGTCCCATCCTTGCCGAGAAGCAGCGTGGGTTCCGCCCCGGGCGACGCATTGCTGGATAGCTACCCAGTGGATGACATCATGGAGAACACTAACTGCGAGCTACACTTCAAAATGAAGAATATATCCATGAAGGTGGCGGATGCCCTTGCTTTTACAAATCCCCCCGAGGCAACCTTCCATTGCAACCCGATTCCAGCGGGATATGCTCGTGTCTTGGTTGATGAGGTGGTGGACCAATATTCGGGGCTAGAGCTTGACATTCCTGGAGGTGACGATGAGCACACACTAGGAGAGGCCAACCATCGTATCATCCTATGGAGAAAGGATTGCATCATCTTTCGAAGGCCACCGACACCGCGTCATCCGACTCCTCGTCGCAGTCCGCCACCGAGTCAGCAGACTCCCGCTCCTCCAAGTCCACCAACGCGTCAGGCCACTCCTCCTCCAAGTCCGGCACAGCTTCAGGCCACTCCTCCTCCAAGTTTGGCAAAGCGTCAGGCCACTCCTCCTCCATGTCTGGCACAGCTTCAGGCCACTCCTCCTACAAGTCCGGCACAGCTTCAGGCCACTCCTCCTTCTCCAACTCAGCCACGTCAGCCGTCTTCACCGCCTCGGCAATCACGGAAGAGAGCCGCCTCAGCTATGGTGCATAGCGGTACAAGTCGAGGTAGTACTGCAGGTACAGGCGGAGGCAAGCGATTTCAATATGGTCCAAGAAGCCTCGCGCCTCTTCCGCAGAGGCCTAACGACAAGTCCGAGGAGGAAAATGTAGCCATATCGAAGGCCGAGGTGGAAGCCCATTTTGCACCGAAACCGCCACCGCCGCCAAGGGAGAAAGTGCATGTGGAAAAGATTGACCACTTCATTCGTATGGCTAGACCACCAGCTCCCAAGCCTGTTGACACAGACTATGAGCGCCACCTCAGGAAGTTAAATCGAGCACGTCTACAGAAAGAGGTGAGCTCGAGCTCGAGCAAATCAGCTGGCAAAAAACACGGTAAAACCGTTCCCCAGCTGGGAGAACAGGCGGCGTAATCAATCCCCCCGCTTGTTGTGCCAACAACACATGAGAGTAGGCGCGCCCAATATTATTGTGTGCAAACCATTAACATTACCTGGGTGGGCGATGTGGTAATAACCGAGGAGCATATTGCGCAGGCTGAATCGATTGGGATCACTGTTGACAACTCCTCGATATCGAGCCCATGTCTCCGACTAGAGAGGAGGAACTAAACCGGAAATATGCCCGGGGCCAACCTTTGGTCGAGCCAGAGGAGGTCAATAAGCTCCCAACGAGAATGTATGAATTGCATCAATGGTACATGGACATTACCAAGATTTCCAATCGAGAGTCCCTCATGGTGAATGTCAACGAGGAGCATTACTACCATAAGAAAGATGTGACCGTTGAGTATTCAGAACTTTTTCAGTTATACAATAAAGACACACTCGACAAATCTATCGTGAGTTGCTATTGTCTGTAAGTGATTTCTTTCTGTAATTTAAGTCTCAAGCTAGCTGATCATTTTGATCAATCATTACCTGTAATTATCCTCACTATATTATTTTGTGTGGTATTATGCAGGATGAAGATTTATGAAATGAAAAAAGGTGGACGCTATGGCATTGGGTTCGTTGACCCAAATACCATTAATGAATACACATGGAAAATAGATCCATATCACGCAAAATGTGTAGAGGAAAGCATGCTACAGTTCTTCAAGGAACTCAAATACAATGACGATATACTACTTCCTTACAACTTCCAGTGAGTCACACTGTCTTGTACTACAAATTCTATTTTTCCCTACTAGCTATAGCTACATTTTTTGCTTACATATGCCCGCTTAATTAAGACATGCAAACGTGTGTGCATGCAGATTTCACTGGATCTTGTTAATCATTAAAGTTGATGAAGGAATAGTTGAAGTACTAGACTCGCTACTTAAGAAAGCAAGTGACTACAACATCGTGAACGGGATAGTCAACAGGTAATTTCAATCATTATTAACTATATCTCGGCCTATTTAATTAGCTCGTCATTTCTTGATAACAACTATTTAATAACCCATTTATTCATTTTCTTTGTCGGCGGGCAGGGCTTGGGCAAAGTTCATCAGGGCCACTCCAGGCCCATGGAAACAAAGTCTGAAATGGTATCGACCCAAGCTAAGTAATTAAGTAGTACTAGCTAGCTGCCATCTCTTTAATTATCATGCTTGATTAATTATTATCTGATCAAAATTCCATTCTCGTAAAGGCCCTGAAGCAGCCGCCCGGGAATGATCTATGTGCATACTACGTTTGCGAGAACATTCGCATGATGGCGTCCGAAAGGAGCAAATCTCAAAGACAGGAGTGGGTACGATATCGATTGTCAGAAGACTATTCACAATTTTTACACCATTATCGATATCTAGTCACACAACTAATACACATGCTTATTGATCTCCTTCTTAACAGTTTAAAGAGGTGCGGGACAAGCTCCTAGCATAGGACCGCATAGAAGCAATTCAAGAGGAAATAGCGGGATTTTTGCTCGAACAGGTCATAGATCCCAAAGGAGAATACTATTACCCACTACCACCCCCATGAACCACTTCCAATTGTTATCGTGCTCCGAAGGCACCAATTAGCTAGGCTAATGCCACTGGCTCCGAAGGCACCAACTAGGAGAAATTGTATATATATATATATATATATATATATATATATATATATATATATATATATATATATATATATATATATATACATGTGTGTATATGTGTGTGAATTAATTAATGGTGGTTGTGAGACATTCGATGATATATATATATATATATATTATGATCGGTTCTACTAGAAATTGTATTTATATATATGCATAACGTGTACAATATGTAGTATCATAAAATACCAGCAAACGAAAAAGAATTAAATGGAAAACACAAAATTAAATGAAAAAGAAATCATAAACCCAAAAAAACCCAACATTTTAATACCGGTTGGTGACACCAACCGGTACTAAAGGGCTCCCTGCCCACGAAGCTGGCTCGTGCCACGTGGTTGCCCTTTAGCACCGGTTCATGCTAAACCGATACTAAAGGGGGGGCCTTTAGTGCCTACATTTTAGCGCCGGTTACCAAACCGGCACTGAAGGGCCTTACGAACCGGTGCTATTGCCCGGTTCTGCACTAGTGATATGAGGTGTTACTAGCTAGATCGATGTGACGTGGAATTGGGGTCCTGACAGGGTCTTCCCCGGCTCCGCGTCGTCCCCTTCCTAGGCCTTGCCGTCGTCCACCGCCCTGGTGCTCTCGGCGCGGCCTGGTCAACATGGTCAAGGAAGGGCTTCCATCAGACGTGGACTATACGTGGAGAGGCTGACAGCTGGGTCCACGGCCATAGCAAGGAAGTGCCTCCTTATTACGTGGAAAATAATTATTCCTCCATCTGACAGCGGGGACTGCTACCTCTTTTAGCACTGCGTTGTATTCCCCCGAAGAGGAAGGGATGATGCAGCAAAGTAGCGTAAGTATTTCCCTCAGTTTTTGAGGACCAAGGTATCAATCCAGTAGGAGGCTACGCGCGAGTCCCTCACACCTACACAAAACAAATAAATCATCGCAACCAACGCAAATAGGGGCTGTCAATCCCTATAGGGCCACTTACGATAGTGAGATCTGATAGATATGATAAGATAATATTTTTGGTATTTTTCTGATAAAGATGCGAAGTAAAATAAAGGCAAAGTAAATGGCATGTAAATAACTAAGTAGTAGGTGATTGATATGATAAAGATAGACCCGGGGGCCATAGGTTTCACTAGTGGATTCTCTGGAGAGCATAAGTATTCTACGGTGGGTGAACAAATTACTGTTGAGCAATTGACAGAATTGAGCATAGTTATGAGAATATCTAGGTATGATCATGTCAGGACCCCGACTCAATGCCACATCGATCTAGCATGTAACACCTCATATCACTTTGCGGCCTCACGCACGGTATTCCCACGGGTGTCGCCTTACCTTAGCCCGGGACCGTTTGCGCCTTTTGGCACACGTATATGACAGTGTCGCTAGCATCCATATGATAAGGAGCCCGGGCTGACATGGCTAGTCGTAAACCCAAAGTGGCACAGACTTACAGGGACAGGCATCCATGACCCAGCATCGAATGTGTCGGTCATCAGCGAGTGAAACCAGGCTGTAGCACTGGGCTAGCAGGACTCCGGTGAACCGGGCTGTAGCGGGCTAACAGGACTCCGGTATTCATCGCGTGACATTTCCCCGAAGGGACAGACACAGGAACGAAGAAGGACACATGCCGGCCAGCCTAAGTGTTCCGGAGCAGTAGCAAGCTACCATGGCTCGGTGGAAACACTAGGAGACATTTCCCCGTAAGAGAGGCTACTAAAGATAAACAACTAGATGGTCAGATCCCACACATACCAAGCATTTCAATAACATACACACAATATGCTCGATATGTGCAAATACAACATGGCATCACAACATGACTCTACGACTCAAGTAATTTATTCAATAGGCTCCGAGGAGCGAGATATTACAAACATGGGTCTCATGACCCAACAATCAGAGCATACAATTCAAAGCACAAACGGAAGCTATCATGTCTGGGTACAGACATCTATAACTGAAAAAGGCTGAGAAGCCTGACTATCTACCAAATCCTGCCGAGGCACAAGACCGTAGCTGAGGTAACAAGCTAAACGTCGAAGTCCACGTGGAACTACTAGTGAGACCGAAGTCTCTCTGCAAAAACATAACATAGGCAAACGTGAGTACAAATGTACCCAGCAAGACTTACATCAGAACTAACTACATATGCATCATTATCAACAAGGGATGGTGGGGTTTAACTGCAGCAAGCCAGCTTTGACTCGATGGCTATCTTGAACTATGACTGCAAGTAACTCTTTTGAGGTGGCGCACACGAGTCCACATATTCACCATATCAATACACCACTATGGATCCGCTCTCGTCTCCCTACGAGAACGCCATCCATAGCACTCACGCTTATCTTGCGTATTTTAGAGTATCCACTTTCACTTGTCTATGAACTGATATAAGCAACCCAGAAGTCCTTTTCCGCGGACACGGCTATTCTAATAGATGATGTTAACCCTGCAGGGGTGTACTTCTTCATACATGTTTCCACCACTTAGCGTCTGCACACGACATGTGCTCGGCAGACTTCAAGCGAAAGCCGACGTGGGTGTAGACCACGACCTACCTAAACACTCAAGTCTCTAGTCCAGGTTTATCGCCTATTCGGATTCCATCCATGAGGAGATCCGGCCGGAGTTTCGCTCACAGCCCCAAACGATGTGAACAGGGTTCCCGAGATACCAAACGGGCATCCGGTACACCGTGCCACGTACCTACCGCATCACAGCCCACCCCTACGGTCAGCGCTGTCCACGGCCTCCAGTAAGCTACAAACACCAGAAACTACTTGCAACTCCTGGACAGAGGACTAGGGTGAATAAGAAGTCGAGCGGGGTCATATTTCAGGGCCCAATGCATGGTAGTAACTGAATCATGGATCACAAACACAGAACTCAGTTCCTAAGGACGGCGTCAATGAGACAACCCACCATGTAATCCTACATGGCCTCTCACCGACACCTTTACCAAATCGTGTTCACACACTTAGCTCACACACAGTAGGACATGTTCACACACCTCTGATTCATCCCCGATGAATTAGACCTGACTCAACTCTAAGCAGTAGCAGGCATGACAAACAAGCAAGAATGAGTAGCACCACAGGGCTCAAACAACTCCTACTCATGCTAGTGGGTTTCATCTATTTACTGTGGCAATGACAGGTCATGCAAAGGATAAAGGGGTTCAGCTACCGCAGCAAGTAACAGATGAATCGGTGTTGTCCTAATGCAGTAAAAGAGAGCAGGAGCGAGAGAGTAGGATTGTATCGGAATGAACAAGGGGGTTTTGCTTGCCTGGCACTTCTGAAGATAACATTGAGTCTTCATCAGTGTCAACGATCACATCATCGGTATCACGTCTATCGAGAGGGGACAAATACCGGCAACACAGAAGGGAACACAATCAATGCAATGCACAATATGATGCATGATCATGACATGGCAAAATGAATGTGTTTTGGGCTAATGCAACTAGCAACAGATTAAATGAAGTTGGTTTGAATACAAGATTCAAATTCAAACTCCATATGTGATTATTCAAATGCCATTTAATTGATTTGTGCTAAACAGCAGCTATAATTTGTTCTAACATACATGAAAATGGTACAGATGGATTCCTTGAATTTTTCTGATAAATTTTCATATATAAATTATCTAATTTGGAGTTACGGTTGAATTTCTATGATTTTTAGAAGTTTAGGACATTTTCTGAAAATAATAAATCATTTAAGAATTATCTAAATTCCAGAAACATTTACTCCGTCAGCAGTGCGTCACCGTGACGTCAGCAGGTCAACAGACGCTGCTGCTGGTCAAACCTGACGTGTGGGGGCCACACGTCAGTGACACGGGGCTGTTTCACTCACTGACAGGTGGGACCGGTCAATGGCCACATCAACTAGGTCAACTCCGACGCGTGGGGCCACTGTGGTTAACTTAAACTAAACAGGGGTTAAACCGTGGTTAGTTAAGGGCGTGGGGCCCATATGTCATCGACACGCGACACTGACTAAACGCGATTAGCACCTAAACTAATGGTGCCACGTCAGCCACCGGACACCAGCCGGCGGCGACCACAGGACACGGCGGGGGCACGCCGGACTTACGCTAGAGGCGTCAGCTTGGCGCGCTGAGGGCACCAGGGGACGGCCCTTGCTCTCGCGCATCCAGAGGACCAAGTGGGAGGTCGTTGGGTCGCCGGAACTCATGCCGGCGACGAGCTTTGGCGGCGATGGTGTTCGGTGGTGCTCGGGCGCGTCGCTACGGTGCATCAGTGAGCAAATGGAGAGGCTGGGCAGCACCTGCTAGACATGGGGAGCACTAAGAGCAGCACAGTGAGGCCAGGGGACCACGGAGGCTATGCTTGCAGCAGCAATGGCGGACGGTGGCTTCGGTGCTCGTGGGGAACGGCGCTACGGCACGGAGGAGAGCATGCTGAGTTAGGGGAGAAGGTCAGTGGCTCACGGCGATGACGAGGGGACGCTCGGCGAGGTCGGGGACGGTCCGGAGCCGACGAATTTGACGAAGATGGCCGGCGGTCCCGAGGTTGAAGAAGACATCAAGGGCGGTGTTGCGGCACGTCCGGGGCCTCGTGGCTCGTTGAGGAGGTAGAGGACGAAGTGGCAGAGTTTCTGGGCGCGTCGGTGAGGCGTGGGGTGGCCGGTGGCCGTGGTGGTAGCGAACGGCGGTGTCGGGTGCGCTCGGGTGTGGCGCGGCAGAGAGCAGAGGAGGGGGAGGAAGAAGCACGGGAGGGAGTGAGAGCGGTCCAGGGGGTGGCGTGGCGCTGCGGGAGACGTCCCGGAGGAGGAGGAGGCAGCCAGGCAGGGAGGAGCTGGCCTCCTCGGCCGTGCGCGTGCGAGCACGCAGCTGCTCCCACTGGCAAGAGGAAGACGACAGGAGGGGAAGTGGAGATGGGCTGGGCCGTGCTGCTGGGCCAGGTGGGCTACCAGGTGAGCGCCAGGTAGTCCTTCTCTCTCTTTCTATTTCTGTTTTTATTTATCTATTTTGTTCTGTGATGTTTTAGTTTAGTAAAATACTAGACCATTTTATAAAAACCTGAAAATAGTTATGTGGCTAGAGTTAAAATATACCAAACCACATAAAATGTTCCAGTAATTATTGGACATATATTATTTATATATCAAATATATATCCAATGCAAATAGCTATTTATTTAATTCAAAGGCCCAAAATAATTAACTCTGAGATACCAAAATATTGTTTTGAGTTTTACCTCTTTGCAATATTTTCAGAGACTAAGAGGAACATTTTCTTGGACTTCTTTGAGGAAATTTTAATGTTGATCATTTTTAGAAGGTTTCTGAGGCTTTGAAAATTCCTCAATTCAAATTTCATTTGAATTAAAACATGATGCTCACATGAGGTCTAGCCTAGTGCATAACAGGACCAGGGATGTGACAACTCACCCCCACTAAACAAAAATCTCGTCCCGAGATTCAAGCGTAGGGTAAGGTGAAGGGGGAACACAACTAGTACAGTCTTCACGATCCAGGTTGCACTTCATAGGAACGTTGATTCGATCACCATCATTGTCTTGAAGTCTTGCTCTGAGAAATCCTGTCAACATGACATGGAGGGAAGAAGGAGACTCTAGAAGGGTCGATCTTCTTGAAGATCGAACAACTCACGGAATGAGACATAGGACCATCTCTCGGGTTGAGACATGAGATACACATCAAGAGGGGTGGAAAGAAACGGATGATGAAGGTTCACTAGGTAGACAACAATTTCACGCTTAAGAAGGTGGTAATCGATTGTCAACGTAGCAAGGAGTTGAGTTGCCATGATACCATAACGATACACCTTAGGGAAGGTGACTCGTAGAGATATCCCCTTAAGTGGCAAAAAGAATTACTTTTGATTCAGAGATCATTGAAACTCTTTAAACCAGCCTAAGGCAATTCTCAAGCGATCATTTGGAGGGGGTCGGTAGAATGGCATACTCGGACTTGGATGATGTGGATTACCTTGTTCAAGACAACGTAATGGATGAATTTGCTTACCACCGGAAATGGAAGAGACCCGTGGTAGAATGGCACATTGGCGGTGCAAGCTGGGAACAAAATGCAAATGTTGGGAATGATTCTGGTAACTGGGGAAGAACCCAACAATGAGAGTGAATCCACTGTTGAGAAGTTATAGCATAACCGAGGAAGTTGAGAGCAAACCTAGCTAGTGCCGATGGTAACACCTAACGCTTGTGCGTGCTCTCAAGAACTTGAGCATTTCCATAATCATCAAGGTTTTACCAAATATCCGTGTCAAGGATTCTGGCAACACAACTTACTACCATGATGAATACCGGTGGAAGATGCTGATGCAAAGGAAGATAACACCTTCTTAGATTTCACCTTGGCGGGGCCAAGGGAATAAAATCTGGATGATCGACCGAGAGACATTTAGCACTCCGCTCCTAATGTTCTCCTTGATGTACTAGCGTATCCCATTCCTTGAAATGGTCTGGTATCTAGAACATCAGGTAAAGGTCGTACTTCGGAAACACTAAAATCATAAGGCATAGCTAGGGGGTAAATCCTACGAAGTCCTTATGGGGAGGTGGCCAACTTCCTCAAACAAGATACTATAATAATAGGTCTACCGGATGGTGTGTTGGCCACGACATCCACCTTGCCGGTTATCGAGAGACCAATATTATAGTTCTTGGGAAATGTTCCAACCATCACATCTGCCTGAGATTCAGATCTGGTTGGTGTCAGGATATTCCAGACTCATCAAGTCTAGAAAGAAAAATGAAAGTTTGCAACACAAATCGACGAGATGACGTTGCGAGATTCTCGGGAAATGAATTACGATAGCAAGCTCCAAAACATGAGCTGGTTCTGCTACAACATGTGAACACGTTGTCCCAGACAAGCATGACCACAAAGTAGTCTTATAATAAAACACTACCGAGTTCAGGAGGGGAACCATCATCGAGGATATCGAAGTCCTTGCATAAGGTATACTCTTAAGAAGGAACTTCTTCTCCTTGAACAAATCAATCAGTGGCTTGGTGTGCTAGGGACACATATAGAATGGAGGTTGCAAGTCTCCAGACCACAGAATACTTCGCACATATGCATGACTGACTTGGGATGATTCCAGAGGAAGCAAAACTGACTTTCTCAAATTCACGGCGGCAACTTTCACCAAATGCACGTGTATAAGAGGAAGTCACTCCTTCATCCAAACATATGCTTCATGAACGAAACACGAAGAAATGCTTACACAAGTTTCCAACACTAGGTTGATGTTCAACATGACTCATGGGAGAGACAAAATGCTGCTGATGGGCTCAACAACAACTCATCGAGATTTCCATGTAAATGGAATTCCATAATTATGTGAACAAGTGATAGCATTGGTCAGAACCAAAAGATATAAAGGTGTATGCTCGAGGGATCGACCACGAGTAAGACAACATTACGAACATCGTTGGTTCTGATTTGATTTGACGATGACCCATACTCAAATCAAAGTTTTTATCAGGCAATAGGTCCAATAACTGATCACAGGGACCAATCGATGAAGATATCATCTCTCTTCAACACACTCTACACAAGAATATCCCTTTGGAACGAACTAAGTCAGACAAGCTTTTATCTTCCAACTCTCCAAGTTGTCGTTTAGCTTAACCAACTAGCTCAGGGGTATCCAACACGGATTCTTGGAGAAAGGGTGGTTTACAATAAACCATCTTGATCATGAAATCAATATAGCGGTCAGGTGACAACCTGGTAATACTTCCGAGAAGATATTCGAAAAATCACAAACCACCGATATGTTACTAAGCTCGAGAACAATCTTGCTTTTCAGGGCAAGACAATATGATCAAAGAGCGAGGGATTTGGAATAATCCTAACTCATCGATCAAGGAGTGCACCAGGAAAAGGACTAGGTAGCATGATCAACCTTAGAATGATGATTCAAAAACCAACACGCTAAGAATGAAATTATTGTCCATTAACTACCAAGCAACAAGGTTGCTAGGAGTATTGAATTCACACATCACGATTCACTTGTCGGCATTCCGGTTGCGACAACACGGAACCGAGGGATGAATAATGATGGTGAGAAGTATCACTGTACCAAGAGTTCATAGGATGGTGTGCAATTCCTACGACAATCCCGATATAAAAGATGGTAATACTCCAAGGTAGAACAGAGCAAAAGCTGGATTAGCAATTTTTTCTACGGAGCACAACTTCTTTGACCCAATCCTGGATATGGAAGAGGTACTGGAGTTTGTTTCTCCTAGTCATTCCGCGATAGAATGGCTTGACGGACCACAAGAGTAATAGGCATCGATAAACGAACGCACGCATACTCTTGACTATCAATTGATAGACGAAGGTCAGTAGACAACTAAAGAGGGACAACTCAAAGGAACATATAACTTTCTGAGTTTTGGATGCATAGATTAGTATGTCGAACCAAGTTCAACTAGTTTCTTCCGAATAACCCATGCAGAAAAGTAGAACTGGCAGAGTCGCAATATAGAGTGGAGAACTCATAGAGGGCCTGTTGTGATCTTTTGGTTCAAAGAACTTCTGCCATAAAGTGGTTCATAGTATTTGGAAGAAGGAAATACCACGAACTTCGAGGACTATCGCAAAGGTTACTAATATCCTAAAGGAACTAGCAAACACTATCAACATCAAGTAAGTAGAGTGAATCTCGGGTTCAAGAACCCAGGAATAGAATGCCTACTAACTAAATGGCATCACAGGATGCTTTCGATAATAAAGGCCAGAATCATCACACTGGGACACAAATCAGGGCTAGATTACTAGATGATCCCCTAAGGCACCTAGGGTCATAATAATAACTCCAACATAAATGTCAAGGCAATAGAATACCTCAACTCAACAATTAGTGTGATTGAGCTGGCATAAAGGAACATCGAAACCAGAGGGAAAGGATTTTGCAAATGCATCAGATTGTTTAGAAACCTGGGATGACTCGGAAAGCATAACGGCTGTAAATGCTCAGAAAAGATTTGAGACATTCACAAAAATGGTGGCATAACCACTCAGAAGCACAATATCAAGGTCTCGAGATCAATAATTAACATACAGAGGTAGAAACTGAACTGAGGCTTAATCCAGCAATTCTATAGGTCTACGGATTAGTAACACCTGATCCTGATAGCAAGAAGAGATAGCCTAGTTCTTAATCCCCGTAGGAAAGATAAGATGACTCAGATCAGAAGGGCATAAGGTATAAGGAGTAAAAAGAGCCTTACGTTCCATCCCACAATCAATTCCCTTATATAACTAAAGAATTTCTAGACTCAACTTCGACCAGTTTGGCTTGGTAATCCTACAGGCAGTCAAGCTCTGATACCAACGCTGTCAGGACCCCGACTCAATGCCACATCGATCTAGCATGTAACACCTCATATCACTTTGCGGCCTCACGCACGGTATTCCCACGGGTGTCGCCTTACCTTAGCCCGGGACCGTTTGCGCCTTTTGGCACACGTATATGACAGTGTCGCTAGCATCCATATGATAAGGAGCCCGGGCTGACATGGCTAGTCGTAAACCCAAAGTGGCACAGACTTACAGGGATAGGCATCCATGACCCAGCATCGAACGTGTCGGTCATCAGCGAGTGAAACCAGGTTGTAGCACTGGGCTAGCAGGACTCCGGTGAACCGGGCTGTAGCGGGCTAACAGGACTCCGGTATTCATCGCGTGACATTTCCCCGAAGGGACAGACACAGGGACGAAGAAGGACACATGCCGGCCAGCCTAAGTGTTCCGGAGCAGTAGCAAGCTACCATGGCTCGGTGGAAACACTAGGAGACATTTCCCCGTAAGAGAGGCTACTAAAGATAAACAACTAGATGGTCAGATCCCACACATACCAAGCATTGCAATAACATACACACAATATGCTCGATACGTGCAAATACAACATGGCATCACAACATGACTCTAGGACTCAAGTAATTTATTCAATAGGCTCCGAGGAGCGAGATATTACAAACATGGGTCTCATGACCCAACAATCAGAGCATACAAATCAAAGCACAAACAGAAGCTATCATGTCTGGGTACAGACATCTATAACTGAAAAAGGCTGAGAAGCCTGACTATCTACCAAATCCTGCCGAGGCACAAGACCGTAGCTGAGGTAACAAGCTAAACGTCGAAGTCCACGTGGAACTACTAGTGAGACCGAAGTCTCTCTGCAAAAACATAACATAGGCAAACGTGAGTACAAATGTACCCAGCAAGACTTACATCAGAACTAACTACATATGCATCATTATCAACAAGGGATGGTGGGGTTTAACTGCAGCAAGCCAGCTTTGACTCGATGGCTATCTTGAACTACGACTGCAAGTAACTCTTTTGAGGTGGCGCACACGAGTCCACATATTCACCATATCAATACACCAGTATGGATCCGCTCTCGTCTCCCTACGAGAACGCCATCCATAGCACTCACGCTTATCTTGCGTATTTTAGAGTATCCACTTTCACTTGTCTATGAACTAATATAAGCAACCCAGAAGTCCTTTTCCGCGGACACGGCTATTCGAATAGATGATGTTAACCCTGCAGGGGTGTACTTCTTCATACATGTTTCCACCACTTAGCGTCTGCACACGACATGTGCTCGGCAGACTTCAAGCGAAAGCCGACGTGGGTGTAGACCACGACCTACCTAAACACTCAAGTCTCTAGTCCAGGTTTATCGCCTATTCGGGTTCCATCCATGAGGAGATCCGGCCGGAGTTTCGCTCACAGCCCCAAACGATGTGAACAGGGTTCCCGAGATACCAAACGGGCATCCGGTACACCGTGCCACGTACCTACCGCATCACAGCCCACCCCTACGGTCAGCGCTGTCCACGGCCTCCAGTAAGCTACAAACACCAGAAACTACTTGCAACTCCTGGACAGAGGACTAGGGTGAATAAGAAGTCGAGCGGGGTCATATTTCAGGGCCCAATGCATGGTAGTAGCTGAATCATGGATCACAAACACAGAACTCAGTTCCTAAGGACGGCTTCAATGAGACAACCCACCATGTACTCCTACATGGCCTCTCACCGACACCTTTACCAAATCGTGTTCACACACTTAGCTCACACACAGTAGGACATGTTCACACACCTCTGATTCATCCCAGATGAATCAGACCTGACTCAACTCCAAGCAGTAGCAGGCATGACAAACAAGCAAGAATGAGTAGCACCACAGGGCTCAAACAACTCCTACTCATGCTAGTGGGTTTCATCTATTTACTGTGGCAATGACAGGTCATGCAAAGGATAAAGGGGTTCAGCTACCGCAGCAAGTAACAGATGAATCGGTGTTGTCCTAATGCAGTAAAAGAGAGCAGGAGTGAGAGAGTAGGATTGTATCGGAATGAACAAGGGGGTTTTGCTTGCCTGGCACTTCTGAAGATAACATTGAGTCTTCATCAGTGTCAACGATCACATCATCGGTATCACGTCTATCGAGAGGGGACAAATACCGGCAACACAGAAGGGAACACAATCAATGCAATGCACAATATGATGCATGATCATGACATGGCAAAATGAATGTGTTTTGGGCTAATGCAACTAGCAACAGATTAAATGAAGTTGGTTTGAATACAAGATTCAAATTCAAACTTCATATGTGATTATTCAAATGCCATTTAATTGATTTGTGCTAAACAGCAGCTATAAGTTGTTCTAACATGCATGAAAATGGTACAGATGGATTCCTTGAATTTTTCTGATAATTTTTCATATATAAATTATCTAATTTGGAGTTACGGTTGAATTTCTATGATTTTTAGAAGTTTAGGACATTTTCTGAAAATAATAAATCATTTAAGAATTAACTAAATTCCAGAAACATTTACTGCGTCAGCAGTGCGTCACCGTGACGTCAGCAGGTCAACAGACGCTGCTGCTGGTCAAACCTGATGTGTGGGGGCCACACGTCAGTGACACAGGGCTGTTTCACTCACTGACAGGTGGGACCGGTCAACGGCCACATCAGCTAGGTCAACTCCGACGCGTGGGGCCACTGTGGTTAAGTTAAACTAAACAGGGGTTAAACCGTGGTTAGTTAAGGGCGTGGGGCCCATATGTCATCGACACGCGACACTGACTAAACGCGATTAGCACCTAAACTAATGGTGCCACGTCAGCCACCGGAGACCAGCCGGCGGCGACCACAGGACACGGCGGGGGCACGCCGGACTTATGCTAGAGGCGTCAGCTTGGCGCGCTGAGGGCACCACGGGATGGCCCTTGCTCTCGCGCATCCAGAGGACCAAGTGGGAGGTCGTGGGGTCGCCGGAACTCATGCCGGCGACGAGCTTTGGCGGCGATGGTGTTCGGTGGTGCTCGGGCGCGTCGCTACGGTGCATCAGTGAGCAAATGGAGAGGCTGGGCAGCACCTGCTAGACATGGGGAGCACTAAGAGCAGCACAGTGAGGCCAGGGGAGCACGGAGGCTATGCGTGCAGCAGCAATGGCGGACGGTGGCTTCGGTGCTCGTGGGGAACGGCGCTACGGCACGGAGGAGAGCATGCTGAGTCAGGGGAGAAGGTCAGTGGCTCACGGCGATGACGAGGGGACGCTCGGCAAGGTCGGGGACGGTCCGGAGCCGACGAATTTGACGAAGATGGCCGGCGGTCCCGAGGTTGAAGAAGACATCGAGGGCGGTGTTGCAGCACGTCCGGGGCCTCGTGGCTCGTTGAGGAGGTAGAGGACGAAGTGGCAGAGTTTCTGGGCGCGTCGGTGAGGCGTGGGGTGGCCGGTGGCCGTGGTGGTAGCGAACGGCGGCGTCGGGTGCGCTCGGGTGTGGCGTGGCAGAGAGCAGAGGAGGGAGAGGAAGAAGCACGGGAGGGAGTGAGAGGGGTCCAGGGGGTGGCGTGGCGCTGCGGGAGACGTCCCGGGGGAGGAGGAGGCAGCCAGGCAGGGAGGAGCTGGCCTCCTCGGCCGCGCGCGTGCGAGCACGCAGCTGCTCCCACTGGCAAGAGGAAGACGACAGGAGGGGAAGTGGAGATGGGATGGGCCATGCTGCTGGGCCAGGTGGGCTACCAGGTGAGCGCCAGGTAGTCCTTCTCTCTCTTTCTATTTCTGTTTTTATTTATCTATTTTGTTCTGTGATGTTTTAGTTTAGTAAAATACTAAACCATTTTATAAAATCCTGAAAATAGTTATGTGGCTAGAGTTAAAATATACCAAACCACATAAAATGTTCCAGTAATTATTGGACATATATTATTTATATATCAAATATATATTCAATGCAAATAGCTATTTATTTAATTCAAAGGCCCAAAATAATTAACTCTGAGATACCAAAATATTGTTTTGAGTTTTACCTCTTTGCAATATTTTCAGAGACTAAGAGGAACATTTTCTTGGACTTCTTTGAGGAAATTTTAATGTTGATCATTTTTAGAAGGTTTCTGAGGCTTTGAAAATTCCTCAATTCAAATTTCATTTGAATTAAAACATGATGCTCACATGAGGTCTAGCCTAGTGCATAACAGGACCAGGGATGTGACAGATCATGTATATAGGCATCACGTCCGAGACAAGTAGACCGACTCCTGCCTCCATCTACTACTATTACTCCACTCATCGACCGCTATCCAGCATGCATCTAGAGTATTAAGTTAAAAACAGAGTAACGCCTTAAGCAAGATGACATGATGTAGAGGGATAGACTCATGCAATATGAAGAAAACCCCATCTTGTTATCCTCGATGGCAAAAATACAATACGTGCCTTGCTGCCCTTACTGTCACCGGGAAAGGACACCGCAAGATTGAACCCAAAGCTAAGCACTTCTCCCATTGCATGAAAGATTGTTCTAGTAGGCCAAACCAAACTGATAATTCGAAGAGACTTTCAAAGATAACCAATCATACATAAAAGAATTCAGAGAAGATCCAAATATTATTCATACATAGACTTGATTATAAACCCACAATTCATCGGTCTCAACAAACTCACCTCAAAAAGAAGATTACATCGAATAGATCTCCACAAGAGAGGGGGAGAACATTGTATTGAGATCCAAAAAGAGAGAAGAAGCCATCTAGCTACTAACTATGGACCCGTAGGTCTGAGGTAAACTACTCACAGTTCATCGGAGGGGCTATGGTGTTGATGAAGAAGCACTCCGTGATCGATGCCACCTCCGGCGGAGCTCCAGAATAGGCCCCAAGATGGGATCTCGTGGATACAAAAAGTTACGGTGGTGGAATTAGGGTTTTGGCTCCGTATCTAACCGTTTGGGGGTACGTGGGTATATATAGGAGGAAGAAGTACGTCGGTGGAGCAACAGGGGGCCCATGAGGGTGGAGGGCGCCCGTGGGGGGGGGGGGTAGGCGCGCCCCCTACCTCGTGCCCTCCTGTTACGTGTCTTGACGTAGGGTCCAAGTCTCCTAAGTTTTATTCGATGAGAAAATCACGTTCCCGAAGGTTTCATTCAGTTTGGAGTCCGTTTGATATTCCTTTTGTTCGAACCCTAAAACAGGCAAAAAACAACAATTCTGGGCTGGGCCTCCGGTTAATAGGTTAGTCCCAAAAATAATATAAAAGTGGATAATAAATCCCAGTAATGTCCAAAACAGTAGATAATATAGCATGGAGCAATCAAAAATTATAAATACGTTGGAGACGTATCAAGCCTCCCCAAGCTTAATTCCTGGTCGTCCTCGAGTAGGTAAATAATAAAAACAGAATTTTTCATGCGGAGTGCTACTTGGCATAATTTTAATGTAATTCTTCTTAATTGTGGTATGAATATTCAGATCTGAAAGATTCAAGACATAAGTTCATATTGACATAAAAATGATAATACTTCAAGCATACTAACAAAGCAATTATGTCTTCTCAAAATAACATGGCTAAAGAAAGTTATCCCTACAAAATCATATAGTCTGGCTATGCTCTATCTTCACCACACAAAATATTTAAATCATGCACAACCCCGATGACAAGCCAAGCAATTGTTTCATAATTTTGCCATTCTCAAAACTTTTTCAATCTTCACGCAATACATGAGCATGAGCCATGGATATAGCACTATAGGTGGAATAGAGTGGTGGTTGTGGAGAAGACAAAAAGGAGAAGATAGTCTCATATCAACTAGGCGTATCAACGGGCTATGGAGATGCCCATCAATAGATATCAATGTGAGTGAGTAGGGATTGCCATGCAACGGATGCACTAGAGCTATAAGTATATGAAAGCTCAAAAAGAAACTAAGTGGGTGTGCATCCAACTTGCTTGCTCATGAAGACCTAGGGCAATTTGAGGAAGCCCATCATTGGAATATACAGGCCAAGTTCTATAATGAAAGATTCCCACTAGTATATGAAAGTGATAACATGAGAGACTCTCTACTATGAAGATCATGGTGCTACTTTGAAGCACAAGTGTGGTAAAAGGATAGTAACATTGTCCCTTATCTCTTTTTCTCTCATTTTTTTATTTTGTTTATTTGGGCCTTTTTCTCTTTTTTATGGCCTCTTTTATTTCTCTTTTTTTATTTGCGCTTCTTTGGCCTCTTTTATTTTTTTCGTCCGGAGTCTAATCCAGACTTCTGGGGGAATCATAGTCTCCATCATCCTTTCCTCACTGGGACAATGCTCTAGTAATGATGATCATCACACTTTTATTTTTCTTACAACTCAACAATTACAACTGGATATGTCGGTGTCAAAACCAGCGGATCTCGGGTAGGGGATCCCGAACTGTGCGTCTAAGGCGGATGGTAACAGGAGGTAGGGGACACGATGTTTTACCCAGGTTCGGGCCCTCTTGATGTAGGTAAAACCCTATGTCCTGCTTAATTTTTTCTTGATGATATGGGTATTACAAGAGTTGATCTACCACGAGATCGGAGAGGCTAAACCCTAGAAGCTAGCCTATGGTATGATTGTATGTTGTCCTACGGACTAAAACCCTCCGGCTTATATAGACACCGGAGGGGGCTAGGGTTACACAAGGTCGGTTACAAAGGAGGAGATATCCATATCCGTACTGCCTAGCTTGCCTTCCATGCCAAGTATAGTCCCATCCAGACACGAGACGAAGTCTTCAATCTTGTATCTTCATAGTCCAACAGTCCGGCCAAAGGATATAGTCCGACTGTCCGGACACCCCCTAATCCAGGACTCCCTCAGTAGCCCCTGAACCAGGCTTCAATGACGATGAGTCCGGCGCGCAATGTTGTCTTCGGCATTGCAAGGCGGGTTCCTCCTCCGAACACATCACAGAAGAGTTTGAATACCAGAATAGTGTCTAACCCTGCAAAATAAATTCCACATACCACCATAGAGAGAATAATATTTCCACAAATATTAATCTGCTGACACGCTTTGGCAACATGACATCAGGCCATGGCTCGGTGATTATTCGAACCGTTTTCTCTTCAATCAGCTCCACTCATAACGCGAGGCGGTTTCTTGACACGTCTTGTCAAAGCAGAGATCGTGTTTCCCTAATTATGGGATTCTCATCAATACGGTTGTTGGTAACCCAACCGTGCCTAGGACTCCTAGATTTTAGGCAAGTCCCAAACGGCCACTAGGAGGATGCTTGATATTCACCCTCTTTATAAAGGGACAAGGCTTTTACTTTTTCCCCTCCCGTGCTCAATCGAATCCTTCCCCCGCCTTGAGTTCTAACACCCAAAGCCCAGGTCAGGTGCTTCGGACCTTCAATCATGTCCGGATCTAGCCTTCAAGGCCAGTGGATGCCCTCCTCCATAACGGAAGAGGATATCAAGAAGTTGAGGGAGGCCAGATACCTGACAGCCGAGGTATCGCATCGGCTGCCTGCCCGAGGGCAGGTCGTCCCTACTCCCGAACCCAACGAGAATGTTGTGTTCATCTCCCACTTCCTCTGAGGTCTAGGCCTCACTCTGGATCCCTTCGTTAGGGGTTTGATGTTCTATTACGGGCTAGATTTCCACAATCTAGCCCCGGACTCCTTTCTCCACGTCACGGCATTTATTGTCGTATGTGAGGCCTTCCTCCGCATTACCCCTCACTTCGGCCTGTGGCTCCAGAGCGTTGACGTGAAGCTGAAGATGGTCGAGCGGCAGCATGTAGCGTGCGGAGGCGCATTAATAAGCAAGATCACTGGAGCTCCATGGACGGATTATGGCAACGGGAGTGGTTTTACATCACAGCTCCCAGAAGTGCCAAGTGGGTGGCTGCCCCCGCTTTCCACTCGGGCCCTCCACCACAACTGATGTCATGGATTAGCAGGGGCTGAGCTGGGGTCCAGCCAAGGACGTGCCTATACTGCAGATCTGCATTGAAGATCTCTTCGAAGGAGATTTCGGTCTGGTTATGGTGGTGCAAGTCATGCTGGTTCGTCGAGTCCAGCCTTGCAAACGCCGGCCCCTCCGCATGTGGGAGTTCAACCCAGAAGGACCGCGCACTATTCAGAATTTCCTCGGCCTGACGCATGAGGAGATGTATAAATCATTCTTCGGACCCCAAATAGAGTGTACAGATACTACTGAGGATGTGGGCCTGAGCAGCAACCGCACCGCCGACCAAGTAAGTAATCCTCTAGCCGAACACACCGTCTTTCATTTATCATGACGTCATTCTGAGAAATCTCTCTTTGACCAGGACTGGCTAACAAAGGCAAAGATGATTCGGTGTTCGACCCCCCTTCCTGAGGGTTTGGACAATCCGGTACTAGAAAAGATGCTTGAGCCAGCACCTTTCCCAGAGCCCTCAAAGGAAGATAAAGGGGGGAATAATGAGGGCGAAAGCGGGCCCCCATCGCTACCAATTCCAAACGAGGGAATGAGCGCCTCCGTGCAGGAGGATAACCAAGGGGAAGAATCTGACCTTCTCTCGCTTCGGGGAAGGAAGAGGACTGCCTCTAAAGAACCAGAAACCAAGGCTTCCAAACGGGAGAAGAAGTCTCCACCAGAGGGTCCTGCCTCGGAGGGTGCTTTTGCCGCACAAAGTCCGCCCGGGGATCAGCCCTCTAACAAGCCGTAAGTGATCAAAAAAATACTTAATAGTAAAGATATTCTACCTTACTTCCAAGGAAAAATGACCGAAGCGTTTATCTTACACTTCGGATCTTAGCCCTTCTCAACGGAGCTCGTCTTCGGGGGATCTTCTTCCGGAGATGATGGAGAACGAAACGCCTCCCCGGACTCCCCCTCTCAAGAAGCGCGCGACCTTGAAGTGTCGTCAAGGAGGGCCTCCCCAGGTCCGGTGAGGCCAGAAGATAATCCTATGGTCACCCGAAGTCCCCGGTATCCGGCTCTTGAAGAGGGCAAACAAAAGAGTCCGACACCGTCTGGTATGCTATTGGGCGCACTAAGGGATCTGCTAAGACGGGCGACCATCTCGGAAGAACACCGTACATTGATGGGTAGCGGCGACGTAAGCGCCGCCCCAAATCCCGCCTCGGCAGAAACAACAATCATATAGACCCAGCGTTAGAGCAGGGTGAACCATCGCCGGACCACGGCAACATAGAGAATCAAACCGAACAACCCGACTCTATCAAAGATCATAGTCTGGACGACATCACACCAGACAGACCCCCGGAGCAACAGAATGCCCATCAAAGGCATGTTGCCACCGCGAGGAGTCTAAAATAGCAGAAGCAAAGGCTCAAGGCTGCGTAGGACACACTCCAAATCAGATGGAGTAAAGTACTCAACACATCAGCGAAGTACGGCGTTAATCGCCACACCAAGAGCTACCCGAAATGGAAGTTGCTACCTGAATTCGATGAGGAGACCTTAGATCCCACGCAACCAAAAATTAAAATGGCCATCTGGCCAGATAGACGACCTCACGGCCAACATAATGCGGCAACCGATGCCGCACACAAGCCAGTACGCGATCCACGCGAGGGCTCGCATCAAAAGGACGACGCAACCAGATCCATCTACGGACCATGCAAGCGCGCTCCAGCATGCAATACAATACAACAAACAACCGAACACCACGGTACACCCAGATACAGGGGTGCCGCACACCCCCTGTGTTTCACCGATGAGGTGTTGGACCATGAATTTCTAGAGGGATTCAAACCTGTAAACATAGAGGCATACGACGGAACAACAGACCCTGGGGTCTGGATTGAGGACTATATCCTGCATACATATGGCTCGAGGAGATGATCTCCACGCCATTAAGTATTTACCCCTCAAACTCAAAGGGCCTGCTCGACATTGGCTTAAAAGCCTCCCCGAAAACTCCATTGGAAGCTGGGAAGAGCTCAAAGACGCTTTTCGGGCAAATTTTCAAGGGACTTCTGTGCGACCTCCCGACGCGGAAGATTTGAGTCATATAACTCAACAGCCCGGAGAGTCAGCCCGAAAGCTTTGGAACATGTTTCTTACTAAAAAGAACCAAATAGTCGACTGTTCGGATGCCGAAGCCTTGGCAGCTTTTAAGCATAGCGTCCACGACGAATGGCTTGCCAGACACCTCGGCCAAGAAAAGCCGAGAACAATGGTAGCATTAACAAGCCTCATGACCCGCTTTTGCACGGGTGAGGACAGCTGGCTGGCCAGATGCAGCACCAGTGACCCAAGTACATCCGAAGTCAGAGATGGAAATGGGAAATCATGACGCAGCAAAAATGATAAGCGCCGGAATAAAGAAGACAGCCCGAAGAGCACGGTAGTAAACGCCGGATTCAGAAGCTCTCGGCCAGATTAGCAAAAGCCGCCCTCTAAAGGCACCAGAGATGAACTGTCCAGCCTAAAGAAAATTTTGGACCAAATATGTCAGATCCATAGCACCCCTGGTAAACCCGCTAATCATACCCATAGAGAATGTTGGGTCTTCAAGAAGTCTGGCAAGCTCAACACCGTACACAAGGGGGAGGATACACCAAGCGAAGACGAGGATGAGCCTCTCAAGCAAGACACGGGGGAACAAAAGAAATTTCCACCAGAAGTCAAAACAGTAAATGTGTTACACGTGATCAAGGGGAGAAACAAAGCGGCACTCCCAGAGAAATATGCCCAAGGGCCTATCGCCGCGGAGTCCTGCCACTGGTCCTCTCAACCAATCACTTTCGACTATCGGGATTACTCAGCAAGTATCCGGCGTGCAGGATGGGCTGCCTTGGTATTAGACCCAATAATTGATGGATACCATTTCACACGAGTCTTGATGGATGGTGGCAGCAGTGTAAACCTGATATATCAGGACACAATCCGCAAAATGGGGATAGACCCAACCAAAATTTGCCACAACAATACTACCTTTAAAGGAGTAACGCCAGGCCCAGGGGCTCATTGCGTGGGCTCCCTGCTACTAGAGGTTATATTCGGCTTCCCCGATAACTTCCGTAGCGAAAATTTAACCTTCCACATTGCTCCGTTCCAAAGTGGCTATCAAGCACTACTTGGACGCGAAGCTTTCGCTCGCTTTAATGCAATACCGCATTACACTTCCCTTATGCTTAAGATGCCCGGTCCACGTGGCATCATTACAGTAAATGGAAATATTGAGCAATCCCTGCATGCCGAAGATAGTGCGGCTGCCTTGGCAGCCACACACTATAATGGCCTCACCAACTAAAGCATTCGATAGGTCGTCAAGACCACGGACACGGTTAGACGAGTCCGGGGCAGCTATATGTAATTCATACAGGTTTGATGGCCACACCCCTATTACAAATACAAGGGGATCAACGCGTGCAGACAAGTGGCAATTTTTACTAATCTTGAATTGTACATGGTTTGTTTAAAACAACCTACCTTTTTGCACGACAAATTTTCACCTAAGTTCCTCTCTTTTACAGATGACCATCGTGCTACACCCGTCCAGGATACGGCACAACGGAGATACATGCGCAGACGTGCAGTAGGGACCCGTTCCAAGGATTCTTTTTAGATTAAGACCCTGCGTCAACCTTTTTTACTGTCTCTTGTTGATACACATCCCCCGGATTCTCAGTACAGTTGAGAAGGATGCTGACCTCTTGGCATGTGGCCACGTCAGAATAATGGACGTACCTGGACACCTGGGGCTTCTTACAAAGGGCACTATATGACAGTATATGCATCAGCTCCGAATAATGCACGTACCTGGATACCAGGGGCTTCTTACAAAGGGCACTATATGACAGTATATGCACGCAACGTCAGAATAATGCACGTACCACAAAGACCAAATACCTTAGGGAGTGTTCGGCGTCGCGAGTTTGGCTATATATGCATCAACTCCGAATCATGTCTTTGGTCAAATGTTGGGTTTGCCCGGCTCCTGTGTTTTGCTGCCTTACATTCCGCAACTGGACCATCAAGCTCAGCCAGCCCGCCGTCACCGTCTGCTAAGACGATTTGATCACTGGGAGCCGCTTTGATTCCAACTGTGTTGGCTCGCCACTCGGCGAAACAAGAGGCATTGGAGAGACAGAAAGTGCGCTTTGATGTTGCACATTATGATCATCTAAATGCCAATGATATTTTATCCTGCTATCTCAGCCATGTGCACTCCAGTCGCGACTCAAAGATCGAAATGGTCAAACAGTTGCAGCTGAAATACGAGGTATGTTCTTCTGGCTTATCTATATTCTGCCAGCCCCCAAGTTTTCAGATTATGAGAGAACCGGAATGATCTATAGACTTTATAATATAGGCCAATACTTTTACCTTTGAAACCTTTCTTGAGTTAGAACAAAGCTTCACCTGTAGTCCCCAAGGGCCGGTTCATTTTGATCATAAATGAGCCGGTACTTTAAATTGCCTTGTATCGTATTCAAAGGACTTCATAATCCGGCTTAACATTGAGAAACTTGCTGAATAGCATACATTAGCCCCCATGTGCCAAGTATTGTTACTTTGTAAAGTACTTGGGACTTAATGTATGTCTTTAGATTCATAAGAAATTGTTTTGGCAAACATTAGCCCCCAAGTGTCAAGTGGTTTTTTGTAAAGTACTTGAGACTTGAATCTTGATTTTTGAATTTTAAGCGAAATCTTGACTCATCTGGGTACGTTTTTTGCAGAATGCCTTATCTAAACTGAGCTCGCAATTGACTGATGCAAAGACCCGACTAGCAGGTCAGGAGGCAGAAATCAAGTATGCTAACTCCAAATTGCAAATAAGTCTCTCTGAGACGGAAAATTTAAAGACCAGCTTCGCTGCCAAGAAGAAAACCTGGGCAAAGGAAAAAACGCTTCTGACACAATGCACCGAGAAGGCCGAAGCAGCCCTTGAAGAGGTTTCAACAGAGCTGAACGGTTTAAAGGGTCGCGTGTCTCAAATGGTGGCCGCCATCTTTGGTAAGCCGTATGTCTTTAATCTTGTGTACTTTTTGCTCATCCGGAATATAAGCCACCATCTAACTTTGTTTATAAAATATGTGTAGGCCCACGAAGCAAGAATCTGAACCAAGATCATGTGATTAAACTGAAGGCAGTGTATACCTTAGTGGAGCAACTGTATATTGGCGCATAACGGGAACTTGCTGCCATCTCTCCTGCCAATCCAGGACCCAACCGGCTCAGCGATGTTTTAAAAAAGCTGTCAATTTTGCCCGCCAGGTTCCAAGAGGTTAAGCGCTCCTGTGCCAGAGCCGGAGCTTTGATTGCCCTGAGCCGCTCCAAGGCTTGGGTGCCAGATCTAGACCCGGCTGATGTAGCCAGAGGGTACCCCACGGGAAAAGAAGACGGGCCACTGTTTGAACAGGACGACTTTGTTGCTTGCGTGAGGGATGTGCGACCTCAGGCGACTATTCTTGGATATGAAACCAACATTGACAATTATCAGCTGGGTTTTGATGTTGAAAATAAGAAGATGGAAACTCCCTCGTATAAGGTGACAGATTTAATCCCGCCTGTTCGTGAAAATACATTTGCCCGGAAATTGAACCGGCCGGCCTGATTGACAAAGAAGAATTTGTCGCCGTGAATGGTTTTGACTGGTCAAAACCTAGCTTCCAGTCAACAGAGGGCGGTGAACCGGTGAGGGAGGAGCAATAACCATCTTATTGGGCTTATAAAAGCCTTGTAATAGTTTTAGCTGTGAAAATACTGCATGCTTTGCTTATGCCAACGCGCATAAAACACTTGTATGTGATTCTGTGTTTCCTAATGTCAATATATGCATCATATTTATGGTTGTCCCTGTAATACTTCAGCTCTGCTCCTGTAAATAGAAGAGAAAAAACTGGCTTGGCGGCTTAGTACCGAATGGGTTAAAACACCCGGCTTATAGCCAAGATGTTTACTAGAATAGAAAACAGAAACAGATATAAAAAGAGAACAAGGCTGAAATTAACCCTTTGGTTAATGCAGCAGGCAATTGCGTATAGTAGCCATACTTGTACCTTTGATCCTTAGACCACCGGTTTAAATAATCTGGGTAATGAAGTTGATAACTCCATCTTTTTGAGAAGTCAATACTTCTGAATACTTAATGATCATCATACCTTGGCGGCTTCATTGTCAAATAGTCTAGCCAACGAAAAAGACCATGCTAATTATTTGTGAAATTAAGACAACAAAGAACTAAAAGGAAAATAACAGGTAATAAATATCATTTAACCTTGTATTTGAAGGTTGGGGGTTTCTAATTCGAATACGATCAGTAAACCGGACCAAAGGGGTTAAGCTAAGGTTCGAATACGACCATATAGCCCCCAGTGGCTTTGGCGTTGCGCCGATCAAGAGGGTACCGACAGCTATGTTCTCTTTGGTTCGAATACAACCTATGTTTGAATAGGAAGCTCCCAAATGACCTTGAGAGCTTTTTAACAACCCTGATTCGAATACGATCCAAGTCGGACCCAAAAGGGGTTAAGCTATGATTCATATAGGATCAAGAAGCCCCCTAGTGAGTTTGGCCATGAGCCGATCAAGAGGGTTACGACAGCTATGTTCTCTTTGGTTCGAATACGACCTATGTTTGAACAAGAAGCCCCCAAGTGACCATGATAGTTGCAGCTAGATTGGAATATGATCAGCTCCTTAATAGTCATTTGAAAATAAGAAATAACAAAGATGCGTAATATTTGAAAAGAAAAGAGACCGATGGTCCTGCTTTATTACTTATCATGGTATATACAATGTTAAAATATGTACATGATGAGAGTCGGTGGCTCAGGTGTAGTATGGCCGAAGTTGAGCAATGTTCCACGGCCGGCGGGTCTCCTCTTCTGACTTACATGAGTCTTTGTGATCTTGAACATCAATGAGGTAATATGACCCGTTGTTTAAGTTCTTTCTGACCACAAAGGGTCCTTCCCAAGGTGGGGATAACTTGTGTGCATCTGACAGATCCTGGATGAGCCGGAGCACCAGGTCACCCTCCTAAAAAGTCCTGGATTTAACCCGGCGGCTGTGATAACGGCGCAGGTCCTGTTGATAAATTGCTGATCGAGCCGCTGGGAAGTCTCTTTCCTCATCTAACAAGTCAAGTGCATCCTGTCTGGCTTGTTTAGTATTAGCTTCAACATAAGCCGCCACACGGGGTAGTCATGACGGATGTCACTAGGCAACACTGCTTCTGCTCCATACACCATGAAGAAAGGTGTGTAACCTATAGACCTATTAGGTGTGGTGTTGGTACTCCACAGCATCGAGGGTAATTCCTCTACCCAACAACCCAACATTCGCTAGAAAGGAAGCATAAGCCGGGGTTTGAGACCTATTAAAATTTCCTGATTTGCTCTCTCAGCTTGACCATTGGATTAAGCATGAGCTACAGAAGAAACATCAAGCCGAATATGCTTTCGTTAACAAAACTCCTCCATAGCCCCTTGGGATAGATTAGTGCCATTGTCAGTGATAATTCTGTGTGGAAAACGAAAAGGGAAGATTACCTTTTTCATGAACTGAACCGTCGTGGCTGCATCACACTTACTCACCGGCTCTGCCTCAACCCACCTTGTGAATTTATCAACTGCCACTAAAAGATGTGTCTTTTTATCCTTAGACCTTTTAAAAGGTCCCACCATATCAAGCCCCCAGACCGCAAACGGCCAAGTGATTGGAATCATCCGGAGCTCTTGAGCCGGCACATGTGCTCTTCGTGCGAACATTTGACATCCACCACATCTGCTGACTAGATCCTCTGCATCGGCATGAGCCGTCAACCAGTAAAAAGCATGATGAAAAGCATTGGCCACCAGAGATTTTGACCCGACGTGATGAGCACAATCGCCTTCATGGATCTCACGAAGTATTTCTTGGCCTTCTTCAGGGGAAACACACCGCTGAAATGCTCCAGAGACGCTGCGATGGTATTGTAACGCCCTCGATGCGGCTATATCTCCCACGTGTCGAAGCATGACTTAGAGGCATAACCGCATTGAAAGCAATATCACAAGTGAGGTAATCTTCACACAACCCATGTAATACATAAAGGGAAAGAGATACATAGTTGGCTTACAATCGCCACTTCACACAATAGATGAATAAAGCATTACATCAACCAGATACAATCAAGGTCCGACTACGGAACCAAAATAAAAGATGACTACCCCAAATGCTACACAGATCCCCGATCGACCCCAACTAGGCTCCACTACTGATCAACTAGAACAAAACAACACAAAGGACAAGATCTTCATCGAGCTCCTCCTTGAGCTTGGTTGCGTCACCTGCTCGGTAACATAGGCACCTGCAAACTGGTTTTGGAAGTATCTGTGAGTCACGGGGACTCAGCAATCTCACACCCTTGCGATCAAGACTATTTAAGCTTATAGGTAGGGAAAAAGGTATGAGGTGGAGCAGCAGCAAGCGACTAGCATATATAGTGGCTAATATATGCAAATGAGAGCGAGAAGAGAAGGCAAGGCATGGTCGATAAAACTATGATCAAGAAGTGATCCTAGAACAACCTATGTCAAGCATAACTCCAACATCGTGTTCACTTCTCGGACTCCGCCGAGAAGAGACCATCATGGTTACACACACGGTTGATGCATTTTAATTAAGATAATCTTCAGGTTTTCTACAAACGGACATTAACAAATTCCCATCTGCCCATAACTGCGGGCTTGGCTTTCGAAAGTTCAAAACCTTGCAGGGGTGTCCCAACTTAGCCCATCACAAGCTCTCACGGTCAACGAAGGATATTCCTTCTCCCAAGACAATCCGATCAGGCTCGGCACCCAGGTTACAAGACATCCTCGACAATGGTAAAACAAGTCCAGCAACACCTCCCGAATGTGCCGACAAATCCCGATAGGAGCTGCACATATCTCGTTCTCAGGGCACACTCCGATTGTCCAAACTTCCGGTAGGCCAGCCCAGAGTTGCCCCTGGTGGCCACCGGCGGCTGACAGGTTGGACCAACACTAAGAGGAGCACTGGCCCGGGGGGGTTAAAATAAAGATGACCCTTGAGTCTGCAGAACCCAAGGGAAATAAAAGGCTAGGTGGCGACTGGTAAAACCAATGTTGGGCATTGCTGGAGGAGTTTTATTCAAGGTGAACTGTCAAGGGTTTCCCATTATAACCCAACCGCGTAAGGAAGGCAAAATTTGGGAACATAACACCGATATGACGGAAACTAGGGCGGCAAGAGTGCAACAAAACACCAGGCGTAAGGCCGAGCCTTCCACCCTTTACCAAGTGTATAGATGCATTAATTAAATAAGAGATATTGTGATATCCCAACAAAATCCATGTTCCAACAAGGAACAAACTCCAATCTTCACCTACAACTAGCAACGCTATAAGAGGGGCTGAGCAAAGCGGTAACATAGCCAAACAACGGTTTGCTAGGACAAGGTGGGTTAGAGGCTTGGTTTAACATTATGGGAGGCATGATAAGCAAGTGGTAGCTATCATAGCATAGGCATAGCAAAAGAGCGAGCATCTAGCAAGCAAAGATAGAAGTGATTTCGAGGGTATGGTCATCTTGCCTGAAATCCCGCAAGGAAGAAGAACGAGTCCATGAAGAAGACAAATGGACGTAGTCGAATGGGTCCTCACAAACGCGACGTTATCGGAACCAACCCGAAGAAGCAACACCGGAAAGAAGCAAACAACATAGTAAACAACCAATCATAAACATGGCATGATGCACAACAAAGTATGATGCATGTCCGGTTTAATGAAGCATGGCATGGCAAAGTGCACAAGCAATCCTACAAATTAAGTGGAGCTCAATATACAACGGGATGCATATTGACGGAACAACACATTCGGGTTACTTAGTTTGATCTCGTTTATGTACCCAACAAGATTAAATGTTGTTAGCATGGCAAGAGGGTGAAGCAAAGTAAAACTACCTATCTAGTCAAGTTTAAATGAGGCCGGAAGCAACGAACAACAATTTCGGTAAATCCCCATATGCATATATTAGGTTTGGTGCTGTTCTGCCCTAAACCAAATTTTATAGTTGTTAAACATACAAAGTGATGCCAGCATGTTAAACTAGGCAAAATTCTACCCCATTTACATATAAAGTTTATTAGAAACCGAGCTATGGTTATTTAGTTATGAATTAAAGTATTTTAACATGGCATAGGGGCAAATTTAATCAAACCGCATTTTAAACATTTTAAACATAGATGAAAATGAAAAATTATGAAACTAGACAAAATTCTAACAAGGTTTCATATATTAAGTTTTTACATGTGATGCTTAGTTAATAAGTTATTATATGCATGAACCATGAGGGGTTTTCTGTAAAACAGGTAGCTTCCGGATAATTAGACAAATTCAAAGGGCACGGAAGAAACATAGGCAGGCTGAATCTGGGCGGATTGGGGAGCTGCTCACAATGGGCCTTCGAGGCCTTGGGCCCGTGGAGCGGCTTGCACCAGAGAGGCTGGCTTGGTGCGGTCCAGCCGCGAGGTGAGGAGGCGTTGGGCCGGATTGCGCGCTTGCGGCCCAAGCATGGTCAGCAAGCAGTCAACGAGTGCGGCGGCAGCGAGCTCATTCTCTGCTCGAACGAGGACGAGGAAGAAGACAGGGGGCGACACAGGGGAAGCAGAGGACGCGAGGACGCAGGCGAAGCAGTGGAGCCGCGTGCACGAGGGCTCAAGGTGAAGCAACGGACATGGCGCGGGGACGACCCGATCCGAGGCGGGAAGGCACGGGCTCGTCTGTTTCCAGCCGGATCCGGGTCGATGTGGCTCCATGGTGCGGTGGGTGGTCGAGGTCGACGGGCTCCGGCAAGAAGGGCTCACGGAGGAGGCTGATCCGGCGGGGATCCGAAAGGCAGCGACGAGGACAAACGGCAGCCACGGCTGGGACTTGGCATCGGCTGGAGGAGCCCATCCATGGTGCTGCTCACGGCGTACCTGAGAGAGAGGGAGGTGCGTGAGAGAGGAAGATATCGGGAGAGGGGGAAGAAGGAGACAGAGGAGGAGCAGAGGTCCTGGAGGCCGGCGAGGTTGGACGGCTGCGGGGTGGCTGCGACTCGGGAAGAGGAGCTCGGGCTCTTGGCTCGCGGTCGACGGCGGGAGGAGGGAGTGGCTGGTTGCGGCTTGGATCGAGGAAAAATCGGGCAAGGAGATTTGGCCAGGTGGTGTGCGGTGGAAAACTGAACAAGGAAGGAGGTGGTGGATGTGGTTGGCTGGATGTGGACTCCGAGGAGGATTTGGAGTGTGGCGACAGGTGAGGGGGACAATTGACCTAGTTTTTAGGGTTTGGTCTGATATATATAGCGAAAGGATTTTCGGATAGGGGCATTTGGTCCCTCCGATATTAAACGGACGGTCGCAAAATAAAAGCTTAGGGAGTCCAAATGAGAAAACGGTGATGTTTTGTAGATGTTTAGGGATGATCTGAACCCATCGGTGACGCCTGCCCGGATCGGGTCCGGGACAACTTACGGACGCGCGCGAGGGGGGGGGCTGCGGGCTGACGAGAGAGGTTAGGTTGGACCTGGCGGTAGGTAGAGAGCTGTGTAGACGGTCTCGAGCTGAGAGAAGAGAAGAGAAGGAGGCCCGGTGACTGTTTCCGGAGACCGAAAACGTCCGACGATTTGACCGACTATACTGCCACTATAGTTAATCGTTGGGGCGTCAAACGAACTCCGAATGCGATGAAACTTGGCAGGCGGTCTACCTACACTATAACAAGACCGCACGCCAACTCTCATCCCATTCCGAGAACATTTTCCGGCCACTTATAAAATACTATTTTGGACATGCCGCGGGCGCGTGCAAGTGAGTCTGGCCTCAGAACGGACAACGGAAGGAACTGGGAGACCCGGACGAATGCAAGTTTTGAAAAAAACATGATGATGCAATGCACATGATGACATGGCCAGATGAGACGCGCAAGCGAATGACATGGCAACGACAGCGAATAACTGGAAGACACCTGGCGCAACGGTCTCGGGGCGTTACAGGTATAGCTCTCCATCAGAAATCGTCATTGACTTAGACCGCCGGGTTATCTGTCGAGCTAGGGTCTCATCCGCTAGCAACTCTCCCCGGGTCATGTAAGCCAAGAACGGTACTGTCCAATCTAGGATGACATGAAGAGCCGCCACCAACTGTGCCTCCGGGTCAGGAACGGCGAGATATTCTTCTGTGGGTAACTTAACTGACGGGTTATGCAAAACATCCAAAAAGGTGCACTACAAAAAAAGACACATCCATGACATTTTGGGCCGAACAAAAAAAAATTATGTCATACATATGACACTTCTATGATGATAATTGTGACAAAATCCGGTATCATCATAGATGTGGTGGGCTCCTACTTCTATGACAAGAAATCATGACAGAAATTGGCTTTTCGTCCTGGGTGGGCCAGAGATGCAGCTGCATGACATTCTTTGTGCTGTCCATGACAGAAAAAACCATGGAAGACGCGAGGGCGAGGAAAATTTTGGGGACTTCCCGGTTATGGTGGGAGGTCGGGGGGCGAGCGATGCGCGTTTCTCTCGTACACGTACGTGCGTGTGTGCGAGGCGTTGGCTCTAGTTGAACCCGAGCGAGGCGTTGGGCTCTAACTGAACCCGAGCGATTGTACTGCAGGCTACGCGTTACTGAACCCGAGCGATCGATCGATGGCTGTTAACTGAACCTGATCGAGGGATTCCTTCGATACCGCAACTAACTGAAGCCGATCGATGCTTCCTCTGGATGAACAGTGAGCGTTACGGGGGGGGGGTGGATGAACAGTTCCCGGTGGGAGTGGATGAACAGGACCCCGTGGTGTTGCCTCTGGATGAACAGGACCCCGATTGATCGAGCCGGTTGGGGCTGGATGAATAGGACCCCGTGGAGGGCTGGATGAACAGGACCACACCGTGGAGGGCAGGATGAACAATAGATGGTGGAGGGCAGGATGAACAGTAGCCCGTGGAGGGGTGGTTGAACAGGAGCCCGTGGAGAGGTCTGGTTGAACAGTAGCCGGTGGAGTAGTGCGCGGTGGAGGCTGGATGAAGAGGAGCTCGTGGATGAACAGTCGCAGGTGGAGGCTGGAGGAGGTCAACGGTGGATGAACAGTTGCTCGTGGAGGCTCGAGGGGGTCGACGGTGGAGATGAACAGTATCCCGTGGAGTCCCGTTTTGCGGTACGCCACACCCCTCCCAATGAACAGGACCCCCGTTTCGACCGTAGCGCTCCAACACAAGTCTGTTTTGTCCATTTTGCGGTACGCCACACCCCTCCCGATCAACAGGACCCCCGTTTCGACCGTAGGAGGTCCGTTTCTTCCGTTTTGCGGTACGCCAGACCCCTCCCGATCAACAGGACCCCGTTCCAAACGTAGGAGGTCCGTTTCCTCCGTTGTGCGGTACGCCAGGCCTCGTTTCCATCGCCTGTTGCATCCAAGCCCTCCCAATGAACACGGCCACACATTTCATTCCGACCTAGCCGGTTGGCTCCCACGCGTTCTGTTGCCTCCCCATGAACACGAGCATTCCGTTGCCTCCCCATGAACATGACGCATTCTGTTGCCTCCCCATGAACACAACGACGATGTTGTTTCTCCGTTCCGACCCAGCCATGTACACGAGCCCTGGCCGTAAGTATGCACGAGTAGGCGTTCGAGACCCCGCCCTTATGTACACATATGTGGCCGTATTTTCTTTCTTGCACCCTGGCCGATGTACATACGTGTACATGCTACGTGTGCGCCTCTACTACGACATGTGCGTGCCTCTACTACGACACGTGTGCGCCTCTACATCGACCAGTATGTAGGTACACGTTCACGACAAGAATGACAACGCTACGTACGCTTCGACCAGGTGGGTCTCGACTGTCAGGCACTTCCTTGCCTGCGAAGATGTAGCTGGTGGGTCCCAGCTGTCAGGGGGCGAATCATTTTTTTTGCCCGGACGCACTTCCTTGCATGCGAAGATGTAGCTGGTGGGTCCCAGCAGTCAGGGGGAAACATTTTTTTGATGAAATACAGTGGCCCATCCGATGGGTCCCAGCTTTCAGGTGGAGGAATCATTATTTTCCGCGTAATAAGGAGGCACTTCCTTACTGCGGCCGGGGACCCAGCTGTTAGCCTCTCCACGTACAGTCCACGTCCAATGGAAGTCGTTCCTTGACCATGTTGACCACGCCGCACCGAGAGCACCAAGGCGGTGGACGACGGCGAGGCCTAGGAAGGGGACGACTCGGAGGCAGGGAAGACTCGGCAGTTGTTTCCCACGCGGAGGGGAGTACGATTGTATGAGGGTTTACTGGTTCGTCTGCCGTCGCCGAAGAATAACAGCAGGTGTGGGTGAGTAGAGGGATGGCTAGGCCAGCTATGGGAGTACGGTGGGGCGGTGAGGCCTGCGTGGCAGCACAGCCGGCCATGAGGAGGAGGGAGCAGGTAGTCCCGCCGGCGCTTGTTTGATCGGCTGGAGCAGGAAGAGTAGAGATTGAAGAAGCACGACAGTCAGTGCTTGTGGGTCAACCTTTTTTTAGGAAAGCCCCAAATCTGTGGAAATCAGCATACAACCCATCTGCCATTATTTCTAATAATTTACAGTCCATTTGCTAATTCTTAAGGTTTTTTTTGGAGCCCTTATTCTTTTTGTTGGCTTTACAGCCCATATTGTGGCAACGGTTAAAAAATTATACGAAATATTGCATATTTCAGTGCGGTCCGAACTGTTTTTAATCCCGAAATTTCGACTCACATTCAAACTGATTTTAAAAATAAATTTATATCAATATAAAATCCAACAAATTCTCCACACATAAAAATTAATGTAATTTTAAATCTTGAAACTAATTGCCGGTTTGATGTGTTTTAAAAATGAACAACCCATTTCTCATTACTGATGGGCCATTTTTTCGGCCAGCCGAATGAAAGCTCTCCTCGTCTTGAAAGATTTGCAGCCCAACAGGCCTGACAAAGCGACTTACTTGGCAAATCACAAAAAAACTGGGCTGTGCCGTGGACCCAGCTGTCAGCCTCTCCATGAATAGTACTCTTCCGATGGAAGTCATTCCTTGACCATGTTGACCACACCACACGGAGAGCACCACGGCGGTGGACGACGGCGAGGCCTAGGAAGGGGACGACACGGAAGTGGAAGCCCGCGCGGAGAGGACTACGAGGGTTCACTGATTTGGCTGCGGTGTGACGCTGCCATCGCCGTAGGGCCTGGCCAGCGGTGGGAATAGTAGGGGCGGTGAGGCCTCTGCGGCAGCACAGCCGGCCACGGGAGGCAGGAGCATGCGGCACGACCGGCGCTGCTTTTGGGCAGCTGGAGCAAGAAGACCAGAGGATGAAGAAGCACTACGGCCGTAGGATGGACATCGTACGGTCACTGGAGCTAGAATCGTTCATATTGACTAAGTTGACAAAGCCCTTCATCCCCGTCAACTTAGTAGGCCCACAAGTCAGCCTCCCAGCAAGGTGGGTCCCACCTAGCCGGGGGAGTATTCATTTTTTTGTGCGTAATAAGGAGGCACTTCCGGTGGGTCCGAGCTGACAACGAGGGGAACGTTTTTTTTGCAAAATACGGTGGCTCATCCAATGGGTCCCAGCAGTCAGGGGGAAACGATTTTTTTCGCAAAATACTGGTGGCCCGTCCAGTGGGTCCCTGCTGTCAAGTGGAGGAATCATTATTTTCTGCGTAATAAGGAGGCACTTCCTTGCTGCTGCCATGGACCTAGCTGTCAGTCTCTCCACATACAGTCCACGTCCGATGGAAGTCGTTCCTTGACCACGTTGACCACGCCGCGCCGAGAGAACCAGGGTGGTGGACGACGGCGAGGCCTAGGAAGGGGACGACGCGGAGCCGGTGAAGACGCAGCAGTGGATGCCCACGCGGAGAGGAGTATGACGGTTCACTCGTTCGGTTGCGGTGTGAGGCTGCCGTCGCCGTAGGGCCTGGCCAGCGGTGGGAATAGTAGGGGGCGTTGAGGCCTCCGCGGCAGCACAGCCGGCCACGGGATGCAGGAGCAGGCGGCATGACCAGCGCTGCTTTGGGCGGCTGGAGCAAGAAGACCAGAGGTTGAAGAAGCACTACGACCGTTGGATGGACATTGTACGGTCACTGCAGCTAGAATCGTTTATATTGACTAAGTTGACAAAGCCCTTGGTACGTCAACTTAGTAGGCCCACAGATCAGCTTCCGAAATGGTGCGCCCCAGATGTCAGGGGGAGGAATCATTTTTTGGGCAGGTGAAGCTAGAATATCCGATATTGAAGAAGAAGCACGGCATCTGCTGGATGGACATCCAACGGCCACTGCTGCTAGAACCGTGTGTTGACTATAAGTTGACAAAGCCTTGCATACGCGTCAACTCTGTTTTTTAGGGGACGCGTCAACTTAGTAAGGCCAGAAGTTTGTGGCAGATAACTTATGGCCCATTTGAGATTTGTAAGAATGTGTAGCCCATTTTTTAATTCTAATGGAATTTACTACATCCCATTTACAGTTTGTTAAAAGTACAACCCATTTCGACCAACCGTTCAAAACAGAATTCAATAAAATTTCCCACATTTTGATGGGATCCGAAATATTTTTATCTCGAAATTTCTAGTCAGATTAAATACAATTTCAATATAAATTTATATTACGTAAAAATCCAACGAAACAATGCGCTCGCAACAATTGATGAAATTCAAATTTTCAATATCCAAAAATAATATTTTATAAAGTAATCACGTGTTTGGTGCATTTTTTATAGTTACTACCCAGTTTTTATAATTACATCCTATTTATTTTTTCTTAAAGCCCATTTTCCTGTTAAGACTAATGCATCCCTCCTAGGAAAGATTTGCAGCCCAGCGGGGCGGAGAATAACCACTTGACCTTGCCTGGGTATTCCTAAAAAAGTGTATAGCTGGGCTAGCCATTTTCAATTTGACAAAAATTAATATCTGGGCTGGATATCTGGCCTGGGCTAGACGGGCCACAGCCCGCCCAGTTAATACCTGCAGCGATGTTTTCGTTGTTGTTCAGAGGATAAAAATTAATATCTGGGCTAAACATCGAAAAACTCTGAAGTGCTCACACCTCAAAAATACAAATACTGCTCGAGCTGCTTGGTCCTAGCTATCGGCCGCTTCTTGCGCAATTCTCTCGTTTATTGACTACTACATAGGTTGACAATGGTGTGGGACCGTGATGTCAGGAAACCAGGGGGAAGCAAAATAAATAACTCCAGCGAGCGCTTCCACCTCTGCCTCGTTGTCTCCCGTGGAAACCCCTTTCCTTCCTTTTTTTTGCTCGGGCAAGGACCAATGCATGCAGCACGTTGATGCGGTTATTAGGCAATAAATAAAAGCTGCTTTGCATGCTAGGCATTACGATGGCCTGCATGGGTAGCTAATAAGGCATCCTCTTAACTGCTATGATTAAATGTTGTGTTTAGAAGAGAGAAATATTCTTCTTTTCCACCAATCTGCTTGCACCTAGGTCGTGATGCACCTTCTAATACGACTTATTCACCTAGATGGAGGGAGTATAGTTTTATACATATATATATAATAAGGAGGCACTTGCGTATGTGAGGCTATGGACCTAGTGGGCCCCCATTGTCATCCTCTCCAAGTAAAGTCATTTCCTCGCCCGCGCGCGCTTTCTGCCCGAAACAGTCAGTGCCGCCCGCCCCGCTTCCCGGTGCAGGCGATTGCTCCGCCTTCAAACGACACAAGTGTCGTCCGTCCATCCATCTGCCGCCCACATTAATGATACGTGGTTGCCGAGGCGGCTACTCCGGCACCATACGTCCGTCCCTCCGCCCGCCCACCATTGCTATATAAACTACTGCACCGGCCATAGCCACAGTCATCCGCATTCGTTCTCTTTCTCCTGTCCACACCACTACTGCTCACCATGGCTTCGTCGCGCTCCAGCGCTCTTCGAGACGGGCGGACGACGGACCACAAGGAGATGGCAGCCATTACTGCCGACCGGCTGGCCGGCAGGCAACCGGAGGACGACGACGTCCCAATGGAGAACATGGTAGTCGAGGATCCGGTGCCAACCCCCTCCTACGCGCCATCCTCGCCGGTGCATTGCACCATGACCATCGGCGAGGCTCGTGCCCAATATATGGACAGTGTGTGGCAGATGCGTTAGGAGCAGTTCCGGGAGGCGCAGGCCGACGCCGCCTACAACCACCATCTCCTCCAGGAGCACCTGCAGGCGGAGGAGCGGATCGCCGTGGAGCGGGCGGAGCAGGAGGCGTTGCTCGACTCGTACCGCTCCGCCCGCAAGGGCCTCCTCGAGCGCTGGCGAGACCACATGCAGGTGTCGGAGGCTGCGGCCGCCTACAAAGAGGCTAGCAAAGAGGGCGATGAAGCGGGCGGGGCACTGTTTGGAGAGACCGAGGACGAGGTAGAGGACAATGATGGCTCCGATGAGTCCCCGCTCCGCTGGCGTCGACGAGGCCCTACTCCGCCGAGGCCCCGTAGTGCCATTAACGAGGCAGAGGACACCGCCGGCTCCGCTGAGGCCCCGCCCCGCCAACAACGAGGCAGAGGACATCGCCGGCTCAGCCGAGGCCCCACCCTGCCGGCAATGCGGGGGAGGATTTCCACCGCTCCGCCGAGGCCCCGCCCCGCTGCCAACGAGGCCACGCCACACAGAAAACGAGGAAGAGTAGAACATGGTAGGTCGCCGCCGCTTGGGTCCAAGTAAGGCCACCGCTGCTACCCTCCTGTTGAAGCCAAGCTAGGCGGGTTGACCATTGACGGCCGGTTAGCTTCTTGGTGGTGACCTGGAGTCGGGGAGTTTTGCTGGAGAATAATGCTGCTTCTACTTAATAGCTGGTGCAGTTGGCTGACTGACACATGGGCCCAATAGGCCACTTGTCAGTTATGCAACTACACCTGCAGTTAAGTCACTGAAGCTTCTGTTCGGCTCCGCGGGACACAGGTGGGTAGCTTCGGTTAATTAATTCTACCTCCAGCGCACCCCTTTTTAGTTGAAGAATGTATGAAATGTAATGAAATTTGGCATGTTTATATGAAATCCGACCGTGTATGTATGAATTTATTTCGATTAGTTTGAATTCCTGTATCACTGGCATTGGATGAACATGCAAAATAATACGTACTAGCATTATTCCCAGGGTGATCACCTCGCTTGCAGTAGTTTCACATGTACTCCCTCCGGTCCTTTCTAGTGTGCATACAAGTTTTGTCTGCAGTCAAAGTATCTCTACTTTGACCAATCTTATACAAAAAAGTATGCACTTTCACAATGTGCGAAGTAAAAAGGAACAGACGGAGTACAAAGAGTTTGAGCAGCTTTTTAGCGTTTCTGTACATTGCAATCAAACACACAGGCCTGGCAATTCATAGAGAACATTCAAAGCAATTGATGATTATGCATCTCAGCGACTCACATGTCAGAGGCAATATTTACTTCACAAATAAAGAATAAAGAAAAAATTGATCGACGTTGCTGACAGCAAGGGCGTCCCATTCGAAAATATCAAACGCATGCCTTGCTAAAATCAATGAGCAAAATTACAAGGTTGTCCCATTCCAAAATATCAAATGCCTATGATTGTGGAATGGGCAGGGCTTGCCATCAGTTCGGACATTGACATGGCACCTCGTGCTAAATAAAACAGTTGTTCTTTTTGTGCAGTTCCACCAAAATCAACCAAATTCGCGCGTAGCTAGTATGATTTCGCCCTTATATGTTGCAACGCCTTGAACTTATCGGCACCTCCTTTCTTGTGGTGGAAATGAATGATTCAATGTATTCATGACCATTTTGTGCAGTTCCCATTGAAATCAAGCTGAGCACCCATGTTTGCACAAATACAAATAAGTGATTAGTATAGAGAAAACTGTACTATGAATTAACAGTTTTAACAGGCACATACATGGTCCATGTAGAGCACACTTTTAGAAAAATGGAACTCACCAGAAAGAATCCTAGAACAACATTGTACTCGCGCATCATAGCAAAAAATGGAGATTTTGTCAGTCCTTCTGAGCTGAAGTTAGTTTGTCTTGTGGGGAGTAATGTAACCATCCTTCAACTGCTCCTTCTGATGATAAGATAGACAGGGCTTCTCCATCCTGGCATAATTAGAACTAGTCACTTCACGTACTCCATATTCTTCTTCAAAGGAAGATGATCCTATTGTGCAAAGACAAGAGGACTACTAAATGCTAGCATCACTGTTTGCTCGAAAAAAAGGAAAGGAAATATTTAAAATAGCGCAGATGAAGCACTTCTCAAGGACAATACCACTTTTTCATGACAGTATCTAAACAGTAGCACAACACCAATAGAGATGACAAAGCTCAATCATATGGATGAAATCAGTGGGCGAGTACCAACCTTTGTCAAGATGCTTATTGTGTCGAGCATATAGATGAAGCAATTCTCCGGAACCATCTGTTGCAATCTAAAGTGGTGGCCATGCTTACTATATACTCCTCGATTAGTTTAATGTTTCCAACATCTTCTTGTGCAGTTCCACTAAAATATATGGTATCTTCAAAGAAGATCCCTGTTTGCACAAGTAGAGATATTACATATTACATTAAGAGTGGCATCAAATCAGTGACAAAACAATTGCTCGTTCCAGCCATAGCAATAAATTAAGATGCAAAACTATATCATTACTTGTGTCATCACAGTTCCAGTGCTTCATTACAGCACCGGGAGTTGATTTTTGTTTTTCTTCCCCTTGTTCTTCCCCTTCATCACTTGGTTCAATAACAAACAAGCTTCGCCTTCAATGTAAGATTTGGCATGTCAATTAGGGAGCACAAGTATAGTACTAAACTTAATTTTCTAATGAAAGTGGCAAAATACAGGCCAACAGTTGTGAAATATCGTTATCTTACCTCAATGGGATATTATGGTGCACATACAGATTGGAAGTCTTGTCTCCATTTGTGCAGTTCACTAAAATCAAGCAACATTATCGTACAATTGTAGCACAACATATGAATGCACACTGCAGAATCATGTGAAAGAAGGCTAGTACTGACCTCTCATGATGCGGAATTCAAACAACTCACAAGAAGAAGATCTGAACCAAATTCGCAATGGCAACGAGGTGAAGGACATAACCCTGTTTACACAGAGGTGCAAAGGAAACAATTAGTGGTCAATAACGGTGGATGAGACAGAAGCCAACAAAAAGAAGCATCTACCTTATCTAAATGGGAAAGAAAGCAAGACAATAGCATTTCTCGAACGGTGACATTGATTAATATTAACATAGAGATTATATTAACAATAAAATTCGTTAAACATGTAATTTGCTTTTAAACTGTGGCATTGCATCAATTTTCCAGCGGCATTATTAGAGGGTGTTTGTTTACAGGGACATTTTGGTGTAGGGACTAAAAAACTCCGTGTCAGTCCCATCTAAACCAAAGAGGAGGGAATTTTAGGGACTAAAAGTGGGCATTTGGGACTAAAGAAAGAAGACCCCGAGGGAGTCTTTTTGGGACTTTTTCCAACAGTTGCCCCTGTCATGCATCGCACCTTGTCTCTATTAGTTCATTACTAGAGGTAACATGGTCTTTTAGCATGTCATTTAATAACCTCTAGTCCATGTTTAGTCCCTGGAACCCAGTAGGTAGGGACTAGGGAGTTTTTAACCAAACTGGGCCTTAGATTAACAACAACTAATGAGTTGCACGGGACAGTGGACGCACCAGCACCATGTGCATCTATCGATGTACTGTGGTCATGCACAGTCTGTTGCAACAAAGAACAAGCAACCAAGGAGCATATTTTTGTTGGTCCCAGTTTTGTTATCTTTAGATGCCTTTCCCTATGTGAGTGTAGCAAATCTAGTCCTGCTCAAACTCTACAACCTTGTCCCTTCCTTTCCTTTTTGAACTAGTACTTTCGCCCCTTCCTTTCCTCTTTGAACCACGTCCTAGATTTATGCGATACAGCTTTCCCCACTACTTTCCCCCATTCCTTTCCTCTTTGAACCACGTCCTAGATTAATGCTATACAACTTTCCCCCTTCATTTCCTCTTTGAACCACGTCCTAGATTCATGATATATACAACTTTTCCCACTACTTTCCCCCACTCCTTTCCTCTTTGAACCATGTCCTAGATTCATGGTATACATGCAGCTAGAGCAATGCATGTGTAGTAAGGAAATTATACCTTAAGGTTCTTGGTGCGTGGTTCGGTGGGCGACGGGACGACGGCGAAGAAGAAGGGGTCGGAGGCCCTCCCGCACCGCCGCTGGGTGGAAAGTGAACAGTTGCGCCGGTAGTCCCTCGCCCACGGCGACAGCGTTAAGCCTCCTTCCCTTCCCGGTGGACGGATACTGCCGGCTCTTTGAGCAGCATTGAGGGGAGAGAGCGGCCAACGAAGTCTTGTTTAGATCTGGAGAGGGTGAGAGAGAGTGAAGACAGCAAGTACAAGCGCTGAGGCTCCAGCGGGAGAGGGCGAGAGAGTGAGCGAACAGGCTAACCAGCTACACAACCCTCCCGTTATGTTCAACGAGAGGGAATTAACCTTTTATACATTCCTACATTCGTGTGACAAGCATGCCGTGTTTTTTTTGTGTGTGGGAGTCATTGGGATTTCAATCATAATCGTGTCATGTGGCTTTGGTGGTAAGACTATCCACAGCGGTGCAGAAATAGTGCAGCCTTAGTCACCTTACCTCTCTCCACTTAGTACGTTGGGTCCCACCAGTCAGAGATTGAAACAAACAAATTAATAAGAAAAATTAAAAGCGCCAGCGGTGTATCTTACCTCACACATCTTGCTACTGCTCGGGAACACTGTCCAATTGATCCCTCTCTTCACTCACGTACTATTTTAAGTGAATCCTTATTATAACATGCACACAAATTTTGGGCACTTCTATTTGACTTAAGTTAGTGTGCCACCGTATCTCGTATACTTACTACTCCCCCACTGGTAGAAAAAGGGTCTGTTGTCCCGGTTCGTAAGGGCCTTTTGTCCCGGTTCCTGAACTGGGACTAAAGGGTCGGTACTAATGCCCTGTCCCTTTAGTCCCGGTTCAATCCAGAACCAGGACAGATGGGCCTCCACCTGGCATGTGCGCGGAGCCCAGGCAGGAGGACCTTTGGTCTCGGTTGGTGGCACCAACCGGGACCAATAGGCATCCACGCGCCAGCATTTCTGTGGCTGGGGTTTTTGTTTTTTTTGAAAGGGGGGGGGGTTGGGGGTTTTGGTGGTTAATTTAGGTGTTTCGTATATTGTGTAGCTAGCTATAATTAATAGAGAGAAGTGTCCTCTCTTATGTCCGTGCTTGGTCGACGCTACGTACTATACATACGTATAGAGAGGACTAGACATGCTAGCTAGCTAGTAAGCAAATGAAGGAAACAGAAGATCGTCATGAACATATATGCATACAGAGAGAAGTGATATCGACCACCTCTCCTTCTCCGAGAGATTGGTGGAACAACAACTTCTCGTATATCTATCCGACACTACCGGCTACATATATACAATAATTATCTCTTACAAATATAACCATACGGACTCATGGTCAAGAAAGAATGCCGCCAATTCCTCTTGAATTGCTCGCATGCGAGCTGGTGCTAGGAGTTCATCCCGCTTCCGAAACATCTAATTTGAAGAAGGGGGTCAATACATACATATATGAATGAATGAAACTCAACACAAATGATGGTAATACAATAAAATTGTGAATGTTGTTATTTACGTACTTCATATTGTTTGTCAGTGTAGCCCCGCTCACAGGTCGTGTGGCGGATGGACTTGCAAACATAGTATCCACAGAAATCATTCCCGTGTTCCTACCACAACCACTTTATCAGAAATAGTGGTCAATCAAACTGATAAGCAAGAATGTCAAATCGTATTGATGAAAATAGCGCTTGAATCAATAGGAGATGCGCGGAACATGCTACTATAGTACTTACTTTCGATTTTCTAAATTGCAGCTTCTTCGGGAGTCCTGGAGCTTTTTTGGTGAATTTTTTCCAAACCCTACCAGACAAAGAAAACAATTACTTGATATATTAGGAAATGAACAAGGTTGCTGATATGGTGGATAATGATCGATTTAACTTACTTCTCGAGCATTTGAGTCATGTTCGCATAGTCCTGGGGATCTTTTCGTCTTGAGTCTAAGACGGTTACTAGTCCCTGCTCAAGCTTAATCTCTAGGAGAATATAGTGGAAACTGCACACGCATGCATAACTCATCAATTACATTACTCTAACCTTGACTAATATATAAGGGAAACCGAATACGCACAAGACAGTAACACTCACTTGAAGTTGTAAGGAAAGAGTATTATATCTTTGTTTTCATTTATTACCAACGATCATAGCAAGTTGGCCTCGGTATCTGCAGCATGAAATTTAACCTCAGTTGCATCTATGAGATATGTGTTAATGAACCCAATATCACCGACTTGTCTTTTCTTCAATTCGGCAATCTTCAATCTGCATAATATAGTGAGGATGATTATAAATACATGCAATGAAAGAGCTAAGCTATATAGAGAGACTTAATGACAGAAGTAGTACTACTTACAGACAGTAGCAGGTGACCGTTGCTTTATCAAGGGCCAATTGATTGAGAAACTGAGAGAACTCCTCAAATGGAATAGGCAACAGTTCAATTCCAATGAGGTCATGCTCCTTTTTAACTCTCACATACAAAGTACTCCTCCCCCAGACTCTCTGCAGATTTTCAAGTACCAATCATGCAATCTTCGCATCATCGTTGATAGAGATCTTTCATCTTTGATGAGAGGCTTCCCGTACTCGTATCTTTGTATCTGCACCTCCATGAAATCATAATGTACATCGTCGGGCAGGTAATCGCCAAGATTGCTATAACCGGGCACCATCCTTGGATCATTAGCGACGACGTTGCTAGGCATCTTGAGTGGGGGGCACAATTGCTTCGCTTGTTCACTGAGCTGGGCAATTTTTTCCCAGCTCGTCGTTCTTTCGGCCTTTGATCACTGACAGTACTTCCCGACCGCTCCGCTTCGGCAAATTCCTTTCCAAGAATGCGCTCATAGTTTCCTTTCGGCGGAGACTTGGGTGGTTTTGTCAGGGCAGCCAGAGTGCGCTTCGCTTTCACCGGATCTACCTTCTCCTCCGGAGGTGGATGCTTCTTTGCTTTCACCCCTTCAAAGAAGTTCCTCACTTCTTCTCGCACAATCTCGGTGTTCTCCTCTAGGGTCCTCTTGTATGGTAACTTCTCTGGAGTCTTTAGAGAAGGACCGAATCTGTATGTCCTCCTGCCTTTGGCTGTACTGCTAGATGCCGGCAGAGCAGACGGAGCGGTTGTCTTCTTTACTTGCTTACGAGGTGGAGGAGAAGGACTATGACGCGCCGGAGCAGCCGGAGCGGCGGCAGGTCTCTTCTGCCCTTGCTGACGAGGCGGAGAAGGAGGAGGCTGGCTGCTCAGGCGCGCCGGCGGGCTGAGAAGGAGGCGGAGTGCCGCCACGCGCCGAAGAAGGAGCCGGCCGAATGCCCTGATCGTCACTCGCCGAAGGAGGAGGCGGTGGAGGAGGCGGAATGCCCTGACTCGCCGGAGGAGGAGGCAGTGGAGGAAGCGGAGTGCCCTGACTTGCCGGAGGAGGAGGAGGAGGCGGAGGCGTCTAGTTCGGAAGGTTGATGAGCTCCTTCCGCCATAGGCATGGAGTCTTCAGAGCAGAACCTAGCCTAGTCTCCCCTTCATCAGTAGGGTGGTCAAGCTGGAGGTCCTAATATCCCTCCGTTATTTCATCCACCATCACCCTAGCATATCCTTCTGGAATCAGCCGAAAGTGAAAAGTTGCGCCGAGTTCAGTAGGATAAACAGAGCCAATAGCCGCCTTGACCTTCAAATTCATCCATTGCATCATAAGGTGGCAATTTTGAGACTCCGTGATAGCATCCACGGGATAGCTGGCAGGAGCCGTCAAGGCATGCTTCTCCTGAAGCAGCTCGGTGGAAGCCACGCTGCTTCTCCGCTGAGATGGCGGGGTAGCTTCGGGGGAAGCTTCGGCAGTTCGTTTGCTGCAATTTGCTTCTCTTTCCTCTATTGCTTCTACCCTTGCTTGCAGCGCCTGCATTTGGGTCTGCTGCACTTTTTTCCTCCTCTCCTGGCATTTGTAACCGCCTGCGTCCGGAAACCCAACCTTCCATGGAATGGAGCCTGGCGTGCCTCGTGTCCGTCCAGGGTGCTCAGGATTTCCGAGGGCCATTGTGAGCTCGTCGTTCTCTCTGTCTGGAAAGAACGTCCCTTGCTGCGCTGCTTCGATATACTGCTGAAGCTTCTTGATTGGTATGTCCATTTGATCGTTCGTCCAAATGCACTTCCCTGATACAGGGTCCAAGGTTCCTCCAGCCCCGAAGAACCAAGTCCGGCAACGGTCTGGCCAGTTAATTGTCTCTCGTTCGATCCCTTTATCAACCAGATCATTCTCAGTCTTGGCCCACTTAGGCCGGGCTACGAGGTAGCCACAGACCCCATGCGATGGTGATGCTTCTTCTTCGCAGCATTTTTCTTGTTTGTCGCCGACATCTTCTTACTCTTTTCCGATGTCTTGTGGGCCACAAATGCGGGCCAGTGATCTCTGATCTTCTCATATCTGCCCTTGAATTCTGGTGTCTCTTTATTTTCGACAAACTTATTCAGCTCTTTCTTCCACCTCCTGAATAGTTCTGCCATCCTCTTAAGAGCAAAAGACTTGATTAATTGCTCTTTAACTGGCTTCTCCAGATCATCCTCTGGCGGTAGGGTGAAATTTGACTTCAGCTCAGTCCAAAGATCATTTTTCTGCATATCATTGACATAAGACACCTCAGGGTCTTCTGTAGCCGGCTTTAACCATTGCTGGATGCTGATCGGGATCTTGTCCCTAACCAAAACCCCGCACTGAGCAACAAATGCACTCTTTGTCCGGTGGGGTTCAATCGGTTGGCCGTTGGGCGCGATTGCTATGATCTCAAACTTTTCATCTGAGCTCAACTTTTTCTTCGGGCCTCGTCTCTTTACCGAAGTTGTGCTCGATCCGGAGGGCTAGAAAAAAGAACAAAGACTTAACTAATATGTGTACATACCAAAACAATGAATGCATCAATTAGCTAGTCAACAGAAGCTTAACTAATATATATATACCTGGCCGGACTTAGTTCGGTCACCGGAGACATCATCACGGTCTCCTTCTTGCACCGGCATTGGGTCACCGGAGCCGTCCTCACGGTCTCCTTCTTGCACCGGCATTAGGTCACAGGAGCCATCATAATCATAGCCAGCTCCTTCCAGACCATCGGTGTCATTGAGAAACAACGAGCAGACGGCATCACTTCCTCGTGCGATTATGTCCCCCAACAACTCTTCTTGTACTTCGTCTCGGGCGGTGTCCATAGTTTCTACAAATATTGACAACATGGCAATTATTATTCAAACATGACAGATGGATATATTAGTGGCAAACGTAGAACTAATATTAATTAGTGGCCTCGACGCTGCTTCTCTAGGGTTTGGGGTGGCCTCGGCAACGCTTCAAGGATAAAAAAAGAAGAGGGAGAAGAAAAAAAAGAGGAGAAGAAAGAATAGAGGAGTAAGAATACCTCTATTCTTTCTTCTCCTCTTTTTTTCTTCTTCTTCCTCTTTTTTTTATCGGGAACGAGGGTCATCGAGGGTCACCGAGCGGTAGAGGAAACCCTAAATAGCAAGTATCATGGGTGTGAGATACATGTGGCCGTCGGTGTCGGACACTACATCCACGTCCCACAAGTGACTTGGGCGTCGAAGCCCGCGTCACTTGTGGGACGTGGATGTAGTGTCCGACACCGACGGCCACATGTATCTCACATCGACGATACTTGC
>NC_041382.1:72192286-72193559 GCF_002162155.2 Triticum dicoccoides | reverse complement strand
AGATACATGTGGCCGTCAGTGTCAGACACTACATCCACGTCTCACAAGTGACGTGGGTGTCGAAGCCCGCGTCACTTGTGGGACGTGGATGTACTGTCCGACACCGACGGCCACATGTATCTCACACCGATGATACTTTCTATTTAGGGTTTCCTCTACCGCTCGGCGACCCTCGACGACCCTCGTTCCCGATAAAAAAAGAGGAAGAAGAAGAAGAAAAAAGAGGAGAAGAAAGAATAGAGGAGAAGAACTCCTCTATTCTTTCTTCTCCTCTTTTTTTTCTTCTTCCTCTTATTTTTTATCCTCTTCTTCCTCTCATGTTCGACGACCCTTGACCCCTCGGCGACCCTAGACCCCCTCTCGACCCCCTCATGTCAAAGTTATCGGGTAGGGGGTATATCGACAACGACATACCCGATACATACATAGATACATACATATCACATGCATCCATACATATATGAACAAAATTAATATCTACTAATTAACAACCTAAATAAAAAAACTAATACATATAGGAATTAGAAAAAAAAAGAAGAGAAGAAAGAATAGAGGAGAAGACTTCCTCTTCTTCCCCTTCTTCCTCGCCTCTCTCATGAATGTCCGACGTTCTCGACCCTTGACCCCCTAAACTAGTTCTCAACCCTCGACCCCTAAACTAGTTCTCGACTCCCCTCATGTCGAAGTTATCAGGGAGGGGGTATATCGACCCCCCCTCATGTCGAAGTTATCGGGGAGGGTTATATCGACCCCCCCTCCTGTCGAAGTTAACGGGGAGGGGGTATATCGACAATGACATACATACATGGAAAAAATGCTATCCATCTATACATACATAGCCACATACATATACACATGGAAATAATGCTATGAAAAAAAATATGAACAAAAAAATGCTATGAACAAAAAAAATAATACACATCAACAAAAAAATACATATATGAACAAAAAATGCTCTGAACAAATAAAATACACATATATGAACATCTATACATACATATAGCCACATACATATATACATTATATATACGAACAAAAAAATGAAAAAAATGATAAACCGGGGTGGCGCACGGCGGCTCACAGCGAGGTTGACCGGCGAGGGCGACAGCGGAGGCGGCGAGGGCGGCGGCGAGGGCGGCGGCGTGGGCGGCGGATGGCGTCGGGGCGGCACGGGCTCGGGGAGGAGGGCTCGGGTACGACGGCGAGATCGGGGGCGGCATGGGCTCGGGGCGGCGCGGGCTTAGGGACGACGGCGAGCTCGAGGGGCGGCATG
>NC_041382.1:72130442-72191546 GCF_002162155.2 Triticum dicoccoides | reverse complement strand
CGGGACCAAAGGTCTCTTTTCAGCAGCCCAAAGGGCGGGAAATAGAGGCCTTTGGTCCCGGTTGATGGCTCGAACCGGGACCATAGGTAGGCATTCATCCCGGTTCATGCCACGAACCGGGACCATAGCTGCCTATCCTGTGTTGGCACTGTGCGGTCATAAGTTTAGTCTGAAGGGACAGACACAGGAACAAAGTGAATCACATGCCGGCCAGTCAAGTGTTCCGGAGCAGCAGTGCTGGGCTAGCAGGACTCCGGTGAACCGGGCTGTAGCGGACTACCATGGCTCATGGAAGCACAAGACTACATTTCCCCATAAGAGAGGCTACCAGGGATAAACAACTAGGTTGTCGGACCCCACAGATAGCAATACACGTTACACGTACGCATAACATGCAAGTATGTGTTGTACAACATGGCATCACAACATAACTCAAACTCATATAGATAAAGACCCAGAAGAGCCACATAGCATTCAATACAAACAGGGGTCTCATGACCCATCATTCAGAGCACACAAGCAACGGAAGCATTACATGTCTGAGTACAGACAACTAGAAAATGAAAAGACTAAGAAGCTTGACTAAACATGACCCTCCGAAGAGTACAAGATCGTAGCTGGGATACAAGCTACTCGTCGAACCAACTGCAAAATATAAATAAGCAAACGTGAGTACGAAGGTACTCTGCAAGTCTTACAGTAGAACTATCTACATATGCAACATTATCAACAAAGGGGGTGGTGGAGTTTTAACAGCAGCAAGCTAGCTTTGACTCAGTGGCTAGCCTATACTACGAGTATCAGGAACTTCTTTGAGGTGAGGAGACGCACACGAGTCCACATATTCACCATATCAATACTCCACTACGGATCCATTCCCGTCTCCCTACGAGAAGGCCATCCATAGCACTCACGCTTATCTTGCGTATTTTAGAGTATCCACTTCAAGTTGTCTATGTACCACATAAGTCCTCCAAGTTTCCATATCCTAGGAAAACGGCTATTCGAATATATAATGTTAACCCTGAAGGGGTGTACTTCTTCACACACGCTCTCGCCACTTATCGCCATGTACACGTCATGTACCTCGGCAACCTTCAAGCGGAAGCCGGGCGAGGGTGTCGGCCACGACCTGACTAGCCACACAAGTCTCTCATCCAGGTTTATCGCCTATTCGAGTTCCATCCGCAAGGAGTTCCGGCCGAAGTCTCCAGTACGGCCCCAAACGATGTGTGCAGGGTTCCCAAGCCCACCATCGGGGTGCCACTTGGTACACCGTGCCATGATGCCTAGTGTGTCCCAAGCCCGTCCCGTCGGACACCACATGGTAGACAAGTAGCACTACCTACAAACACTAGAAACTAGTTGCAACTCCTGGACAGAGATCAAATGGATTAATAAGCCGAGAGGGGCCAGATAACCGGAACCCAATGTGTGGTAGTAACTGGACTTGGATAACATACACAGAACTCAATGCTTAGGGACGGTTCCAATGAGACAACCCACCATGTACTCCTACATGGCCTCTCATCGCTACCTTTACCAAAACGTGTTCACACACTTAGCCTTTATCGGTAGGACATGTTCACCAATCTGATTAATTCCCGATGAATCAGACCTGACACAACTCTAAGCATAGCCGGCATAAAGAAAACAAGCATGGATGAGTAGGCACATCAGGGCTCAAGAAACTCCTACTCATGCTAGTGGGTTTCAACTATTTACTATGGCAATGACAGGTCATGCAGAGGAATGGGTTCAACTACTGCAGCAGAAAAGTAGCAGTTGAATCGTTGTTGTCCTAATGCAGTATAAGGAGCAGGAGCGAGAGAGTGGGATTTATCAAAATGCTCAAGGGGGTTTGCTTGCCTGATAGAGCGACGAAGGGGTACGGCTCCTCTGAGAGGTACTCGGGAACACCTTCCGGAGTGGAACCTATCGAGAAGAAACGGTGCCGGCGATCAACACACAAACAAATGCAACAAAAAGATGCATGAACATGACATGTGCAAATGCTAGTGTTTGGGCTAATGCAAGATGCTACCAAGTTGGTTGAAGCCCATTTGAATCAAAGATTCAAATGCAATTCAAAATGAAGCATTTAATATGCCCATATTATGTTTTCACTTATACATCATGTATAAGTTGGGTTTTCATGCATGTTACTGGCATAAATGGATTCCTTGCAATTTTCTGATAATTTTTCATATATCAATTATTTCATTCTGAGCTACGGTTGAATTATTATGATTTTTTGAAGTTTAGGCAATATTCTGGAATTTCCTGAGTTAAAATAATTCCAGAAAAAGAATAACTGCGCCAGCACTATGTCAGCATGACGTAAGCAAGTCAATGGGGCTAAACAGGTCAAAGCTGACCAGTGGGTCCCACTGGTCAGTGACCCAGTCAACTAACTAAGTTAGTTAGTCCTAACTAACTTGGCAGGGCCCACTAGTCAGTGACTGTAGTAGCTAACCTAGTTAGTTAATTAGTGCTTACTATAGTAATTAATCGGGCGGGGCCCGCAAGTCAGTGAGAGAGAGGGGCGAGGTCAAACTGGGCTGTGGGGTCAACCCACGCCGGTCAAAGGTCAGCGGTCGCCGGCGAGTCCAGACGCGGCGGTGCGCTGCGGGTTTGGCCTACAGGGAGCCATTTGGCGCGCGGAGTGCAGCTACGGGATGCGGAGGCTCGTCCGCATCCAGCTGTGGTGGTGGCGCGGCCGGGGAGTGGCCGGAGTGCGGGTTCGGGCGGCGCAGCGCTATGGTGCACGAGAAGACGAGCTGGTGGCGGAGATAGCTTGCTGTGGAGCTGCGGAGCACGTCCATGTGCGTAGGAGCGACGAACACGGCCTCTGGCCACGGCGGCGAGGAGCTCAGGCGGCGGCGCGAATCGGTCGACAAGGGGGCGACGGCTACGGGGTGTAAACGTGCTCGAGAAGAGGGGGAATAGACGCAGAATCTCACAGCAGAGGCGACGGGATGGTCAGCAGGCTCGGGGCCGAGTCGGAGACGACGGTCGGGCGCCTGCGATCTCGGCGGCCGAGAGGTTGAAGACGACGGAATTGATGGCGAAGCAGAGCTCCCGGTGATGTGTGGCTCGATGATGAGGACGAAGGCGACGAGGCGAATCCCTGGGGCACGTCGGGGAGGCGAGAGGGAGGCAGTGGCCGCAGCAACGGCAAGCGGTGGCGTCGGATGTGCTCGGTGGCACTGCGGGGAAGAGAAATTAGAGGATGGGAGGAGCTCGGGAGATAGTGAGAGAGGTCCAGGGGTGCGTGGGGACGCGATGGAGGTCCAGGCGACGGGAGGACAACTAGGCAGGGTGGAGGTGGCGCGTCGTGGCCGCGCGCGTGCGTCGTGCCCAGCTTCTCCTCTGCCTACTGGCAAGAGGTAGAAGACGGGGCTGCCCCTGGTGGGCTGGGCCGCGAGGTGGGCTGGCTAGCTGGGCTGTAACAGCCAGGCCTCAGGTAAGCTTTTCTTTTTTTGTTTTCTTTTCTATTTCTGGCATTTGTTTTTGGCTTAAAATAAATACTAGCACAAAATAAAAATGTTGAGATTCCTTGTGACCACTAGTTATAATATACCAGAGGCCCTCACCAAATTCCAACATTTTTGGAGCCTCTAAAATATTTATATTATTTTAAACAGCTCCAATTCAAATACATATGGGTTCATTCAAAAATCCAAAATGTTTGGCAAAAATGTGCATCACCTCTGGTTGTTGCTTGCAACATTTTCCAAAGACCATGAACATTTTTGAAGAGCATTTTGGGTTTATTGAAATTCCATTTTTAAATTGAACCTATTTGAATTTGCTTTGGTGCTAGGGTTTGAAACATCCCCATTTCAACTTCATTGGAAATTTAAACATGATGCACAAAGCAAGCCTAGGATCATTCCAGAAGTAGGGATGTGACAACTCGCCCCCACTCAAAAAAATCTCGTCCCGAGATTCAGGAGTCGGCGGGAAGAAAGCGGGGTACTCAAGTCAAAGACGATCTTCTCGCTCCCAAGTAGCTTCTCTCTCAGAATGATGAGACCATTGAACCTTGAGAAACTTGATGTTATGACATCGAGTGACACGCTCTGCTTGATCCATAATGTGAACGGGGTATTCTCGATAAGTGAGGTTATCTTGGAGATCAAGCGTTTCGTGGTCCACTCCACGGATGGGATCAGAGAAGCAACACCTGAGTTGATGGACGTGGAGGACATCATGAACTCGAGAAAGATGTGGGGGTAGTTCCAATTGGTAGGCAACCTCTCCTCATTTAGCGACAATGCGAAAAGGACCGATGTAACGAGGAGCCAACTTGCCCTTGATACCGAAACGATGGTTACCCTTCGAAGGAGTAACCCGAAGGTAAGCCTTGTCGCCAACTTCATAAGCCACTTCCTTATGACGATGGTCATACTGGCTCTTTTGATGAGATTGGGCTGTTTTCAAATTCTCACGAATGATGCGAACTTGCTCTTCTCCCTCCTGGATCATATCCGGTCCAAAGAATTGTCTTTCACCGGTTTCTGACCAGTTCAAAGGTGTTTGACATCTTCGTCCATACAGAATCTCGAAGGGTGCTTTCTTAAGACTGGATTGGTAGCTATTCTTATAAGCAAACTCGGCAAAGGGAAGACATTTCTCCCAATCCATACCGAATGAGATAACACAAGTTCTAAGCATGTCTTCGAGAATTTGGTTGACCCTTTCCACCTGACCACTTGACTGAGGGTGGAAAGCGGTACTGAAAGAAAGATGAGTTCCCATGGCATTCTGGAAAGTTTCCCAGAAATGAGAGGTGAAAAGACTGCCACGGTCTGAATTGATCTCTAGTGGAACACCATGGAGTGACACTATTCGGGAGATATATAAGTCAGCGAGCTGACTAGCAGTGATACTCTTTCGAACAGGTAGGAAGTGAGCCACTTTGGAGAGATGATCAATGACTATGAAGATAGCATTATTTCCTTTCTTGGTCCTGGGAAAGCCGGTGATGAAGTCCATGCCAACTTTGTCCCATTTCCACTCAGGAATAGCTAAAGGTTGAAGGGTGTCAGCAGGTCTTTGATGCTCTGCCTTAACGCGATGACAAACGTCACACTTGGCAATATACTGAGCGATTTCTCTCTTCATCCTAGTCCACCAGAACCTCTGGCGTAGGTCCTGATACATCTTGGTACTACCGGGATGAATTGTGAGAGGAGATTCATGGGCCTCATTAAGGATCAGTTGCTGCATCTGTTGACATTTGGGAACCACCAAACGGTTTCCAAAGTAAACAACACCTCGTTCATCCATAGAGAAACAGTTGGCAACTCCCTTGGAAATATTTTTCTTGATCCAGGAAATTCCCATATCATGCTTCTGATCCTCTATGATCTGATCCCTAAGGGTAGGTTTTGCCACCAAGGTAGAAAGGGAACCATGAGGAGCTATGTGAAGGTTAAGCTTAGAGAATTCCTCATGGAGGGGCGGTTGACATTGTTGCAACATGAGGTTGTTGCAATAGGATTTACGACTTAGAGCATCAGCCATGACATTGGCTTTGCCTGGGGTGTAGGTGATTCCTAAGTCGTAATCCGTGATCAACTCCAACCAACGTCTCTGTCTGAGATTCAGATCCGGTTTGGTGAAGATATACTTGAGACTCTGATGGTCAATGTAGATTTCACAATGGTTAACAAGAAGGTAATGTCGCCAAGTCTTAAGTGCATAGACTACGGCTGCAAGCTCTAGATCATGTGTAGGATAATTTTCCTCATGGGGATGCAACTGTCGAGATGCATAGGCAATCACATGACGATCCTGCATAAGGATGCAACCTAGTCCTTGACGCGAAGCATCGCAATAGATAACAAAGTCTTTAGTGAAATCCGGTGGCACGAGTATGGGCGCAGAAGTCAGGCGTCTTTTCAGTTCCTGAAAACTGTGCTCACACTGTGGGGTCCACTCAAACCTTTTATCTTTCTTGAGAAGTTCCGAGAGGGGTTTGGCCACTTTGGAGAAGTTTTCAACGAAGCGGCGACAATAACTGGCTAGACCAAGGAAACTTCTAACTTGTTTGACCGTTTTGGGTGGAGTCCAATCAAGAACGGCTTTAACTCTCTCTGGATTACCAGCAATGCCCTTACCAGATATCACGTGGCCCAGATAGGTCACTTCTGGCAACCAAAATTCACACTTGGAGAACTTGGCATAAAGGCGGTGCTCTTTGAGTTTTTCTAACACAAGCCTAAGATGTTTGGCATGCTCTTCCTCGTTCTTCGAGTAAATAAGAATATCATCGAGGTAAACCACAACGAACTTATCTAAGTACTCCATGAAAATCGAGTTCATCAAGCGGGAGAAAGTAGCTGGAGCATTGGTTAGGCCGAAAGACATCACGGTGTACTCGTATTGACCATAACAAGTGACAAAGGCCATTTTGGGGATGTCCCCATTTCTGATCTTGATTTGGTGGTAGCCTAACCTCAAATCCATCTTGGAAAAGATTGAGGATCCAGCGAGCTGATCATACAGGTCGTTGATCCTGGGGAGCGGATACTTGTTCTTTATCGTGACCAAATTAACGGGACGATAATCTACAACCATCCGATCCGTACCATCCTTTTTCTTGATGAAGAGGACAGGAAAAGCCCAAGGAGAAGAACTGGGACGGATGAAACCCTTTTGCAAGGACTCATCAAGCTGCTTCTTAAGCTCGGCTAACTCCAAAGGTGCCATCTTGTATGGTCTCCTAGAGATTGGAACAGTACCTGGGATAAGTTCTATGACAAACTCTACATCTCTGTCATGTGGGACACCTGGCAGTTCTTCTGGAAAGACATCCGGGAAGTCACGGACTACCGGAATATCTGCAAGGTCTGGAAGAGGGCTGGCATTAAGAGAATAGAGTTAATGCCTTGCAACTCTAGTAGAGACAGTGACTATTTTGCCAGATGGATGTGTAAGTTGAACAGATCTGTTGTAACAATCGATCTTGGCATGATGAGCTGTCATCCAGTCCATACCCAAGATGATGTTAATATCTGAAGACTTGAGAGATATCAAAGAAGTAAGGAATACCAGTCTGTCAACAAGGATTTCATTACCATGGCTTACCTTGGAGGTTTGCCATTTCGAACCAGGAGTCTGGATTACTAGTGGAGTTGGCATATCACAAAATGACATGTCGTGCAACCGAGCATAACCTTCAGATATGAAGGAGTGAGATGCTCCAGTATCGAAAAGAACTGAAGTTGGGTGACAGTTGACAAGAAGTGTTCCCAATACAACGTCGGGATCATCTTGAGCTTCTGTAGCTGAGACATGGTGCACACATGCTCGTTCAGTGGAGGCTGGCTTGGTACTGATCATCTTGCCTGATGGCTTTTCACGGCCAATAGACCTCTCAGGCTGGGGTGGAGTATAACTGGACTGAGGGCAGTCACGTGCGTAGTGTCTTGGTTCTCTGCAGGTGAAGCAAGTTCCTGAGGTAGGACGTGGACCTACATTGGCAAGTGATCCACTAATAGGCCTGGGTGGAGCACGTTGCTGAGCTGGGTGAGGTGCCACATCGGATGGCATCGGTGCATATCCAGGTGGAAGAGCTGAGTTCGGAATCCAAATCCGTCACTTCTGAGAGCCAGAGCGGGAGGAAGAACCCAAATCACGGTTGTGCTTACGAGACTCCTCGTAAGTGAGCTGAGCTATCTCTGCATTAATGGCCTTGTTCACAAGAGCCTGGAAAGTATTACAATGATGCAGGTGGAGATCACGACGCAACTTAGGGTTGAGACCCTTCCGGAACCTAGCCTACTTGTTGGCGTCCGTGGACACTTCTTCTATAGCATAGCGGGCGATGTTTGCAAACTCTCTACTATATGCATCAACAGGCAGCTTACCCTGGGTAAAACTACAGAACTCTTCCCTCTTGCGGTCAATGAGAGCCTGAGGAATGTAGTGCTCACGAAAAGCCTCGGTGAAATCCCTCCAGGTAGGAATCTGGCCAGCTGGTAGCATAGCCTCATAGTTCTGCCACAAAATACTAGCAGGACCTTCCAGGTGATTGGTAGCATAGGTGACCTTGTCACCTTCAGCTACGTTCGCAGAATGCAACTTATGAGTGATGCTTCGGAGTCAGTCATCTGCATCAAGTGGCTCAATGGAATGATGGAAGGTGGGTGGTTTCAGACCAATGAAGTCGGTGATGGAAACCAACTTCTTACGCTGATGTGCGGTATTCTGCTCAATCTGTGCCAGCAAGCGGTTAGTCTCATGCTTGTTCCTCTCGGATGCTAACAAGAACTCTGCCATCAAAGGCTGGTCGGGAGGATCCTCGTCCCTACCATCTGTGTGGTTCTTGCTATGAGCAACTGAACCTCGGCTAGCAGACGACATCCTGGCATAGAAACCAAGGAAACAAGGATGGAATTAGCATCGACATAAGGATGCGGAATGTAATGCAAAAGCATTGCAAACTCTTGAAATCCTAGGACAATTTTGGCAGCATAACGGCTGTAAATGCTCAAAAGGATTTTGAGACATTCATCAAAGGAATAGCATAATCAATCAGCATCATAATATCAAGGTTCTGGGTCAAACTGAGGACACACGGAAGTAGTAGAACTGTACGAAGACACAACCCAACAATCCTAAGACTTTACGGTTTAGTAACACGTCATCCTGAGAGAGAGAGGAGAAGCCTAGGCCTTAACCCTCGTAGAAAAGAAGAGGCTGACTCAGAAAGAATAACATGCGGTAAAGGACTAAAAAGAGCCTACGTTCCCTTCCACAATCAATTCCCTTATATAACTAAAGCATTTCTAGACTCAACTTCGACCAGGTTGGCTTGGTAATCCTACAGTCAGTCAGGCTATGATACCAAAGCTGTCGGGACCCCGATCCTAAGTCACACACACCGATCTAGCATGTAACACTTCATATCACTTTGCGGCCTCACGCACGGTATTCCCACGGGTGCCACCTTACCTGGGCTGGGACCGTTTGCGCCTTTTGGCTCACGTATATGATAGTGTCGCTAGCATCCATATGACAGAGAACCCGGGCCGACATGACTAGTCGTGCACCCAAAGTAGCACTAACTTACAGGGACAGGCATACATGAATCAACGTTGAGCATGTCGGTCAGCAGCGTGTGAATCCGGGCTGTAGCACTAGTCTAATAGGACTTCGGAACACGGGCTGTAGCAGGCTAGGCAGGACTCCGGATGTCACCGCGTGACATTTCCCCAAAGGGACAGACACAGGAACGAAGTGAATCACATGCTGGCCAGTCAAGTGTTCCTGAGCAGTAGTGCTGGGGTAGCAGGACTCCGGTGAACCAGGCTGTAGCGGACTACAATGGCTCATGGAAGCACAAGACTACATTTCCCCATAAGAGAGGCTACCAGGGATAAACAACTAGGTTGTCGGACCCCACACATAGCAATACACGTTACACGTACGCATAACATCCAAGTATGTGCTGTACAACATGGCATCACAACATAACTCAAACTCATATAGATAAAGGCCCAGAAGAGCCACATAGCATTCAATACAAACAGGGGTCTCATGACCCATCATTCAGAGCACACAAGCAACGGAAGCATTACATGTCTGAGTACAAACAACTACAAAAGGAAAAGACTAAGAAGCCTGACTAAACACGACCCTCCCAAGGGTACAAGATCGTAGCTGGGATACAAGCTACTCGTCGAAGTCACTAGTGTAACCAACTGCAAAATATAAATAAGCAAACGTGAGTATGAAGGTACTCAGCAAGTCTTACATCAGAACTATCTACATATGCAACATTATCAACAAAGGGGGTGGTGGAGTTTTAACAACAGCAAGCCAGCTTTGACTCAGTGGCTAGCCTATACTACGAGTATCAGGAACTTCTTTGAGGTGAGGAGATGCACACGAGTCCACATATTCACCATATCAATACTCCACTACGGATCCATTCCCATCTCCCTACGAGAAGGCCATCCATAACACTCACGCTTATCTTGCGTATTTTAGAGTATCCACTTCAAGTTGTCTATGTACCACATAAGTCCTCCAAGTTTCCATATCCGACGAAAACGGCTATTCGAATAGATAATGTTAACCCTGCAGGGGTGTACTTCTTCACACACGCTCTCGGCACTTATCGCCCTGAACACGTCATGTACCTCGGCAACCTTCAAGCGGAAGTCGGGCAGGGTGTCGGCCACGACCTGACTAACCACACAAGTCTCTCGTCCAGGTTTATCGCCTATTCGAGTTGCATCCGCAAGGAGTTCTGGCCGAAGTCTCCAGTACGGCCCCAAACGATGTGTGCAGGGTTCCCAAGCCCACCATCCGGGTGACACTTGGTACACCGTGCCATGGTCCCTAGTCTGTCCCAATCTCGTCCCGTCGGACACCACCTGGTAGACAAGTAGCACTACCTACAAATGCCAGAAACTAGTTGCAACTCCTGGACAAAGATCAAATGGATTAATAAGCCGAGAGGGGCCGGATAACTGGAACCAAATGTGTGGTAGTAACTGGACTTGGATAACATACACAGAACTCAGTGCTTAGGGACGGTTCCAATGAGACAACCCACCATGTACTCCTACATGGCCTCTCATCACTACCTTTACCAAAACGTGTTCACACACTTAGCCTTTATCGGTAGGACATGTTCACCACTCCGATTCATTCCTGATGAATCAGACCTGACACAACTCTAAGCATAGCCGTCATAACGAAAACAAGCATGGATGAGTAGGCACATCAGGGCTCAAGCAACTCCTACTCATGCTAGTGGGTTTCAACTATTTACTGTGGCAATGACAGGTCATGCAGAGGAATGGGTTCAACTACCGCAGCAGAAAAGTAGCAGTTGAATCGTTGTTGTCCTAATGCAGTATAAGGAGCAGGAGCGAGAGAGTGGGATTTATCAAAATGCTCAAGGGGGTTTGCTTGCTTGATAGAGCGATGAAGGGGAATGGCTCCTCTGACAGGTACTCGGGAACACCTTCCGGAGTGGAACCTATCGAGAAGAAACGGTGCCGTCGATCAACACACAAACAAATGCTAGTGTTTGGGCCAATGCAAGATGCTACCAAGTTGGTTGAAGCCCATTTGAATCAAAGATTCAAATGCAATTCAAAATGAAGCATTTAAAATGCCCATATTATGTTTTCACTTATGCAACATGTATAAGTTGGTTTTTCATGCATGTCACTATCATAAATGGATTCCTTGCATTTTTCTGATAATTTTTCATATATAAATTATTTCATTCTGAGCTACGGTTGAATTATTATGATTTTTTGAAGTTTAGGCAATATTCTGGAATTTCCTGAGTTAAAATAATTCCAGAAAAAGAATAACTGCGACAGCACTACGTCAGCATGACGTAAGCGAGTCAACGGGGCTGAACAGGTCAAAGCTGACCAGTGGGTCCCACTAGTCAGTGACCCAGTCAACTAACTAAGTTAGTTAGTCCTAACTAACTGGGCAGGGCCCACTAGTTAGTGACTGTAGTAGCTAACCTAGTTAGTTAATTAGTGCTAACTATAGTAATTAGTCGGGCGGGTCCCGCAAGTCAATGAGAGAGAGGGGGGAGGTCCAACTGGGTTGTGGGGTCAACCCACTATCACACCCTGATTTTCAGGCCACTACACTTAAGCTAATAAATCATGATAAAATGTGGTTTGACAAAAACTTTTGCATTATTTGGCTTTTATTTGGTGTTGGTTTTCTCTCTGTGTTTTCCAAGTGCTCTTTAAAGTCAACACAACTCCACCTTCTATACTTAATCTCCTTGCCCCAAACTTCTGCCCAATGATCATGCCATGTGTATAGAGGAATATAGTATTTTCTTACAAAAATAATTTGGCCAAAAAGTATTTTCAAAAATTAGTTTTCCAAAAAACCCTGAATTAAGATTTGTACTGCAAGTACTTAATTCAGGGCAGTAAAAATATTTCCAAAAGTATGTTTGACTCCTATTAGATATAGGATACCCAGAAACCACAAAAATATAATTTTAAAAGTTATTTTCCTATTTTATTTAAAAGCTTTTTCTTAAGGCCAGAAATGGTCTTTAATAGGGAAAAATTATTTTATTGTTTCAAAAATATTTGACAAAAGTCAGGGAAACTCAATGGACATATATTGTCCATATATAAGAGTTTCAACACATGGTCATGTTCAAAATATTGGTCAAATCCCTCAAAAACCATTTCTGCCCATTTCAAGGATTTGAAATATTTCTACAGGAAATAGTCCCCAACAAATCCAAGAAAATTCTAACCTGTCACATATGACATGTTTGATGATCTTGCCAAGTATCATGTCATGGAGAATAGTATAACCCCATGAGATCTCCTCAAAACCATTTCTGTCCATTTTGAAGTTTGAGCAACTTTACATTGCCAAACATGTCCAAATATTCTCAAACCTTGTGAGCATGCTCAAATGGTCTAATTATTAATATAGACCAAATTGCACAAGTTGGGGAGAATGTTATCTTGCTCAAAGTGCCCCAAAACACTTCCTGTTCAGAACCAAATTTGAACAACTCTACATTGGCAACTTTATCCTTTTGAACTCAACTTTTGTGGACATGTTCATAACCTCAAATGATGACACTACACCAAGTGGTGCATCAAGGAGAATAGATTTGCATGACTAAATCTTGGTAAAGCCATTTCTGTTGATTTCTAGGGTTTACCAAAGTTACATTGGCAACTTTCTTCAAATGGACTCAAACTTGGTGGTCAACCTCAATTATATATGCAACTTGATCTTGTTAATTCTCATGTCAAGTGGAATTAATTTGCTTGCCCAAAACTCTATCAAACACCTTCTGGCATTTTGCCAAAAGCATCATTTTGACCCTTCTTACTCTTCTCCTTTGCTTCAACTTTTTACCACAGGCCATCCTAACCTTCTCCTACCTCCAATAACTCTCCCTTGGCCATTTCTCAATGATTGAGGGGTGAAACCACCTCATTTACCCCTCTAGACAGCCCATTTCCATCTCTCTCTGAACCCCACTCCTCTCCTAGTGGTTCACCAGGGCATCCAAGGCCACCTCCCCTTTGTTTACACTCCCCCAGTGCTCCTAGACAAAAGTGGACACACCCATGGAATATATTTTATGCCATGGCGTGCAGAGCTCGTGCTCTGGAGCACGCTACAGTGCTCTCCCGCACTGTAGCTCACCCATGCCAATGGCATAAGACGGCCTAGGGCGGTGGGGTGGTGTCCCCCGAGGTCGCCTCGGCGTCTGAGACACGGCAAGATGTCGGGCCCCTCCTGGACCTCTCTCCTCCCCCCTCTGCAGAGCTCACCGAGTGCGTCCGTGGACGCTGCCCACGGAGCATCGACGCCTCCTCCATATAATCCATCCCCCGAGCTCTCTCTCGCCTCGGTTGGACCCCTCTCTCTCCCTTGCACCTCCTGGACAGCCTCCCCCTCCCTCTCGTGCCCTCCAGGACCCCCCATGGCCGGAGTGCCGCCGCTGGCCTCCACCTTGATTCGGGCAAGGACAAGCTCCTCGGCCTCTCTCTCTTCCCACTACCCACTCCAGTACTCCCTCAATACACCGCGAGGGCCTCTAGCGCCGCCATTTTCTCCCCCGTACGCCGTGTGCTCGAGGCCGATGCTGGCCGGCGACCTCCTCCACGGTCACCCAAACCGTCACTGATACGGCGCTTCCCGGCGCAAGAGGAGCAGACCAATGGGTGCGCCCCTCCGTCCTGATCACTCCGGTGGCCGGAACGCCACCGGGGATGGCCTGAGCCGCCGGGGCGAGCACCGGCCGTGCGCGGCCACGCCCTCCTCGGTCCCGCGTCGCGTGCTAGGAGACGACCAGGGGCAACTAGGAGGCCCTGGAGGTGGACGCCGCTCCTCAGTGGCCCAGCCACCGGGCCACGCTGGCAAGTGGAGGCGGGATAGCTGCCTTCCGCTTCCCAGCAACGGAGGCGTATCCCGGCTGGGCGCCTTCGACGTCACCCCCACCTGACCGCGCAGCAGAGCCGCTGGGCCGGCCCAGTGCGCTCCGGCACTAAGCCTGGCCTAGTGCGCACTATTACGGCCCCAGATCCAACCCATGTAGGTGAATCCTTTCCTTTTTTCTTTTTCTGTAAACTTTAAAATCTCCCAAATATTCAAATAAGATCCAAATTTGATGATTCAAAATACTAGAGTCTTCTAAATTCCTGATCTAACTCATGGTTCAGCATGAACATTTTTCCAGAAAGTTTCCTTCCCACATATTTAAATAAACCTATATTTCCTTTTCTGAGCCAAACTTTAGAAAATCACAGAGAGCACATATTTGATAAAAATTCCATTGTTCAAATTCCAAGATACTTCTAAGTTCATAACTTAGTTTCTGAACATTTTTCCAATAGTTTATATGCCATATGTAATATTGGTCCATTTCTCCATATATTGCCAACTTTGCAAATTCATAGGAAAATAATTTGAACTCCAAATCCAGTGAAACCAACTCCTAAATTCTTCTAAAATCATGCCTTGTTAAATGGGTATCTTTGATCATTTTTCAAAAATATAGTTCTGTACACTTCTTGCAAATCCATAAACCCCTTGATTCCATCATATCAAAATGTTCAGAAATATTCGCTAATCCAATTCCAGTGAGACCACCTTGGTTATTTTTCATATAACCATAGATGTCCTAGAAAAGTCAAATCAATATTTTTGGAGCACTTTTATTTTCTGCCTTGTTGTGTTGCTTATTATGGTTGCTTTCGACGATAGTTGACGAAGTAGACGAAATGCTCGGAGTTGGACCAGAGATATTTGAAGACATCGAAGACTTTGTTAAAACAGGCAAGCAACCCTTTGACCATGTCTATGAAACCCTTTTTATGCATTTCATATAGCACTTTATTATTGTTGCATCGGAATCATGATGAGAGGGTAGCCACTTTGGTGGGTTGCCTTCATTTCCTCCTTGTTGATACTTGCATTGTGCATGACCCTATCTCCTTATGAGGGTTATGCCGGTGGGAGTAGATAGGATGCTAAGTAGTGCTACGCAAAAAGGGACGGTATATGCATGGTGATGGAGGCAAAGTACTTTCAAAGGACTTTTCGAAAACCCCATCGGGTGCCACTTATGCCCAAGGGAGGCAATGAGATGGGTAACCACTTGATGACGAAGTGGTGTACCGAGGCAAGTGTGTGTTGTTTTCGAAAATGGATTAGATTTACGACTTGTCGACTGTCCCAACCTTACATGTGCAACCACTCTACCCTTATATGGGAAAGGGCATTATTGATTACCTAGGTTGATACTAGCTTGGAGCCCGCATTACTAGTGACGGGGGGGAGTTGGTCGTGCTAGGTAGGGCGGCCATGACTGTTTTTACAGGGCACCGGATACACCGTTGCATCCCCTCTCGGGTGTTACGATCTCGAGTGAATCTCGTATGATGTACATCATGAGGATACGGAGCAACGAGTGGACTCCTTGTTAGTGTCGTCTAGGGAAAGATAGTGATCGGGTGCTTACCCCGTGTACTTGAGGTATTGCGGGTCGTGGATGACACAAAAGTTCCGCGGATCTTGTGGGTAAAGTGTGCAACCTCTGTAGAGTGTAAAACTATTCGAATAGCCGTGTCCACGGTCAAGGACAGTTGGGCGGTGCTGCTTAAACTACGTCCACATGTTTACAAACCAGTGTGAGAGTTCGGATAAGTGGGAAGAACTACTTGGGTCAAGTCAAGGACTTGACATGATTGAGTTGTGTTGGTGCCCACTCTATTTATGTTGATATCTGCAACCTGTCCTGATGGTTACTTGAATTCTCCTGATGCATGTCTTACAAGTTGATGAACATGTCATTGCACTCAAAACTAGCTTTCCGCAAAAATTTGCCTATATCATGCATTATTGTACCTTGAACCAAAACATGGGTTGCTTGCGAGTACATTCAAAGTACTCATTGGCTTGCCACTGATTATTTAATTGGCCAGGCATGGAAGAACAGGAGTTCGAAGAAGAGTTCTTTGAAGACAAACATGCGAACTAGGACGTTTCCCAGTCAGAATGCCTGTAGGGTTAAGGCAGATGGCATGGGTTCTACTTATCGACGAAGATTTCCGCTGCTTGTGTTTCATTTGATGTTCAACCCTTAAGGCTTTATCTATGTAAGACTTGACCATAATGGTCAAAATTTATGTAAGACAATATGTATGGATGTAAGACTCTTGTTATTCAGCTTCTGTGTGTTCAGTGAGCATTGATCTTTGGGATCACTGTACACGTGCATTCGGTGATCAATGAGTCGGGGTCCCCGCAGAGCTGGTATCAGAGCCATCCTGACTGTAGGAAGCCTTAGTTAGCATGGTCGTTAGTTAGGGTAAAACTATTTCCAAAACTACTACTAGTTTTCAAAACTATCTATACTTCTCTTCCCTTCTTAGTTTTTTGAAAACTAAGGTATACTTTCCTTATTGATCTCTTCCCCTTCAAAACCTTTGGTTGCTAGAACCCGTATGCCCCTGACCACTGGACTCCTTGTAATCCTCGTGGATAATCTGGAAGGAAGATGCATTGCCAGACATTCACCCACATCTCCTGAACACAAGATTGGCGACATCACAACAAGACGATACCAACAGAAGATACATCCTCGAGGCATGAAGACCTAAAGACCCAGGAGATGGTGACACCCTTGACACTGCCCCAAGATGATGCAACCTTAGCCTACGATGATCAGGGCATAGGATATGCAAGGTCATGATATACATCGCTAATAGGGTAACCCTGTCACTACCGTTGTTGTATCGGCAACTACCGGTGGATGAGAACCTCGCCATTTGGTCCGCCTCACTATAGTGAGCAGGAAAATGGTTCTCTTCATCCCCCGCTCTTGGTGTCGATGTTTTCATCAACGTAACTGACATGCTGGACCTTTATTATGCCTTGCATAAGGGATTACCTACCTGGTACCGTCGACGCCATAGAAGGCAAAAGGGGTCGTCATGATTAAGAAGACAATAGAAGACCGAGTCAATGCCTGCTACGAGGTGCCACCTTCACCCCATCACTCCAACAGGCCAGAAGTTGTTGAAGAATCTTCAGGCTCAACCCGGATCATTTCATCAAATAACTACGAGAGACGTAGTGATACCTGAGGAAAACCCAGAAGACTGCATGAGGCACGGAGCAAAGCACGACTACTGAATCCGAGAACCCCTAGGGTAGGATGAGTCGTGTACCCCCTATGCGTAGTCGAGTCCGTATGATGGTTCGAATAGAACCATGATTGTGTGTTGCTTGCTTTTATTTGTTTTTGTTTCGATATCAGTCGCCCTTTTTCCCTAGGCAACAAGTACGCGACTATATCACCTTCCTTGTTTTCTTTTGTTGGCCCTTTTTGGCACTTGTTTGTTTGCACCTGCACTATAGAACCCCCTTTAGGCATCCCCCTTTATGCTACTTATCCCTCTCATCTCTCTCCTCAACTGAAGACCAACAAGACAAGATGCACCAAGGAGTCTACTTTGGCAACCAACTAGCATTGAAGAACTTTTCTACAGCCTCCTCGACCAAGTAAAACCCCGTAGAGTCATGTTTAACCACCAGACTAGAAATCCATTCTTAGACCCTTCGAGACTTCACAAGATACCCCAGCTCGAGTCCTTAACCATGTGCTTAACCCAAAGAATTGCAAGAGAACCAGTTAAGCCTCTGTAAACCTTGCACAGCACTGGGTTCATAATAGAACTAGTGGACATAGTGAACGAGCACATTGTCATCCTAATATAGCACAAGAGTTGATGCTTTCGGTGGTATAAGGTGATTTTTTTAAAGGACTAGATAGAACAACTGGCATCTCAGGAACCGTGCTTAAGGATAAGGTGACAAACGTTCGCTCGCACACTAGATCCTTTAAACCCTTACACCCTACCAAGCCACAACATGGTCGGATCCTGACCTTGGGCTTTGGCTCTAGATTGTTAAGACCTTGGCCAATGCTCAACCGCATCCATCACCAATGCCTCAGCCCACTTTACGTACCCCATAGACTTCATGGAGTGCTTGGACAAGTTAGTTGTCATCCTTCTTTGATGACATACTTGTCTACCCGAAGACGGAAGAAGAATCGTTGAGCTGGTCAAGGAACATCTGAAGATCGTCATGTCTAGGAGGAAGAACTACACCAACCACCATCTCCAAGAAGTATACCTCCGCATCAAAGACCAGGCATATCTGCAAACCACTTCTCTCGAAGGAACCAAGCATTTCCATGTCAAAGGGAAGCTCACACCAAGATTTATCAGCCCTCTCCAAGATCACCGCAAGACGAAGAAGAGACGGCTACCAGCTAGAGTTATCACCTGAGTAACCCACTGTGCACAACGTTTTTCCACACGACACCACTCCGGAAACGTTTCCAACTTCCTAACTAGCCCGACCTCTACAAGGACATCAATCACCGAGCCATCGACCTCCAGCCAATATGATCTACGTGAGAGCCCCAATTGCAATCTGGATCAAGCAGGACGACAAACACGAAGCCATGCCATCGAGTACTTCAAGGTTCAATGGAGCACCAAACGGAAGCAGAAGCAGTATGAGGACGTGAAGACTACCCCAAATCCAAGTTCCCGTATTTCTTTCCGCGCCTAGTCTGGGAATCTCGGGGACGAGATTCTTGTAAGGGGGGTAGGTCTGTCACACCCTGATTTTCAGGCCACTACACTTAAGCTAATAAATCATGATAAAATGTGGTTTGACAAAAACTTTTGCATTATTTGGCTTTTATTTGGAGTTGGTTTTCTCTCTATGTTTTTCAAGTGCTCTTTAAAGTCAACACAACTCCACCTTCTATACTTAATCTCCTTGCCCCAAACTTCTGCCCAATGATCATGCCATGTGTATAGAGCAATATAGTATTTTCTTACAAAAATAATTTGGCCAAAAAGTATTTTCAAAAATTAGTTTTCCAAAAACCCGTGAATTAAGATTTGTACTGCAAGTACTTAATTCAGGGCAGTAAAAATATTTCCAAAAGTATGTTTGACTCCTATTAGATATAGGATACCCAGCAACCACAAAAATATAATTTTAAAAGTTATTTTCCTATTTTATTTAAAAGCTTTTTCTTAAGGCCAGAAATGGTCTTTAATAGGGAAAAATTATTTTATTGTTTCAAAAATATTTGACAAAAATCAGGGAAACTCAGTGGACATATATTGTCCATATATAAGAGTTTCAACACATGGTCATGTTCAAAATATTGGTCAAATCCCTCAAAAACCATTTCTACCCATTTCAAGGATTTGAAATATTTCTACAGGAAATATTCCCCAACAAATCCAAGAAAATTCTAACCTGTCACATATGACATGTTTGATGATCTTGCCAAGTATCATGTCATGGAGAATAGTATAACCCCATGAGATCTCCTCAAAACCATTTCTGTCCATTTTGAAGTTTGAGCAACTTTACATTGCCAAACATGTCCAAATGTTCTCAAACCTTGTGAGCATGCTCAAATGGTCTAATTATTCATCTAGACCAAATGGCACAAGTTGGGGAGAATGTTTTCTTGCTCAAAGTGCCCCAAAACCCTTCCTGTTCAGAACCAAATTTCAACAACTCTACATTGGCAACTTTCTCCTTTTGATCTCAACTTTCGTGGACATGTTCATAACCTCAAATGATGACACTACACCAAGTGGTGCATCAAGGATAATAGATTTGCATGACTAAATCTTGGTAAAGCCATTTCTGTTGATTTCTAGGGTTTACCAAAGTAACATTGGCAACTTTCTTCAAATGGACTCAAACTTGGTGGTCAACCTCAATTACATATGCCACTTGATCCTATTAATTCTCATGTCAAGTGGAATTAATTTGCTTGCCCAAAACTCTATCAAACACCTTCTGGCATTTTGCCAAAAGCTTCATTTTGACCCTTCTTACTCTTCTCCTTTGCTTCAACTTTTTACCACAGGCCATCCTAACCTTCTCCTACCTCCAGTAACTATCCCTTGGCCATTGCTCAATGATTGAGGGGTGAAACCACCTCATTTACCCCTCTGGACAGCCCATTTCCATCTCTCTCTCAACCCCATTCCTCTCCTAGTGGTTCACGAGGGCATCCAAGGCCACCTCCCCTTTGTTTACACTCCCCCAGTGCTCCTAGACAAAAGTGGGCATGCCCATGGCATATAATTTATGCCATGGCGTGCAGAGCTCGTGCTCTGGAGCACGCTACAGTGCTCTCCCGCACTTTAGCTCACCCATGCCAATGGCATAAGACGGCCTTGGGCGGCGGGGTGGTGTCCCCCGAGGTCGCCTCAGCGTCTGAGACATGGCAAGATGTCGGGCCCCTCCTGGACCTCTCTCCTCCCCCCTCTGCAGAGCTCACTGAGTGTGTCCATGGACGCTGCCCATGGAGCATCGACGCCTCCTCCATATAATACATCCCCCGAGCTCTCTCTCGCCTCGGTTGGACCCCCTCTCTCTTCCTTGCACCTCCTGGGCAGCCTCCCCCTCCCTCTCGTGCCCTCCAGCACCCCCCATGGCCGGAGTGCCGCCGCTGGCCTCCACCTCGATTCGGGCAAGGACGAGATCCTCGGCCTCTCTCTCTTCCCACTAGCCACTCCAGTACTCCCTCAATACACTGCGAGGGCCTCTACCGCCGCCAGTTTGTCCCCCGTACGCCGTGTGCTCGAGGCCGATGCTGGCCGGCGACCTCCTCCACGGTCATCCAAATCGTCGCTGATACGACGCTTCCCGGCGCAAGAGGAGCAGACCAGTGGGTGCCCCCCTCCGCCCTGATCACTCCGGTGGCCGGAACGCCACCGGGGATGGCCTGAGCCGCCAGGGCGAGCACCGGTCGTGCGCGGCCACGCCCTCCTCGGTCCCGCGTCGCGTGGTAGGAGACGACCAGGGGCAACTAGGAGGCCCTGGAGGTGGACGCCGCTCGTCAGTCGCCCAGCCACCGGGCCACGCTGGCAAGTGGAGGCGGGATCGCTGCCTTCCGCTTCCCAGCAACGGAGGCGTATCCCGGCTGGGCGCCTTCGACGTCACCACCGCCTGACCACGCGGCAGAGCCACTGGGCCGGCCTAGTGCGCTCCGGCACTAAGCCTGGCCTAGTGTGCACTATTACGGCCCCGGATCCAGCCCATGTAGGTGAATCCTTTCCTTTTTTCTTTTTCTGTAAACTTTAAAATCTCCCAAATATTCAAATAAGATCCAAATTTGATGATTCAAAATACTAGAGTCTTGTAAATTCCTGATCTAACTCATGGTTCAGCATGAACATTTTTCCAGAAAGTTTCCTTACCACATATTTAAATAAACCTATATTTCCTTTTCTGAGCCAAACTTTAGAAAATCACAGAGAGCACATATTTGATAAAAATTCCATTGTTCAAATTCCAAGATACTTCTAAGTTCATAACTTAGTTTCTGAACATTTTTTCCAATACTTTATATGCCATATGTAATATTGGTCCATTTCTCCATATATTGCCAACTTTGCAAATTCATAGGAAAATAATTTGAACTCCAAATCCAGTGAAACCAACTCCTAAATTCTTCTAAAATCATGCCTTGTTAAATGGGTATCTTTGATCATTTTTCAAAAATATAGTTCTGTACACTTCTTGCAAATCCATAAACCCCTTGATTCCATCATATCAAAATGTTCAGAAATATACGCTAATCCAATTCCAGTGAGACCACCTTGGTTATTTTTCATATAACCATAGATGTCCTAGAAAAGTCAAATCAATATTTTTGGAGCACTTTTATTTTCTGCCTTGTTGTGTTGCTTATTATGGTTGCATTCGATGATAGTTGACGAAGTAGACGAAATGCTCGGAGTTGGACCAGAGATATTTGAAGACATCGAAAACTTTGTTAAAACAGGCAAGCAGCCCTTTGACCATGTCTATGAAACCCTTTTTATGCATTTCATATAGCACTTTATTATTGTTGCATCGGAATCATGATGAGAGGGTAGCCACTTTGGTGGGTTGCCTTCATTTCCTCCTTGTTGATACTTGCATTGTGCATGACCCTATCTCCTTATGAGGGTTATGCCGGTGGGAGTAGATAGGATGCTAAGTAGTGCTACGCAAAAAGGGACGGTATATGCATGGTGATGGAGGCAAAGTACTTTCAAAGGACTTTTCGAAAACCCCATCGGGTGACACTTATGCCCGAGGGAGGCAATGAGATGGGTAACCACTTGATGACGAAGTGGTGTACCGAGGCAAGTGTGTGTTGTTTTCAAATATGGATTAGATTTAAGATTTGTCGACTGTCCCAACCTTACATGCGCAACCACTCTACCCTTATATTGGAAAGGGCATTATTGATTACCTAGGTCGATACTAGCTTGGATCCCGCATTACTAGTGACGGGGGGGGGGAGTTGGTGCTCTCTCTCGGGACGGGGTCGTGCCAGGTAGGGCGGCCATGACTGTTTTTACAGGGCACCGGATACACCGTTGCGTCCCCTCTCGGGTGTTACGATCTCGAGTGAATCTCGTACGATGTACATTGTGAGGATACGGAGCAACGAGTGGACTCCTTGTTAGTGTCGTCTAGGGAAAGATAGTGATCGGGTGCTTACCCCGGGTACTTGAGGTACCGCGGGTCGTGGATGACACGAAAGTTCCGCGGATCTTGTGGGTAAAGTGTGCAACCTCTGCAGAGTGTAAAACTATTCCAATAGCCGTGTCCACGGTCAAGGACAGTTGGGTGGTGCTGCTTAAACTACGTCCACATGTTTACAAACCAGTGTGAGTGTTCGGATAAGTGGGAAGAACTACTTGGGTCAAGTCAAGGACTTGACATGATTGAATTGGGTTGGTGCCCACTCTATTTATGTTGATATCTGCAACCTGTCCTCATGGTTACTTGAATTCTCCTGATGCATGTCTTACAAGTTGATGAACATGTCATTGCACTCAAAACTTGCTTTCCGCAAAAAATTGCCTATATCATGCATTATTGTACCTTGAACCAAAACATGGGTTGCTTGCGAGTACATTCAAAGTACTCATTGGCTTGCCACTGGTTATTTAATTGGCCAGGCATGGAAGAACAGGAGTTCGAAGAAGAGTTCTTTGAAGGCGAACATGCGAACTAGGATGTTTCCCAGTCAGAATGCTTGTAGGGTTAAGGCAGATGGCATGGGTTCTACTTATCGACGAAGATTTCCGCTGCTTGTGTTTCATTTGATGTTCAGCCCTTAAGGCTTTATCTATGTAAGACTTGACCATAATGGTCATAATTTGTGTAAGACGATATGTATGGATGTAAGACTCTTGTTAGTCAGCTTCTGTGTGTTCAGTGAGCATTGATCTCTGGGATCACTGTACACGTGCATTCGGTGATCACGACTAATGAGTCGGGGTCCCCGCACCCACGCCGGTCAAAGGTCAGCGGTCACCGGCGTTTAGCCGCCGGCGAGTCTAGACGCGGTGGTGCGCTGCGGGTTTCGCCTACAGGGAGCCATTTGGCGCGCGGAGTGCAGCTACGGGATGCAGATGCTAGTCCGCATCCAGTCGTGGTGGTGGCGCAACCGGAGTGGCGCCGGCGATGATGAGTGCGGCGGCCAGAGTGCGGGTTCGGGCGGCGTAGCGCTATGGTACACGAGAAGACAAGCTGGTGGCGGTGTTGGCTTGCTGCGAAGCTGCGGAGCACGTCCATGTGTGTAGGAGCGACGAACACGACCTCTGGCCACGGCGGCGAGGAGCTCAGGCAGTGGCGCGAATCGGTCGACAAGGGGGCGACGGCTGCGGGGCGTAAACAAGCTCGGCAAGAGGGGGAACAGACGCAGAATCTCACAGCGAAGGCGACGGGATGGTCAGTGGGCTCGGGGACGAGTCGGAGATGACGGTGGGGCAGCGGCGATCTCGGCAGCCGAGAGGTTGAAGACGACGGAATTGATAGCGAAGCAGAGCTACCGGCGATGTGTGGCTCGACGATGAGGATGAAGGCGACGAGGCAAAATCTTGGGGCACGTCGGGGAGGCGAGAGGGAGGCAGTGGCTGTGGCAACGGCGAGTGGTGGCGTCAGCTGCACTTGGTGGCGCTGCGGGGAAGAGAAATTAGAGGAGGGGAGGAGCGCGGGAGAGAGTGAGAGAGGTCCAGGGGTGCGTGGCGACACGAGGGAGGTCCAGGCGACGGGAGGACAGCTAGGCAGGGTGGAGGTGGCGCGCGGTGGCCGCGCGCGTGCGTCGTGCCCAGCTTCTCCTCTGCCTACTGGCAAGAGGTAGAAGACGGGGCTGCCCCTGGTGGGCTGGGCCGCCAGGTGGGCTAGCCAGCTGGGCTGTAACAGCCAGGCCTCAGGTAAGCTTTTCTTTTTTTGTTTTCTTTTCTATTTTTGACATTTGTTTTTGGCTTAAAATAAATACTAGCACAAAATAAAAATGTTGAGATTCCTTGTGACCACTAGTTATAATATACCAGAGGTCCTCACCAAATTCCAACATTTTTAGAGCCTCTAAAATATTTATATTATTTTAAACAGCTCCAATTCAAATATATATGGGTTCATTCAAAAATCCAAAATGTTTAGCAAAAATGTGCATCACCTCTGGTTGTTGCTTGCAACATTTTCCAAAGACCATGAACATTTTTGAAGAGCATTTTGGGTTTATTCAAATTCCATTTTTAAATTGGACCTATTTGAATTTGCTTTGGTGCTAGGGTTTGAAACATCCCCATTTCAACTCCATTTGAAATTTAAACATGATGCACAAAGCAAGCCTAGGATCATACCAGAACTAGGGATGTGACACAAAATTTGTCACCTCGAGGGGAGGTTAAAACAACTCCAGCCCTCGAGCCTTCCAGCTGACCCATCACAGTGAATAGTCCAATATGTGTTGTCTGGTTTCTCTTCCGGCATATGCATCTCTGTCCAGTCATTAATAAAATCAACCAGTGCTTGAGACTTGATCGCAGTACGTGGTACATACTTCAACCGATGAGCCCCAAGCTCAATGGCCCACTTGGCGACTCGTCCAGTGGCTTCTCTATTTTGAATGATGTCTCCCAAAGGAGCAGAGCTAACTACAGTGTTTGGGTGACCCTGAAAATAATGTTTAAGCTTCCAGCTCGCCATGAACACCCCATATACGAGCTTCTACCAATGTGGATATTGTTGTTTGGATTCAATTAATACCTCACTGACATAGTAAACCGGCCGTTGAACCGAGTGTTCTTTGCCAACCTCCTTGCGCTCCACCACAATCGCCACACTAACAGCTCGTGAGTTGGCGGCTACGTATAACAACGGCGGCTCTTTCTCAACTGGAGCAGCAAGGACCGGCGGCTCAGCAAGTTGTGTCTTCAAATCTTCGAAAGCGGAGTTTGTAGCATTGCTCCAAACAAAATCATCTGTTTTCTTCTGTCACAGCCCTAGAATTCGCTTGTAGCTATTTACCTGAGTGAGCATCATGCATCATGTCTAAATTCTGAAAGTTGAATTGAGGTTAGTTGAAACCCTCATAAATCACTTCAGAAATAATCAACATTAAAATCTTTTCAAAGAAGTCCAAGAAAATGTTCCTCTTAGTCTCTGAAAATATTGGCAAGAGGTAAAACTTAAAACAATATTTTCGAATCTCAGAGATATTTATTTTGGGCCTTTGAATTAATTCAATAACTATTTGCATTGGATATATATTCTTAATATAATTAATATATGTCCAATACTTCTGGAACATTTTATGTGGTTTGGGATATTTTAGTTCTAGTCACATATTTATTTTCAGGATTTTATAAAATGATTTAGTATTTTAATTAAATCAAAACAAATGTCAGAAAATAGAAAACAGAAAAAAACAGAGAGAGAGAGAGAGAGAAGGACTACCTGGCCCACCTACCTGAAGCCAGCCCAGCTCGCTGGCCCAGCCCACCAGGGGCGCCTTGGTCTTCTTCCACCTCTGCCAGTAGGCAGAGGCGTGTTGACACACGCGCGATCACCGTGGCCTCCTCCCTGCCTGCCTCAAGCCCTCAAGGCCCTTCCAGCGCCACGGAGACGGCCACACACCCCCCAGGCCCTCTCACTCTCTCCCCGTGCTCCTCTCCCTCTCTGGTTCTCTCCTAGCAGCCGCCCGTGAACGCCGTCGTCGCCGCCGACGCACACCGCCGTGGCCACAACCACTGCCTCGCCTCGTCGATGTGCTCAGAGGCTCCACCTCGACCCCTGCGTCCTCTGCACCAAGCCAGGCGCCTCCAGGAGCCCCGTGACGACGTCCCCGACCTCTTCTTCCTCCTCGGGTTGCCGGAGATCCCCTTCGCTGCCCGCTCGCTCCGACGCTTCTCCGAGCCCGTTTCGACGCCTCTGCACACGCCGTGAGCCCCTCCTCCTTTCCCCTCTTCTCTCGTGCTCGTGCTCGTCCCCTAGCTCCATTTTCCACCGCAGCCGAGAGCTTCACGCCGCCCGCCATGGCATAGCCGTGTCCATAGCCGCGCACGCTCACAACGGAGCACCTCACCGTGCTCAGAAAGTCCCCAGGAGGCCAACGCAGCCGCTAGCCGGGCCCCTAGTGCATCGCAGCCTCATGGCCGCATGTTCCCAAACTCCGGCTGCCGCAAAAGTTGCCGCCGCCGTCGATTTAGTCAACCCCGGCGCGAGGTGTTGCCACCGCTGGATGCGCGAGTCTCCCAGCTCGCCGTAGCCGCAAACCACGAGCGAAACGATGCTCTGTAGCTCCGTCTCGAGCATCTCCGGCAAGCCACCGCCGTGCTTTTGGTCGCCGGCATCGACCGCTGACATGGTCGCTTAATTAAGATTAATCACCACGAATCCCTCCCTAACAGACGCTGACAGACGGGCCCCACCCGTTAATTAACCACAGGGTTATACCCTGTTTAATTTAAGCTAATGACCGTGGCCCCACTGGTCAGGTTTGACCCGGACCAGCCCTGTTGACTGGGTGACATCATCATGATGTCAGGCTGACGCAGTAATCCTTTTTCTGGAATTTAAATAAATCTTAAATGATTTATTTATTTCAAAAAATGTCCAAAACTTCTAAAAATCATAGAAATTCAACCGTAACTCCAAATGAAATAAATTATATATGAAAAATTATCAAAAAAATTCAAGGAATCTGTTTATGGCATTTGCATGCATGTTTGAACAACCTAGGGTTGCTGTACAGGGCAATTTGCATAAATGACAATTAAATAAGCACATATGGAGTTTGAATTTGAACCCTTGGTTCAAACCAACTTCATTTAATATGGTTGCTAGTTGCATTAGCTCAATCAACAGCATATTGCCATGACATTATCATGCATCATAATTGTTGTATTGCATTGATTGTGTTCCTCCTTGTTTGCTGGTATTTGTCCCCTCTCGATAGACGTGGTTCCGACGACGAGTTCGATGACACCGATGAAGAACTATACTATCTTCAGAAGTGCCAGGCAAGCAAAAAACCCTTGTTCATTCCGATACAAGCCCACTCTCTCGCTCCTGCTCTCTTTTACTACATTAGGACAACAACGATTCATCTGTTACTTGTTGCGGTAGTTGAACCCCTTATCCTCTGCATGACCTGTCATTGCCACAGTAAATAGATGAAACCCACTAGCATGAGTAGGAGTTGTTTGAGCCCTGATGTGCCTACTCATTCATGTTTTCTTGTCATGCCTGCTATTTCTTAGAGTTGTGTCAGGTCTGATTCATCGGGGATGAATTGGAAAGTTGTGAACATGTCCTACCGTGTGTGAGCTAAGTGTGTGAACACGATTTGGTAAAGGTAGCGGTGAGAGGCCGTGTAAGAGTACATGGTGGGTTGTCTCATTGCAGCCGTCCTCAGGACGTCCTCAGGAACTGAGTTATGTGCCTGTGATCCATGAACAGCTACTACCACTCATTGGGATCCTTAATTGACCCTCTCGGCTTCTTAATCACCCTAGTACTCTGTCCAGGAGTTGCAACTAGTTTCGGGTGTTTGTAGGTTATGTGTTGGCGGCCGTGCGTAGCGCTGACCCTAGGGGTGGGCTATGTTGCGGTAGATACACCGTGGCATAGTGTACCGGGCTCCCGTTTGGTGTCTCGGGAACCCTGTTCACATCGTTCGGGGCCGTATGTGGAAACCTCGGCCGGACTCCCTACGGATGGAACCTGGATAGGCAATAAACCTGGACTAGAGACTTAAGTGTTTAGGTAGGCCGTGGCCGACACCCTCGCCAGGCTTCCGCTTGAAGGTTGCCGAGATACATGACGTGTATATGGTGGTAAGTGGTGGGAGCGTGTGTGAAGAAGTACACCCCTGCAGGGTTATCATTATCTATTCGAATAGCCGGATTCCTCAGATATGGAAACTTGGACCCCTTGCATAGTTCATAGACAAGTGAAAATGGATACCCTAAAACTCGCAAGATAATCGTGAGTGCTATGGATGGCCCTGATCTCGTAGGGAGACGGGAGCGGATCCATAGTGGTGTATTGAATGGTGAATATGTGGACTCGTGTGCGCCACCTCAAAAGAGTTACTTGCAGTCGTAGTTTAATATAGCCACCAAGTCAAAGCTGGCTTGCTGAAGTTAAACTCCACCACCCCCTTTGTTGATACCGATGCATATGTAGATAGTTCTGATGTAAGTCTTGCTGAGTACAATTGTACTCACGTTTGCTTAAATTATGTTTTTGTAGAGAGGCCTCAGTCTCGCTAGTAGTTCCACGTGGACTTCGACGTTTAGCTTGATACCTCAGCTACGATCTTGTGCCCTCGGCAGGATCTGGTAGATAGTCAGGCTTCTTAGCCCTTTTCATTTGTATATGTTTGTTCTCAGACATGTTAAGCTTCCGCATGTGCTTTGACTTGTATGCTATGATTGTTGGGTCATGAGACCCATGTTTGTAATATCTCACTCCTCGGAGCCTAATAAATAAATACTTAAGTCGTAGAGTTATGTTGTGATACCATGTTGTATTTACACATATCGAGCATATTGTGTGTATGTTTGAAATGCTTGGTATGTGTGGGATCCGACAATCTAGTTGTTTATCCTTGGCAGCCTCTCTTATGGGGAAATGTAGTCTAGTGCTTCCATGAGCGATAGTAGTCCGCTACAGCCCGGTTCACCGGAGTCCTGCTAGCCCAGCACTACTACTTAGGACACTTGACTGGCCGGCATGTGTTTCACTTCGTTCCTATGTCTGTCCCTTCGGGGAAATGTCACGCGGTGACATCCGCAGTCCTGCTAGCCCAGTGCTACAGCCCGAATTCACACGCTGCTGACCGACATGCTCGATGTGAATCACCAATCATGTCCCCATAGGTTAGTGTCGCTTTGGGTTCACGACTAGCCATGTCGGCCCGGGTTCTCTGTCATATGGATGCTAGCGACATTATCATATACGTGAGCCAAAAGGCACATACGGTCCCGGGCCATGGTAAGGTGACACCCGTGGGAATACCGTGCGTGAGGCCGCAAAGTGATATGAGGTATTACCGGCTAGATCAATGTGACTTGGAATCGGGGTCCTGACAGTGTTGGTATTAGAGCCTGACTGCCTGTAGGATTACCAAGCCAAACTGGTCGGAGTTGAGTCTAGAAATGCTTTAGTTATATAAGGGAATTGATTGAGGAAGGGAACGTAAGGCTCTTTTTACTCCTTATACCTCATGGCCTTCTGATCTGAGTCAACCTCTTCTCTTCTACGGGGATTAAGAACTAGGCCTTCTCATCTATCTATCAGGATGACGTGTTACTAATCCATAGACTTATAGGAATGATGGATTCAAGCCTCTGTTCAGTTCCTACTACTTCCATGTGTTCTTAGCCGATCTCAGAACCTTGATATTGTGATGTTGAGTGTTTATGCCACCATTTTGCAGGATGTCTCAAATCATTTTGAGCATTTACAGCCGTTATGCTGTCCGAGTCATCCCAGGTTTCTAAATAGTCTAATGCGTTTGTAAATCCCTTCTTTCCGTTCCCGACGTCCCTTTGGGCCAGTTCAACCACACTAATCGGTGAGTTGAGGTACTTTATTGCCTCGATATATATGTTGGAGCCATTATTATGACCCTAGGTGTCTTAGGGAGTCACCTAGTAATCTATCCATGTTTTGTGTCCCCAGTGTGATGAATTTGGCCTCCATTCTCGAAAGCATCCCCTGATGCCATTAGTAGTGGGTATTCTACTCCTGGGTTTTCGAACCCGTGATTCACCCTACTTCGTGTTGATAGTGTTGCTCATACCTTTAGAATATTAGTAACCTTGCGATAGTCCTCGAGGTCCGTGGTATTTCTTTCTTCCAAATACCACGAACCACTAATGGCAGAAGTTTGTTGGATCAAAGATCACAACAAGAGTGCTCTTAATGAGTTCTTGATTCATATTGTGACTCTGCCAGTTCTATCATTCTGCATGGGTTATCCGGAAGAAATATGTTGAACTCGTTCGACATGCTAATCTACGCATCCACAACTTAGAAAATTATATGTTCCCTAAGTTGTTCCCTTCAGTTGTATTCCGACCATCCTCTATCAGTTGATAGCCAAGGGTATGTGTGCATTCGTGTTATTGATGCTTATTATTCTTGTGATCCGTCAAGCCCTTCTATTTCAGAATGGATAGGAGAAACAAACTCCAGAACCTCATCCATATCTCGGATTTGGGTCAAAGCAATTGTATTCCGTGGATCAAAATGCCAATCCAGCTTTTGCTCTGCTCTACCTTGGAGTATTACCCACTTTATGCCAGGAACGTCATGAGAATTGCACCTCTCTCATGAATTCTTGACGCAGTGATACTTCTTACCATCATTCTTCATTCCTCGGTCCCGTGTTGTCGCAACCGGAATGCCGACAAGTGAACCATGATGTGTGAAATCAATACTCCTAGCAACTAGTTGCTAGGTAGCTAATGGACAATAATTTCTTTATTAGCGTGTTGGTTATTGAATCATCATCCTAAGATTGATCGTGCTACCTAGTCCATTTTTCTTGGTGCACTCTTCGATCAATGAGTTAGGATTGTGTCAGTCCCTCGCTCTTTTGATCATATCGTCTTGCTCTAAAAAGCAAGATTGTTCCCGAGCTTAGAAACATATCGGTGGTTCGTGATTTTCTGAATATTTCCTCAGAAGTATCACCAGGTTGCCCCTGACTGTTATGTTGAGCTTGTGATCAAGTTGGTTTCTCGTAAACCACCCCTTCTCCAAGAATCTGTGTTGAATACCCTGAGCTAGTTGGTTAAGCTGAACAACAACTTGGAGAGTTGGAAGATGAAAACTTGTCCGACTTAGTTCATCACTAAGGGATATCCTTGTGTGTGTGTGTGTTGAAGAAAGATGATATCTTCATCGACTGATCCCCGTGATCAGCTGTTGAATCTATTATCTTGTCCAAACCTTGATTTGAGTGTGGGCTATTGTCAAATCAAATCAGAACCAACGATGTTCGTAATGTTGTCTTACTTACGGATGTCCCTCGAGCATACACCATTATATCTTTGGTCTGACCAATACTATCACATTGTTCACATAGTGGTGGAAGTCCAGTGATATGGAAATTCTGATGAATTGCTGTTGAGCCCATCAGCGGCATTTTGTCTCCTCCATGATTTTCTTGAACATCCAGCTAGTGTTGGAAACTTGTGTAAGCATTTTCTTCATGCCCCGTTCATGAAGTATATGTTTGGATGAAAGAAGAGACTTCCTTTGATTCACGTGCATTTGATGTAAGTTGTCGCCGTGAATTCGGGAAAGTTTGTTTTGCTTCCTCTGGAATCATCCCAAGTCAGTCATGCACGTGCGAAGTACTCTATGGTCTGATAGAATGATCATCTTCATTCCATACGTATCCCTAGCACACCAAGCCACGGATTGACTTGTTCAGGGAGAAGAAGTTCTCCATAAGAGCTAATCATATGACTTATGCAAGGACTTCGATATCCTTGATGATGGTTCCCAACTAGGACTCGGCAGTGTTTCATTTTAAGACTACTATGTGATCATGCTTGTTTGGGACAACATGTTCACATGTGTTTAGCAGAACCAGCTCATGTTTTGGAGCTTACTACCGTAGTTCATTTCCCCGATAATCTCGCAACGTCGTCTCGTCGATTTGTGTTGCAAACCTTCATTTTCCTTTCTAGACTCGATGAGTCTGGAATATCCTGACACCAACCAGATCTGAATCTCAGGAAGATATGGTGGTTGGAACATTCCCAACAGTTGCATGTTGTTCCCAGCTCGCACCGCCATTGTGCCAATTCCCATGGGCTGCCCTCTCAGTAATTGTTGTTTAGGATCATCTTCAAAAGTGGTCCTACCATGAGTCCCATCCGTTTCTGATGATAAGCAAAAATCATCCATTGCGTTGTCTTCAAAAAGGTAGTCCACATCATCCATTCTAGTCCGAGTATGTCATTCTTTCAAACTCCTTCAAAAGATCAATTGTGATTGCCATAGGCTGGTATAAAGAGTTTCAATGATCTATGGGTCAAAAGTAATATTTTTGCCACTTAAGGGAATAGTTCTTCGAGTCACCCTCCCCGAGGTGCCCCGTTTTGGAATCATGGCAATTTCCCTTGCTACTTTGAAACCCTCGTCAAATTGTTTCTTCTATCGCTCCTGATGCAAGTTTTGCCTCTCAGCTCCAGAGATGTTCCTATGTCTCACTCCATCATGAGTTGATCCTGAGTTGTTCGATCTCCGAGAAGATCGATCCTTCTAGAGTTTTCCCTTCCCTCTTGTTGTCATGTTGGTTGGAGTTCTCAGAGCAAGACATCGAGACAACGATGGTGATCGAATCAACAACCTTATGAGATGCAACCGGGATCGTGAAGATCGTGTCGGTATGGTGCCCCCCCTTCCTTCTTACCTCACGTCTTGAATCTCGGGCCGAGATTCTTGTTTAGTGGGGGTGAGTTGTCACAGCCCTAGAATTTGCTTGTAGCTATTTACCTGAGTGAGCATCATGCATCATGTCTAAATTCTGAAAGTTGAATTGAGGTTAGTTGAAACCCTCATAAATCACTTCAAAAATAATCAACATTAAAATCTTTTCAAAGAAGTCTAAGAAAATGTTCCTCTTAGTCTCTGAAAATATTGGCAAGAGGTAAAACTTAAAACCATATTTTTGGAATCTCAGAGATATTTATTTTCGGCCTTTGAATTAATTCAATAACTATTTGCATTGGATATATATTATTAATATAATTAATATATGTCCAATACTTCTGGAACATTTTATGAGGTTTGGGATATTTTAGTTCTAGTCACATATTTATTTTCAGGATTTTATAAAATGATTTAGTATTTTAATTAAATCAAAACAAATGTCAGAAAAATAGAAAACAGAAAACAACAGAGAGAGAGAGAAGGACTTCCTGGCCCACCTACCTGAAGCCGGCCCAGCTTGCTGGCCCAGCCCACCAGGGGCGCCTTGGTCTTCTTCCACCTCTGCTAGTAGGCAGAGGCGTGTCGACACACGCGCGATCGCCGTGGCCTCCTCCCTGCCTGCCTCACGCCCTCGAGGCCCTTCCAGCGCCACGGAGACGGCCACGCACCCCCCAGGCCCTCGCACTCTCTCCCCGTGCTCCTCTCCCTCTCTGGTTCTCTCCTCGTAGCCACCCGTGAACGTCGTCGTCGCCGCCGACGCACACCGCCGTGGCCACAGCCACTGCCTCGCCTCGCCGATGCGCTGAGAGGCTCCACTTCGACCCCTGCGTCCTCTGCACCAAGCCAGGCGCCTCTAGGAGCCCCGTGACAACGTCCCCGACCCCTTCTTCCTCCTCGGGTCGCCGGAGATCCCCTTTGCCGCCCGCTCGCTCCGACGCTTACCCGAGCCCGTTTCGACGCCTCTGCACACACCGTGAGCCCCTCCTCCTTTCCCGTCTTCTCTCGTGCTCGCACTCGTCCCCTAGCTCCATTTTCCACCGTGGCCGAGAGCTTCTGGCCGCCGGCCATGGCATAGCTGTGGCCATAGCCGCGCACGCTCACAATGGAGCACCTCACCGTGCTCAGAAAGTCCCCAGGAGGCCAACGCAGCCGCTAGCCGGCCCCCTAGTGCATCGCAGCCTCGTGCCCGCATGTTCCCGAACTCCGGCCGCCGCAAAAGTTGCCGCCGCGGTCGATTTAGTCAACCCCGGCGCGAGGTGTTGCCACCGCTGGATGCGCGAGTCTCCCAGCTCGCTGTAGCCGCAAACCACGAGCGAAACGATGCTCTGTAGCTCCGTCCCGAGCATCTCCGGCGAGCCACCGCCGTGCTTTTGGCCGCCGGCGTCGACCGCTGACGTGGTCGCTTAACTAAGATTAATCACCACTAATCCCTCCCTAACAGACGCTGACAGACGGGCCCCACCCGTTAATTAACCACAAGGTTATACCCTGTTTAATTTAAGCTAATGACCGTGGCCCCACTGGTCAGGTTTGACCCGGACCAGCCCTGTTGACTGGGTGACATCATCATGACGTCAGGCTGATGCAATAATCCTTTTTCTGGAATTTAAATAAATCTTAAATGATTTATTTATTTCAGAAAATGTCCAAAACTTCTAAAAATCATAGAAACCGTAACTCCAAATGAAATAAATTATATATGAAAAATTATCAAAAAAATTCAAGGAATCTGTTTATGGCATTTGCATGCATGTTTGAACAACCTAGGGTTGCTGTACAGGGCAATTTGCATAAATGACAATTAAATAAGCACATATGGAGTTTGAATTTGAACCCTTGGTTCAAACCAACTTCATTTAATATGGTTGCTAGTTGCATTAGCTCAATCAACATCATATTGCCATGACATTATCATGCATCATAATTGTTGCATTGCATTGATTGTGTTCCTCCTTGTTTGCCGGTATTTGTCCCCTCTCGATAGACGTGGTTCCGACGACGAGTTCGATGACACCGATGAAGAACTATACTATCTTCAGAAGTGCCAGGCAAGCAAAAACCCCTTGTTCATTCCGATACAAGCCCACTCTCTCGCTCCTGCTCTCTTTTACTACATTAGGACAACAACGATTCATCTGTTACTTGTTGCGGTAGTTGAACCCCTTATTCTCTGCATGACCTGTCGTTGCCATAGTAAATAGATGAAACCCACTAGCATGAGTAGGAGTTGTTTGAGCCCTGATGTGCCTACTCATTCATGTTTGCTTGTCATGCCTGCTATTGCTTAGAGTTGTGTCAGGTCTGATTCATCGGGGATGAATTGGAAAGTTGTGAACATGTCCTACTGTGTGTGAGCTAAGTGTGTGAACATGATTTGGTAAAGGTAGCAGTGAGAGGCCGTGTAGGAGTACATGGTGGGTTGTCTCATTGCAGCCGTCCTCAGGAACTGAGTTCTGTGCCTGTGATCCATAACAACTATTACCACTCATTGGGATCCTTAATTGACCCTCTCGGCTTCTTAATCACCCTAGTACTATGTCCAGGAGTTGCAACTAGTTTCTGGTGTTTGTAGGTTATGTGTTGGCGGCCGTGCGTAGCGCTGACCCTAGGGGTGGGCTATGTTGCGGTAGATACACCGTGGCACGGTGTACCAGGCGCCCGTTTGGTGTCTCGGGAACCCTGTTCACATAGTTCGGGGCTGTATGTGGAAACCTCGGCCGGACTCCCTGCGGATGGAACCTGGATAGGCGATAAACCTGGACTAGAGACTTAAGTGTTTAGGTAGGCCGTGGCCGACACCCTCGCCAGGCTTCTGCTTGAAGGTTGCCAAGATACATGACGTGTATATGGTGGTAAGTGGTGGGAGCGTGTGTGAAGAAGTACACCCCTGCAGGGTTATCATTATCTATTCGAATAGCCGGATTCCTCGGATATGGAAACTTGGACCCCTTGCATAGTTCATAGACAAGTGAAAGTGGATACCCTGAAACTCGCAAGATAAGCGTGAGTGCTACGGATGGCCTTGATCTCCTAGGGACACGGGAGCGGATCCATAGTGGTGTATTGAATGGTGAATATGTGGACTCATGTGCGCCACCTCAAAAGAGTTACTTGCGGTCGTAGTTTAATATAGCCACCGAGTCAAAGCTGGCTTGCTGTAGTTAAACTCCACCACCCCCTTTGTTGATACCGAGGCATATGTAGATAGTTCTGATGTAAGTCTTGCTGAGTACAATTGTACTCACGTTTGCTTAAATTATGTTTTTGCAGAGAGGCCTCAGTCTCGCTAGTAGTTCCACGTGGACTTCGATGTTTAGCTTGATACCTCATCTACGATCTTGTGCCCTCAGCAGGATCTGGTAGATAGTCAGGCTTCTTAGCCCTTTTCATTTGTATATGTCTATTCTCAGACATGTTAAGCTTCCGCATGTGCTTTGACTTGTATGCTATGATTGTTGGGTCATGAGACCCATGTTTGTAATATCTCGCTCCTCGGAGCCTAATAAATAAATACTTAAGTCGTAGAGTTATGTTGTGATGCCATGTTGTATTTACACATATCGAGCATATTGTGTGTATGATTGAAATGCTTGGTATGTGTGGGATCCGACAATCTAGTTGTTTATCCTTGGCAGCCTCTCTTATGGGGAAATGTAGTCTAGTGCTTCCATGAGCGATAGTAGTCCGCTACAGCCCGGTTCACCAGAGTCTTGCTAGCCCAGCACTACTGCTCAGGACACTTGACTGGCCGGCATGTGTTTCACTTCGTTCCTGTGTCTGTCCCTTCGGGGAAATGTCACGTGGTGACATCCGGAGTCCTGCTAGCCCAGTGCTACAGCCCGGATTCACACGCTGCTAACCGACATGCTTGATGTGAATCACCTATGCCTGTCCCCATAGGTTAGTGCTGCTTTGGGTTCACGACTAGACATGTCGGCCCGGGTTCTCTGTCATATGGATGCTAGCGACACTATCATATACGTGAGCCAAAAGGCGCATACGGTCCCGGGCCATGGTAAGGCGACACCCGTGGGAATACCGTGCGTGAGGCCGCAAAGTGATATGAGGTGTTACCGGCTAGATCGATGTGACTGGGAATCGGGGTCCTGACATCTTCATCATCTGATACAAAGGCATCGCCTTCTCCCCTAACCAGCTTATGAACCGGCTCAAAGCAGCAACATGACCCGCCAGCCGTTGAACGTCATTGATGCACGTTGGTTTGGCCAGGGATGTAATTGCCTTGATTTTCTCCGGGTTAGCTTCAATACCTCGGTTGGACACCAAAAAACCCAAGAGCTTGTCGGCTGGAACTCCAAAAACACACTTAGCCGGGTTAAGCATCATTTTGTAGACACGGAGATTATCGAAGGTCTCTTTCAAATCTGCGACCAAGGTTTCCTTTTTCCTGGATTTTACCACTATATCATCCACATAAGCTTGAACATTACGCCCAATCTGATCATGAAGACAATTCTGCACACACCGTTGGTAAGTCGTCTGGGCACTCTTAAGCCCAAAAGGTATAGACACATAGCAGAAAGCTCTAAAAGGAGTGATAAAAGCCGTCTTCTTCTGATCTTTGACTGCCATCTTGATCTGATGATAACCTGAGTAAGCATCCAAGAAACTCAAACGTGCGCAAGCCGCCGTAGAATCGATGATCTGATCAATACGGGGGAGGGCAAAAGGGTCAGCCGGACAAGCCTTGTTTAAATCGGTGTAATCCACACACATATGCCATGTGACATTCTTTTTTAGCACAAGCACCAGGTTGGCTAACCACTCTGGGTGAAAGAATTCCACAATGAACCCGGCCGCCAAGAGCCGGGCCACCTCCTCTCCAATGGCCTTACGCCTTTCTTCATTGAACCGTCGGAGAAACTGACTAACAGGTTTGAACTTTGGATCAATATTGAGAGTGTGCTCAGCGAGTTCCCTCAGGACACCCGGCATGTCGGAGGGTTTCCATGCAAAGATGTCCCGGTTCTCACGGATGAACTCGATGAGCGTGCTTTCCTATTCCAGATCCAAGTTTGCACTAATGATAAACTGATTGGATGATTCGCCAGGCACAAAATCAACCATCTTGGTGTCATCAGCTGATTTGAACTTCAACACCGGCTCATGCTCCGTTTTTGGTTTCTTCAAAGACGTCATGTCTGCCGGGTCAACATGATCCTTACAAAACTTTAACTACTATGTTGCACAAACAGACTCAGCATAGGCAACATCACCTTCTTCACATTCCAAGGCTATTTTCCGGCTTCCGTGTACTGTAATGGTGCCCTTATAACCCGGCATCTTGAGTTGCAAATACACATAACACGGTCGAGCCATGAACTTGGCATAAGCCGGCCGTCCAAATAGAGCATTGATACGTCTCCAACGTATCTATAATTTTTTATTGCTCCATGCTATATTATCTACTGTTTTGAATGTTTATGGGCTTTATTATACACTTTTATATCATTTTTGGTACTAACCTATTAACCTAGAGCCCAGTGCCAGTTTCTGTTTTTAACCTGTTTTAGGGTTTCGAAGAAAAGGAAAATCAAACGGAGTCCAATTGACCTGAAACTTCACGGAACTCATTTTTGGAAGGAAAGAAGCCCAGAAGACTTGGAGTGCACATCGGGGGATCAACTAGGAGGTCACGAGGCAGGGGGGCGCGCCCACCCCCTGGGCGCGCCCTCCACCCTCGTGGGCCCCTCGTGGCCCCCGTGACGTACTTCTTCCGCCTATATATCTCCATATACCCTAAAAACATCCGAGAACAGATTAGATCGGGAGTTCCGCCGCCAGAAGCCTCCGTAGCCACCGAAAACCAATCTAGACCCTTTCTGGCACCCTACTGGAGGGGGGAATCCCTCTCCGGTGGCCATCTTCATCATCTCGGCGCTCTCCATGACGAGGAGGGAGTAGTTCTCCCTCGGGGCTGAGGGTATGTACCAATAGCTATGTGTTTGATCTCTCTCTCTCTCTCTCTCTCTCGTGTTCTTGAGGTGATACGATCTTGTTGTATCGCGAGCTTTGCTATTATAGTTGGATCTTATGTTTATCCTCCCCTTTTACTCTCGTGTAATGATTTGAGTTTCCCCTTTGAAGTTATCTTATTGGATTGAGTCTTTAAAGATTTGAGAACACTTGATGTATGTCTTGCCGTGCGTATGTGTGGTGACAATGGGATATCACGTGATTCACTTGATGTATGTTTTGGTGATCAACTTGCGGGTTCCGCCCATGAACCTATGCATAGGGGTTGGCACACGTTTTTGTCGTGATTCTCTGGTAGAAACTTTGGGGCACTCTTTGAGGTCCTTTGTGTTGGTTGAATAGATGAATCTGAGATTGTGTGATGCATATCGTATAATCATACCCACGGATACTTGAGGTGACATTGGAGTATCTATGTGACATTAGGGTTTTGGTTGATTTGTGTCTTAAGGTGTTATTTTAGTACGAACTCTAGGGCTGTTTGTGACACCTATAGGAATAGCCCAACGGATTGATTGGAAAGAATAACTTTGAGGTGGTTTCATACCCTACCAAAATCTCTTCGTTCGTTCTCCGCTATTAGTGACTTTGGAGTGACTCTTTGTTGCATGTTGAGGGATAGTTATGTGATCCAATTATGTTAGTATTGTTGAGGGAACTTGCACTAGAGAAAGTATGAACCCTAGCCCATGTTTCCTAGCATTGCAATACCATTTACGCTCACTTTTATCATTAGTTACCTTGCTGTTTTTATAATTTCAGATTACAAATACCCATATCTACTATCCATATACCACTTGTATCACCATCTCTTCGCCGAACTAGTGCACCTATACAATTTACCATTGTATTGGGTGTGTTGGGGACACAAGAGACTCTTTGTTATTTGGTTCCAGGGTTGCTTGAGAGAGACCATCTTCATCCCACGCCTCCTATGGATTGATAAACCTTAGGTCATCCACTTGAGGGAAATTTGCTACTGTCCTACAAACCTCTGCACTTGGAGGCCCAACAAAGTCTACAAGAAGAAGGTTGTGTAGTAGACATCAAGCTCTTTTCTGGCGCCGTTGCCGGGGAGGTGAGTGCTTGAAGGTATATCTTTAGATCTTGCAATCGAGTCTTTTAGTTTCTTGTTTTATCACTAGTTTAGTCTATAAAAGAAAATTACAAAAAAATGGAATTGAGTTTGTCTCATACGCTTCATCTTTTAAATATCTTTCATGAGTATGATGGAAAGGTAAATTGTGCTCAGGTACTAGAAGAAGAAATCTATAAAATGTTTGGCACTAAATCTTTGAATGATGAGCATGATTGCAATGTTGTTAGTATGAATTCTTTGAATACCCATGATGCTAATGATGATTGCACTAGTTATGATGAAAATGCGTCCTATAAACATGCCAATTTTTGTGGAGTGCATGTTTGCAAGTACACACCAAATAGGGAAGATAGATATTGCAAGGGGCATAAGTACTTAGAAACCAAATTGTTGCAAGAGGAGCTAGATGAATGTGTTGAAAATTTAAGATATCTTACCCATACTTGTGAACTTTGCAATGAACATGGCCATTTAAATATCAGATGCAAATTGTTTCATGACCGTATCGTGTCCAAAAATTGTGATGACTTGATTTCCCTTGCACATCATAATGAACTTAGTTTGCTCTTGGGTTATGAAGAAATGAAATGTATAACTGAGGGTATTCCAAAATTTAATCTCGATAAACTTCTTGGTTTTGATATGGAGAAGATTTATATGTATTGTGCAGTGAATTGCATTGAAAATCCTTATATTGCCAATTACATAAAGAAAAGAAAACAAATAGGAGATGAAGAGAATACTAATGAAAGGGAAGAGACTTCCCAATATCCTCCTATTATTTCTTATGATGAATCAGGTAACGAGGAGGAGCCTCCTATTCAACCAATCTCATTAATAAGTAGCTCCAAAAAGAGGATTGAACCCACACATGATGTGGTGAAGAAGAAGAAAAGAAAAAGGAAGAGAGGTAAAAAGATATCTATCTCAAATAATGCTTCTCCTATTACTATTGTGCCTCATGAAAATATAATTGTGGAAGATAATGATACTTCTTATGATCTTGAAAATCTTTTTGGCACTTGCTTGGAAGAATATGATAATTTCTATACTATTGGTGCTATCTATACTATTAATGATGAGAGTGATTATGCTTATGATATGAAAAGACCCAAGCTTGGGGATGCTATGTTTGATGAAGATGATGTTTTTGAGAATATATTTGCTGCAATTAATGTTTGTCCCAAGCTTGGGGATGCTATGCTTAATGAAGATGATGTTTTTAGTCTCCCAAGCTTTGATGAGCAAATTTATTATGATGACAGCATGCCTCCTATCTATGATGATTATTGTGATGACACGTATGCTTTAAAGAATAATGATAACCATAAAACTTGTCATCTTGATCTTAATTTTCAATCACATGATAGTTATTTTGTTGAGTTTGCTCCCACTATTATTCATGAGAAGAATTTTGCTTATATGGAGAGTAATAAAATTTACATGCTTGTACATCATGAAAATAATGCTTTAGGTGCTGGTTATATTGTTGAATTCATTCATGATGCTACTGAAAATTATTATGTGGGAGGAACATATGCTTGTAGGAATTGCAATAATATCAAGTTTCCTCTCTATGTGCTTAAAGTTATGAAGTTATGCTTGTTTTACCTTCCTATGCAAGTTGATTATTGTTCCCACAAGTTGTTTTATCACAAAATCCCTATGCATAGGAAGTATGTTAGACTTAAATGTGCTAGTTATATTCTTCATGATGCTCCCTTTATGTTTCAATTCTTATCTTTTATGTGAGCATCGTTGAAATCATCATGCCTAGCTAGGGGCGTTAAACGATAGCACTTGTTGGGAGGCAACCCAATTTTATTTTAGTTCCTTGCTTTATGCTCCTGTTTAGTAATGAATAATTCATATAGCCTCTGTTTAGATGTAGTTTTATGCTTTTAATTAATGTTTGTGCCAAGTAGAACCTTTGGGAAGACTTGGGGAAAGTCTTGTTGATCATGCCGTCAAAAACAGAAACTTTAGCGCTCACGAGAATTGCTGCCATTTTTTTTGGAGAGTGCTATTTAGTTAATTATTTTTTCAGATTATTAATAGATAAATTCCTCAGGTCCAGCAATTTATTTGAGAATTTTATGAGTTACATAAGTATACGTTTGATTCAGATTAGTACAGAGTGTTCTGTTTTTGACAGATTCTGTTTTTCATGTGTTGTTTACTTATTTTGATGAATCTATGACTAGTAAAAGAGTCTATAAACCATAGAGAAGTTGTAATACAGTAAGTTTAACACCAATATAAATAAATAATGAGTTCATTACAGTACCTTGAAGTGGTGATTTATTTTCTTATACTAACGGAGCTTACGAGTTTTCTGTTAAGTTTTGTGTGGTGAAGTTTTCAAGTTTTGGGTAAGGATTCGATGGACTATGGAATAAGAAGTGGCAATAGCCTAATATTGGGGATGCCCAAGGCACCCCAACGTAATTTTCAAGGACAACCAAGAGCCTAAGCTTGGGTATGCCATGGAAGGCATCCCCTCTTTCGTCTTCGTTCATCGGTAACTTTACTTGGAGCTATATTTCTATTCACCACATGATATGTGTTTTGCTTGGAGCGTCAATTTATTTTGTTAGGAATTGCTTGATTTTATTTAGAACAATGTTTTGCATCTTTTATTTCAATTAAATTGGCATTGATAGTCTTTACTATGCCTATTTTAGAAGTCCACATGTTGCTGTTTGAAAACAGAAAGTTTAGCGCTGTTGCAATAATTCCCTAGAAAAGTCAGAATGTGATAAAATGTTGAAACCTTTTGCATATGAAGCTCAGATAAATTTACTACAGTGGGAATTTTCTTTCATAATTTTTGGAGCTAGGGAAGTATGGATGTTGCAGCATTCTTTACAGACTATCCTGTTTAGGCAGATTGCTGTTATGTTTGCATTGTTTGCATATGTTTGCTTCTTTAATAATTATATTTGAGGATAGGACTATTAAATATGAAGAGGCATTTAGTATGCAATGTTGAATAATAATTTTAGTGATTTGCTACAGTGGAGTATGATAAAGTTTTTGCAATGGTTTATACTAAGTTATCTCACGAGTCCTTGTTGAGTTTTGTGTGGATGAAGCTTTTGAGATTTAGGGAGACCATGATATGAGAGGAATTAAGGAGACACAAAAGCTCAAGCTTGGGGATTCCCAAGGCACCCTAAGATAATATTTTAAGAAGTCTCAAGCATCTAAGCTTGGGGATGCCCCGGTTGGCATCCCACCTTTCTTCTTCAACAACTATCGGTTAGTTTCGGTTGATCCTAAGTTTTTGCTTCTTCACATGATGTTTGCTATTCTTAGACGCCATTTTATTTTGCTTTGCTTGCTGTTTGAATAAAATACCAAGATCTGAAATTATTAAATGTTAGAGGGTATTCACATAGTTGCATAATTATTCTACTACTCATTCATCTTCACTCATATCTTTCGGAGTAGTTTGTTGTTTGCTCTAGTACTTCACTTATATCTTTTAGAGCATGGTGGTAGTTTTATTTTGTAGAAATAGTTGATCTCTCATGCTTCACTTAGATTATTTTGAGAGTCTTAAATATCATGGTAATTTGCTTAAAGTCCTAATATGCCAGGTATACAAGATTAATAATAAAATTCTCTTATGAGTGTTTTGAATACTAAGAGAAGTTTGATACTTGATAATTATTTTGAGATATGGAGATGGTGATATTAGAGTCATGCTAGTTGAGTAGTTGTGAATTTGAGAGATACTTGTGTTGAAGTTTATGATTCCCGTAGCATCCACGTATGGTGAACCATTATGTGATGAAGTCGGAGCATGATTTATTTATTGATTGTCCTCCATATGAGTGGCGGTCGGGGACGAGCGATGGTCTTTTCCTACCAATCTATCCCCCTAGGAGCATGTGCGTAGTACTTTGTTTCGATAACTAATAGATTTTTGCAATAAGTATATGAGTTCTTTATGAATAATGTTGATTCCATGGATTATACGCACTCTCACCATTCCACCATTGCTAGCCTCTCTAGTACCGCGCATCTTCCACCGGTACCATAAACCCACCATATACCTTCCTCAAAACAGCCACGATACCTACCTATTATGGCATTTCCATAGCCATTCTGAGATATATTGCCATGCAGCTTTCCACCGTTCCGTTATTATGACACGCTTCATCATTGTCATATTGCTTTGCATGATCATGTAGTTGACATCGTATTTGTGGCAAAGCCACCGTTCATAATTCTTTCACACTTGTCACTCATGCATCATTGCACATCCCGGTACACTGCCGGAGGCATTCATATAGAGTCATATCTTGTTCTATGTATCCAGTTGTAATTCTTGAGTTGTAAGTAAATAAAAGTGTGATGATCATCATTATTAGAGCATTGTCCAAGTGAGGAAAGGATGATGGAGACTATGATTCCCCCACAAGTCGGGATGAGACTCCGGACAAAAATAAAAAAATAAAAGAGGCCAAAGAAGCCCAAATGAAAAAAGAAAAAGAGGCCATAAAAAAGAGAAGGCCCAAATAAAAAAATATAAAAAAATAAAAAAAAGAGAGAAAAAGAGAGAAGGGGCAATGCTACTATCCTTTTACCACACTTGTGCTTCAAAATAGCACCATGATCTTCATGATAGAGAGTCTCCTATGTTGTCACTTTCATATACTAGTGGGAATCTTTCAATATAGAACTTGGCTTGTATATTCCAATGATGGGCTTCCTCAAATTGCCCTAGGTCTTCGTGAGCAAGCGAGTTGGATGCACACCCACTTAGTTTCTTTTTGAGCTTTCATATACTTATAGCTCTAGTGCATCCGTTGCATGGCAATCCCTACTCACTAACATTGATATCTATTGATGGGCATCTCCATAGCCCGTTGATATGCCTAGTCAATGTGAGACTATCTTCTCCTTTTTATCTCCTCCACAACCACCATTCTATTCCACCTATAGTGCTATGTCCATGGCTCACGCTCATGTATTGCGTGAAGATTGAAAAAGTTTGAGAACATCAAAAGTATGAAACAATTGCTTGGCTTGTCATCGTGGTTGTGCATGATTTAAATATTTTGTGTGGTGAAGATAGAGCATAGCCAGACTATATGATTTTGTAGGGATAACTTTCTTTGGCCATGTTATTGTGACAAGACATAATTGCTTAGTTAGTATGCTTGAAGTATTATTATTTCTATGTCAATATGAACTTTTGTCTTGAATCTTATGGATCTGAATATTCATACCACAATTAAGAAGAATAACATTGAAATTATGCCAACTAGCATTCCACATCAAAAATTATCTTTTTTATCATATACCTACTCGAGGACGAGCAGGAATTAAGCTTTGGGATGCTGATACGTCTCCAACGTATCTATAATTTTTGATTGCTCCATGCTATATTATCTACTGTTTTGAATGTTTATGGGCTTTATTATACACTTTTATATCATTTTTGCGACTAACCTATTAACCCAGAGCCCAGTGCCAGTTTTTGTTTTTACCCTGTTTTAGGGCTTCGAAGAAAAGGAAAATCAAACGGTGTCCAATTGACCTGAAACTTCACAGAACTCATTTTTGGAAGGAAAGAAGCCCAGAAGACTTGGAGTGCACGTCGGGGGATTAGCGAGGAGGTCACGAGGCCGGGGGGCGCGCCCACCCCCCTGGGCGCCCTCCACCCTCATGGGCCCCTCGTGCCCCCCTGACGTACTTCTTCTGCCTATATATCTCCATATACCCTAAAAACATCCGAGAGTAGATTAGATCGGGAGTTCCACCGCCAGAAGCCTCCGTAGCCACCGAAAACCAATCTAGACACGTTCCGGCACCCTGCCGGAGGGGGGAATCCCTCTCCGGTGGCCATCTTCATCATCCCGGTGCTCTCCACGGATACTTGAGGTGACATTGCAGTATCTAGGTGATATTAGGGTTTTGGTTGATTTGTGTGTTAAGGTGTTATTCTAGTAAGAACTCTAGGGTTGTTTTTGACACCTATAGGAATAGCCCAACGGATTGATTAGAAAGAATAACTTTGAGGTGGTTTCGTACCCTACCATAATCTCTTCGTTCGTTCTCCGCTATTAGTGACTTTGGAGTGACTCTTTGTTGCATGTTGAGGGATAGTTATGTGATCCAATTATGTTAGTATTGTTGAGGGAACTTGCACTAGCGAAAGTATGAACCCTAGGACATGTTGAGGGACCATTTATGCTCATTTTTATAATTTCAGATTACAAATACCCATATCTACTATGCATATACCACTTGAATCACCATCTCTTCGCCGAACTAGTGCACCTATACAATTTACCATTGTATTGGGTGTGTTGGGGACACAAGAGACTCTTTGTTATTTGGTTGTAGGGTTGCTTGAGAGAGACCATCTTCATCCTACGCCTCCTACGGATTGATAAACCTTAGGTCATCCACTTGAGGGATATTTGCTACTGTCCTACAAACCTCTGCACTTGGAGGCCCAACAAAGTCTACAAGAAGGTTGTGTAGTAGACATCAAGCATGATATGGGCTTTTTATCTTGACCACCTCAAAGGTTAATTTTTCTGCTCTGGAGTCATACTCATCCCCAAAGGCTACTTCTGGTTCAATCTTACCAACTGGGTATGCCGACTTGCCAAGTACCACACCATGAAAAATAGTGTTGGATTGCTTAAGACTCTTATCAGTCAACCCCATCCGGCAGAACATCTCATAGTAGAGGATTTTGATGCTGCTGCCTCCATCCATGAGTACCTTAGTGAATTTATATCCACCAACCTGAGGCGCCACTACCAAGGCCAAGTGACCCGGATTATCAACCCGGGGCGGGTGATCCTCTCTGCCCCACACAATAGGCTGCTCTGACCAACGTAAGTAACGTGGAATCGTCGGCTCAACGGCATTGACGGCCCTTTTGTGAAGCTTCTGGTCCCTCTTACATAAACTAGTGGTGAACACATGGTACTGCCCACTATTCAGCTGCTTTGGGTTGCTCTGATATCCAGACTGTTGCTGCTGATTACCTTGGACGGGTTGTGGATTATATCCTCCTTGGTTACCAGGATGGCCCTGACCGTGAAATCCTCCTCCACATGAACCGGCGCCCGGGCCATGGAAACCGCCTCCACCTGAACCGCCACCTAGGCCGTGACCTCCGTCAAACGCGTTTGAATTTTTAAACGCCTTCATGATTGTACAATCTTTCCACAGGTGGTTGGCTGGCTTCTCTCGGGTGCCATGCCTTGGACAAGGCTCATTCAATAGTTGCTCAAGGGTGGGACCTGACCCGCCCGGCCGAGGGGGTTGCCTGCCCTTGCGCCATTGATTTCCGCCCTGCGCATTGGTGTTAGCGACAAACTCATCAGCCTTACGTTTATTACCTCCTTGATTTGCCGGGTTATGTTGATGACCCTTGCCATTTCCGTTCTTCTTTCCCTTCACTGTCTTTTCTTCGTCAGACACTGGGTCTTTGATACTATCAGAATCAACATACTTGACGAGAGCCGCCATCAACTGGCCAGTGTCATTGCAGTCATGCTTGAGCCGCCCCAACTTCTTCTTCAGAGGTTCAAAATGGCAATTTTTCTCCAACATCAAGACTGCTGAGCCGGCGTCCATCTTATCAGACGAATGTATTATCTCCTTGACCCGGTGCACCCAATGGGTTGTAGACTCACCGTCCTCTTGCTTACAATTAGTCAGGTCTACAATCGACATAGGTTGCTTACACGTGTCTTTGAAGTTCTGGATGAACCGGGCCTTCAACTCTGCCCATGAGCCGATAGAATTGGGTGGCAACCCCTTCAACCAAGTACGAGCTGTTCCATCCAACATCATAGTGAAATACTTAGCCATTGCCACGTCGCTGACCTCCAACAACTCCATAGCCATCTCATAATTCTCAATCGAAACCCCAGGCTGTAAGTCGGCCATGTAATTAGGCACCTTACGGGGCCCCTTGAAGTCTTTTGGCAAACACTCATTGCGTATGGTAGGCACCAGGCAAGGGACACCTCCGGTTCTCGTGGCCCCTCCTGCCTCAACCGAGGTTGCTGGATAAGCCGGAAAAGTCTGGTGAGCCGCCTGCTCTACTGCAAATTGAACCGCTCGCTCAGCCTCTTGCCAGATCCTTTCCTGTTCCGCCAAATTAAGGGCTCCTGCCTGTCCCGGCCCATGCCTGTGTGGCCGGTTGCAGCGTTGAACATTGCTTGCTTGGGCGAGGGGTTGAATGGATCCTATCTCGACTATAAGAGTATGCATCCTGCTGTGCCGAAGCCGTTTGAAGAAGTTCTCTCACTCTTCATGTTTTGATCGCTGCCGAAGAGTCACCTTCCGTTGGGAGAGCCGCCAAACAGGCCGAAGCTGCAATGAGCTTTTCCAAGGGATTGGAGAAGTGACCCGACGGTGTTGGCACATAAAGGGGCGGAGCGGTGTGTATACGAGGTGGTTCCATGGTGCGCGGCTGAACTGGTGCCCCGGGCGTCGTGATCCGATTTGCATCCGGCAGGTTACTTGCCCCGGCCCTGGGTGTATGAAAAAGGTTCCTAGGATCGAGTGTCAGAGGTAGACGTGACTGAGTTTTCTGGTGCCTTCTCCTCATGACCTCGTTCGACGCGTTCAGGTCCACCGAGAGCCGGAAAGTCTCCCCCTGAAGCTGCATAGCACGTGCGTCCAAAGCCGCCCGCTCCACGGCCATCCTGACCTCCTCTGCTGCTAAGTTTTCCATGGCTTGTACCATCTCCTCACGTATATGGGCCACCTCCGCATCATGCTGAGCTTGATTCGCCGGTTCTACCACGACAGTCAACAGAGTCGTTAGTTTATCCATGAGGTCCACCAGAATCTGAGCCGGGGGGCACGCGGGGTCTCCTGAGCCGGCGGCAGCCGACCCAGTGGTTGTTGCTGCTGCTTCTGTGGAGTTCTATTTGGGCTGTGTTCCTGCCATGAAGACTCCGCCCAATTTGGCGGCTCAAGGGGGTCCGGAATACTGCTGCCATTGGAACAGCCCCCGAGCATGCCCTCTTGCAGCTGATACAAAGAGTCCGTCTCACCTGTTGATGATGTTGCGTTAGAGAAGATGTCCGTCTCGGCACCTTCCACCGATCCTTCAGAGTATTCATGTAACGCCCCATATGAAACTTGCCATATTTGTATTCCAACTCTTGCCATTTTCGGCACTAAGTTTTGATATTTTCCCTTGTGGTTGGGTTTCGTCTTTGTTTTTCTTTTGCCTTTGTCATGCATCTCATATCATGTCATCATGTGTATCGAATTTGCATACGTGTTCGTCTCATGCATCCGAGCATTTTCCCCGTTGTCCGTTTTGCATTCCGGCACTCCAATGTCCTCCAGCGTCCCATTTTGCCTTTTTTCGTGTGCGGATGTTAAATGGTCTCGGATTGGGCCGAGACTTTCCAAGATGCCTTGGTTCACTACCGGTAGACCGCTTGTCAAGTTTCGTACCATTTGGACATCGTTTGATACTCCAACGGTTAACCGAGGAACCGTAAAGGCCTCGTGTGTGTTGCAGCCCAACACCCGTCCAAAGTGGCCCAAATCCCACCTAAACCCCCTCCATCCTCTCGGTCATTCGATCACAATCGCGTGGTCGAAAACCGTGCTCCATTTGGAGTCTCCTAAATCCTTCTATCTATAAATAAGTGTCTTCCCCTGGATTTTCGCGCAGTCCAAACCCTAACCCGCTCCTCCGCGCCACCAGACACGTCCGCCGCCGGCCGGACGCGTCCGCCACCACCCGCGTCCAATCAGACTTCACCACGTGTCCCCCGCCGGCTCTCTCTCTCCTCTGGCCCGCCGGGCCCATCGTGGACCCGCCCGACCCGTTCCGACCACGCCGCCGCCCGGGGTTTGCCGCCTCCTTGCCGCGCCACCGCGCGTCACCGGCGCCGGCCACCGCGCCCCAGCGCCTCCCCGCTGACCTCGCCAGCGCGCCCTGCTCCGCCTTCCGCGCCGTCCATCGCCGCCATTCAACCACCACCGCGCCGCCCCGGCCAGATCCGGCCACGGCAAGACCAGATCCGGTGCCCCCCTCGCCGGCCCTGCCGTCCTCAACCAGCTCCAGCCAATGCCACATCAACTCCGGTGAGCTCGAGATCCTCCTCGGTTCGCATGCAGATATGGATGTGAACGAACCCTTAGGGTTGACCTCGTTCTTCCCCTAAGTTCCTAACATTTTTAGCTATCTTCTTCATGTCATATGTTTGCATCTGTAGCTCCGTTTTGGGCGTGCAGCATATCAAATTGTTCGTCTGGATGTGCACTTCATTTCATTCCATTGCACCATTTTCATTTGAGCTCATCTTGATGCCCTAAATCCTGTTGCAAGAGTGCTATGTAATGTTAGTTTCTGTTTCTTAACAGATTATGGACATTTGTCATTTTTTCCATCTTTAATGTGTGCCTCCTATGAACTTGAGCCCGACATGTGTTTTGGGCTATGCCATGCAATCTTTACAGGGGTGGCTGCCATGTATTTTTGTGATCTCTGTGGTGACTAGCACAAGCATGCAAAGTAGCTCTCGTGATGTTGCTGATTTCAGGGACTTAGAATTCTTCTAAGCCTTTTCCCTGATGTTATTTTTATGCCATGTATTCATGCTACGACAGAGTGATCCATGCCTATTTTGAGCATGTTCAGTGAGGATGATTTTGAGATATTGTTATGCTCTATCCATCCATGTCCTTGTTTGCAATTATGGAGTCCCCTAGCATGACTCAATCTTGCTCTACTTTTGCTATAAAATGTTCCTGGCAGATTGTTTACATGTTAATCAATTTTGCCGAGGTTCTTGTAGTTGATCCATGCATGCTATGAGAGTACTCTTGCCATGGTTAGCTTATTGATAATATCTTCTTTCTGGGTGTATGCTTAGTTTGTCATGCAATGCCTTGTGGTGAGTGCATCGAGCTCGCAAACATGCCTACGTAACTCTATTTTTGCCTTATCCAGTTTTTTGCTAAGTCTGAATCTGTTAACGAAACTTGCTATGTTTACATGGTTGCCATTGTATTTTCTGATCCCTTTTGGCTTCTGGTCAGTAAGGGACTTTTGTTATATGCTTTGAGTGGTTTCATGCCATGCCTTACTTTGCCCTGATATGTTCCTGTAGAATGTTGTTATCTTGCTCTAAACATTGCTTCCTGATGTTAAATCCTGCCATGTTATTCTCACTAAGTCTGTGAACCTCATATCTTTTGCACTTTTGCCATGCTTGTTTGAACCTGCTATTGTGTGAATTAGCCGTAGCTCAGTGTTCATCTTTTGTCAAGCATCTTGAGTGGATCACTGCCATGTGCCTTGTTCTTATGTTACAGTGCAGTAGCTTAGTTTCTTGATGCATTTTAGATGGCAATGTGCTGTTAATCGCAGATTAGTGCCATTATTTGTTTTGCTTGCCATTAGCAAACCGCGCATCCGATTCCTGTGATCTTTATATCGATTTTAACCGAAATCAACTCATCTTTCCAGCGGCACTCTTGGTTTGCCAAGTTGAGGCCTGGTTCAATCTTTCCCTTCCAAGGCACGCATATGCATTGCATTTCACATCCTGCATATCATGCCATGTTTTGCATCATGTTGCTTGTGCATTGCATCGTGGTTGATCGTGGTTCCCTTTGCTTGTGTTTTTGCATTGGGTAGAGCCGATATACGAGTACGTGAATGAGGAACCCGTTGAGTACGCTTACGAGGATCAAGCTTACGTCAACTCGGAGAACTTTGCAGGCAAGATGACCATACCCTTGAAATCACTTCTATCTTTGCTTGCTAGTTGCTCGCTCTATTGCTATGCCTATGCCTCGATATCTACCACATGCTTTACCATGCCTCCCATATTGCCATGTCAAACCTCTAACCCACCTTGTCCTAGCATACCATTGTTTGGCTATGTTACCGCTTTGTTCAGCCCCTCTTATAGCGTTGCTAGTTGAAGGTGAAGATTGGAGTTTGTTCCCTATTGGGACATGTTTATTGTTGGGATATCATTATTATATCTTGTTTACTTTAATGCATCTATATACTTGGTAAAGGGTGGAAGGCTCAGCCTTATGCCTGGTGTTTTGTTCCACTTTTGCCGCCCTAGTTTCTGTCATACCAGTGTTATGTTCCTTGATTTTGCGTTCCTTACACGGTTAGATCATAATGGGAACACCTTGACAGTTCACCTTGAATAAAACTCCTCCAGCAAGGCCCAACCTTGGTTTTACCATTTGCCACTGAGCCTTTTTCCCTTGGGTTCCGCGGACTCAAGGGTCATCTTTATTTTAAACCCCCGGGCCAGCGCTCCTCTGAGTGTTGGTCCAAACTAGAGTCCTTTGCAACGCCCCCTCGGGGAAACTCGAGGTTTGGTTTTAGTTGTACGGAGCGATCATACGGTGTGCCCTGAGAACGAGATATGTGCAGCTCCTATCGGGATTTGTCGGCACATTCGGGCGGCTTTGCTAGTTTAGTTTTACCATTGTCGAGATGTCTTGTAACCGGGATTCCGAGTCTGATCGGGTCGTCTTGGGAGAAGGAATATCCTTTGTTGACCGTGAGAGCTTGTAATGGGCTAAGTTGGGACACCCCTCGAAATCCGTTCCCGCAGTTATGGGCAGATGGGAATTTGTTAATGTCCGGTTGTAGAAAACTTGAAGCTTAACTTAATTAAAATGGATCAACAGCGTGTGTAGCCGTGATGGTCTCTTTTTGGCGCAGTCCGGGAAGACAACACGATCTCGTGTTATGCTTGGACATAAGTAGTTCTAGGATCACTTCTTGACCATAGATTCTCGAACGTGCTTTGCCTTCTCTTTTCGCTCTCTTTTGCGTAAGTTAGCCACCATATATGCTAGTGCTTGCTGCAGCTCCACCTCTTACCTTTTACCTACCCATAAGCTTAAATAGTCTTGATCGCGAGGGCGCGAGATTGCTGACTCCCCGTGACTCACAGATTACTTCCAAAAACCAGATGCAGGTGCCGATGATACCATTCCAGGAGATGCGATTGAGCTCAAGTGGGAGTTCAATGAGGACTCACGACGTTACTATGTTTCCTTTCCAGACGATCAGTAGTGGAGCCCAATTGGGCGATCGAGGATCTTATGCATTTGGGGTTGTCTTTATTTTGGTTCCGTAGTCGGACCTTGATTGTATCTGGATGATTGTAATGCTATATTTATGTTATTGTGTGAAGTGGTGATTGTAAGCCAACTATGTACCTCTTTCTTATTCAGTACATGGGATGTGTAAAGATTACCCCTCTTGCGACATTGCCTACAATGCGGTTATGCCTCTAAGTTGTGCTCCGACACGTGGGAGATATAGCTGCATCGTGGGTGTTACAATTCACCGCCGTGGACGCAGCCTACGAAAGCATGCTTCACGACAGATTGAACATGGGTGGTCCCCGCGCGCCGAGCCGTCTCGATGAGGTTGGTGTGGGTATCTAGATCAGGGCCTGACTAGCCGATCCGGCCGATGAAAACGTGAATTCTGCCAAAGGGGGCCCGGCACCGAAACTCAATTGAGCCGGCCTCGGGGCCCCAGCCTTCATCGTCGATGTAGAGCTTGTCACGACGACTCTTGGTCATCCGGCCCACAATGTATCCCTTGAGCCCTTTGAAGTTTCCCTTCAAGAACTCAAATCCACAGTGCGCTGGCTCCACGGTGGGCACCAACTGTCATGGAATTGTCACGGCGGATGTCCAAGTGGAAGGACTTAGTCATAGGGCCATCACAACTAGGAAGCTTAAAGGTGTTAATCAGGACAAAGGACACGAGAGGTTTTATACTAGTTCGGCCCCTTACGACGAAGGTAAAAGCCTACGTCTAGTTGTGTTTGGTATTGCTGGGGTTTCGATCACCAAGAGGCTTAACTCGCCGGCTTGGTTATTGACCTCTTGTTTCTTGCCCTAGGCCTCCACCGGGTCGTCCCCTTATATACACGGGTTGACGCTTGGTGGCCTACAGAGTCCCGGCCGGCTCATAAATTGTGTTCGGCTCGGTGACTTCTTTTACATGCCTTTCCTTACAAGTCTTTCCTTACATATGGTGGTTTGCAATATTGGGCCTTAAGCCGCCTCTAGGACTTTGAGCCTTCTACAAGATTTAATAAACTATCATCTTAATATTTACTGGGCTTCTTGTGTAACCCGCCATTGGGGCTGACCCGGCCCCTCCTCGGCGGGTCATAACTGATAGTTATATCCCCAACACAACCGAAAGTAGTTGCATCATAATCACGGGGTAGTCATGAGACTTTAGGTTCTGAAACTTTTTCTCGGCCATATTTATTATTCCCTTTATATTCGACGAGAAGCCAGATGGGACCTTCATACTAAGCAGACATTCAAAGAAGATTTCCTTCTCTTCTTTGGTAAGAGCATAGCTGGCAGGACATTCATACTACTTTGGAGGCATGCCGTCTTTTTCATGCAAACACTACTAGGAAAAGGCCTACTAATGGTGCACCAGTTTTGCCTACTAATGGCGCATCACTGGTGCGCCATTAGTATCACACCACTAGTATTTTGTACTAATGGCGCACCACTGGTGCGCCATTAGTATCTGGTATACTAATGGAGCACCACCCAGTGCGCCATTAGTATATAACACCATGCGCCATTAGTATGCCTCCCAGGGGCCATATTTAACCATGTGCTTTGGCACACTAATAGCGCACTGCGGATAGATGTGCCATTAGTATACTTGGCATACTAATGGCGCACTCTTTGGTGATGCACCATTAGTATACTTTGGCATACTAATGGCGCACTCTGTAGTGATGCGCCATTAGTATGAATATTAGGGTTTTTTTACTTTTCTGATTTTTCCACAGGTTACAAAATATATTATTTGACAGAATATAGACAGTAGCACACAACAACAGCAGATTCATCGAATACAATAGAAGATTAGTCTCCGAATACAATTCATCATATTAGTCTCCGAATTCAAAAGACCGAACAAAGATAAAACATTACAAGTCTCGAGACCGCGAGTATCGAGTTTGTCTTCACATTACAAGTCGATATCGATCATCTAAACTACCATCACATAGAAGAGAGCTGCGGTCATCACAATGAGCATCATCGTGATGAAACTGGTCTTCATCCTGTTCCTCCAACGCTCCCTCCTCTCTCCCGCTAGATAGCGAGCGTATCTAGATTCCGCCTCCGCCCTAGTGGTGTACCCTTTGTAACTGTTACCGCTGAAATGGTGAACCTGTCACCGACACTCCTCCCAGTCATCGTAGACTCCAGGAACCTTACCCTTGTACACGACATACGATGGCATCTCTATGCACAAGCCAAACAACAGACAATACATACATAAGCAATATATAAGTATGCAACAAAAGGATCAGAAGAGAAAAGCAAGACATTAATAGCACGATTCATGGTCCTACTAATAAATAGCATCGATTACATCTAAGTTGAACGACTGTCCAAACCAAAGAGACATACAATTCATTAAAGTTTAATTACAACATGAGCCAATCAATGTTTCAGAACTACACATCACTACTTTCGACTCGACTCATGGACAGGAGCGTGGATGAAGCCGCCGTCTGTCGTGATGGTGATGAAATCGCGGGCATTGTCAGCCTGCATTTGTAGCATTCCGTATATCTCAATGTTGGACGGTTGATATCTGAGGAAGAACTGCCCCGAGGTATGAAGGACATCTTGATGGATGATGTCTGCAAACTCCGACTGGATGCGAAAGAATTCTTGTCTGATGTCCGCGTCCTGGATTGCCGACAAGCTCGCGGCCCAATCTTTGAGATTATTTGGTAGCAGAAGGTGATGATGGTCCCTTACGATCGCCCGCGTATGATGGAGGGCGTAGTGGGCATCCTTCTGACCACCAGGCGGCTGCTTGACGCAGCAGAACATCGTATTGTGGGTGAACACATGCTTGCCGTACTTACGAACTGCCCTGGTGAAGGTGCCTCCAGATTTGGTGTAGCCGGGGAGAACATCATCAAGAACTTTCTTGATATTTGTGTAGTCTATCTTGGAGTTATGGTTCGGGTCAAAATACGTGGCCATGGAATATTTCGGGCTTAAGAGGATGAGTGTGCAATGTGTGTCACTGCACAGAACACAGAATGTTAGAAAAAAAGAACGATAGAAATCTAGGAAATCATATGTTACGGGGCGGTTAAGGGATGACTTACTCGGGAAAGTAAGCCACAAGGAAGTTATCCTTATCTGGGTTTGCCAGAATGATGTCTTCAAGGTGTGAACTCCCAACTTGGCGGTCCCCAGCGCTGCTCAAGAGCTTGGCACGCATGTAGAAGGGGTCAACGATCACGATATCCGGGGTCTTGTCTCTAATGATCCGCATCTCCATACTCAGCGAAAACAGCCGAACGAAGGTGTAGTGCAGCGGATGAAGGTTGAACATAGCAAAGATGTCATCAAACCGCAGGACGAACATACCCCCGATGGCGCCATCCACAAAGCCCTTGCCCTCTGGCACCTTGGCCATGAAAACCGGGTATGCCACATCATTCTCTCTGAGACGCCGCTTCTCCAAAGAAAGAACACTGTCGTGCAGATTCCGCATAGCACCGGTTGCAGCATTGAGCATATTTGTCGGTTGCATCGCCCTACCCGCCACATGCACCCTCCTCGAGATATCCTTATATGATGGTGGCCTGTCCTGAGCACGGATCGTACTCGGTGCCGGCTGGCTTGCACCGGCGGCCTTTTTAGTCTGCCGTTTCCAGCCCTTCTTCTTGATCTGCTGTAATGGGACCGAGTTATGCTCACAGACCGCCTTCTTGAGCGTGTTGGGGCTGATAATATTTGGCACCTCCGCTATCTGAGGCTCGGTGAAGGCGGCAGCTAGAGGCGTCTCCTGAGAACTGAATGCCAGACGACGCCTGTTGCAATTGGGTTTCTCCGTCGTACCAGCTAGATCGCGGTCGTCTTGTTTGGGTTCTTGAGAAGGAGGCCCGCAGAACTCATCACCGTACCCATGTTCGGTAAAGTACTTATCGACTTTGGTAAATGTACCATCGTCGTTGTCGTCATCGTCCGGATCCTGTGCCATAGGGATGTCCGGCATGTCCGGTAGTGTTGCGGCGTTCTTGCCATGGCTTGGCGCCGGCACGACTGGAGGTCTTGTCTGTGGGGTGGTGTCCCCCGCCCCCAAATGAATCTGGCTCTTCGGCCAAAGGAGGGACCAGCTTACGCAGGCGCTGAGGGTCATCTCATCTTCTTCGTCGGCCCCAGCGGGTCGAATCGGAGGTAACAGCTCGTCGCAGCCTGGCAGCACCCGAGCCACTTCAACCCTATACATTGTGGGTGGCATCGGATTACCGTGGAACACGGGGTTTCCCGGTTGAACGATTCTGCCCTTGGCGACATCGACCAACTCGCCTCCCACGAAGTGCAGGAGAGTGCAAGGAACGTCGGCGGCGCCCTGCGAAAACATGTAGGGTGTCAGGGATGCCCAGTCAAAGGCAAAGAGATGAAGCCCTCGGCCGAGCGGCTTAGTTACCGTGATGCCGTTGAGCTCGGCTAATGTCGAGGCACCGCCAACGGCGGGCGTGTAACTAACGGAGGGGCCGCTCGCTAGCGAGGTGCCGGCCGGCGTACACCCGGGTGCATTAAGCTCCAATGCCGGGGTCGGAGACACCAATAACGCCGCCGCCGGAGACACTAATGGCGCCGCCGCCGTAGACACCAATACCGCCGCCGCCGGAGACACCAATGGTGCCGCCTGCGCGTTGTGCGAGTTGCTGGCCGTGAAGCTGGGAATCGGGGCGGCCCCTGTTGGCCACCCGCAATCCACGTTGTTATCCCATGAATCAAGGTAGGCATAATGCCGGTGAGCGTCGATCCCAGTTGTTGTTGCACTTGCTCTTGGACCATCTCCGGATCCGCGCCACTTGTGCCTTGAGTGCTTCAACCTCGCGCGACTGGCTTTCCGAGCTGGTCCTTTTCTCCTTTCGCCCACCAGCGGCATAGTATGACGACAATTTTGTGGACAAGCCTTTGTCGGCCACATGACCAACTGACGTCGGCTTATTGAGCTTATCCCTGTTTTTCATTACGTTCAACGCCCTATTCAAAGGGGTGTCGAAAGGGGAGCTCTGAGACGACCCCGCGCTACTGCTTTATTTGTCCTGTGGAAGGAACGTGAACCATTTGGAAATATTAGGGATTAATTAGAATGCAACCATGTGGTGCTAATTATGCGGGGGTGTATTCCGTACCAGAACAAGCTCAAGCTCCTTGGTCTTTGGATCCGTGGTAAGCTCCTTTGTTACCGGGTCCTCCTTGTACCGGGCCCTGAGAAAGTTCCTGGTCTGCTTGTCACTGTATTTCTCGAAGCAGGGCAGTAGGCCTTGCTCGGCACGCTCCGCGTCCTCCTTGTCCCATACAGGCTCCGCCACTCTGTAACCGCCGGGACCGAGTTGGTGGACCCCTATGTTCAACTGCCGCATTTCTTTCCCCCACTGACTTGATTCAGAGGTTGCGGGGCTATTGCACTTGATCTTGAACTCCTTGTAGTCATCTTCGCTAATCAAAGGATATTTCGCCTTGATCTTCTCATAACTATCACCTTTGTCAATCATTGCCTTCATCGTGCTTTTCCAAGTAGACAGGGCCGTGCTCATTGTCGTGAGGGCGGCACCGTTCACTTTATTACCCGAGAGGCGTGTGTTTGCGAACTCAGCGGGGAACTTGTATCGTTCGTGCAGCTTCGTGAAGAGGAGGCTGCGCAAATTCCCTCGGTCCTTATGCCTTAGGTTCTCAGTGTTGATCGAGGCGGTGCTCCGGAGAATGCACCCGAGCTGAATCGAGTACCCCTTGACTACGTGTTTGGGCGCCGTCAGATGCCCGTCGGAGTTCACTTCAGTAAATTCCTCCCTGACGGTTCGGAGCACGGTCGGGCGCCGGTCCTTCCGTTGCCTCTTCGGTTGGCTGCCATCTGTGTGTGCGCCGCCATCATCAGTGGTGGCATCCGCGGCGCCATCATCAGTGGTGTCATCCCCGACGCCACTAGGGGTTGTGTAGTCAGGGTCGGTGTCTTCCTCCAACTCCTGGGACAGCTCCCAGAATTGCTTGCCGCTCGAACCGCCGGCCTCATCGTTGTGGGCCATGTTTCTCTCTAAATAGGAAAAAAGTTTGGTCAAAAAAGTTGGTTATTGTCAAGGAACAAGATCTTGGTCTCATCATTTAGGGTTTGTCGACACCGAGGCATCTTAAAAGCTAAGCTTTTATCATTTAGGGTTTGTCGATGCCGAGGCACCCTAAAAGCCTAAGCGTACATCATTTAGGTTCTCATCGACACCGAGGCACCCTATAGAAGCCAAGTTAAGTTTTCATCATTTAGGGTTTATCGATGCCGAGGCACCCTAGGTTGTGCCTAATCACTTGGCTCTATTGCCACCTATGTTGGGTTTATCATCTAGGGTTTATTGATGCTAAGGAGAATTCTAAGTTGGGCCTAATCACTTGGTTCTATTGCCACCTATGGTTTAATGCAGCAAGAATGGCGGGGTAGTTGATCCTACTTAACTAAGTACTAAGATACCCCGGCCCATGCATTAGTCGCAAGTACCCCATATGTCCTATTTTTAGCAAAGTCATGCTAAAATTCACGGAAAATTTCAGCATGACCTTTGCTGAAAATAGGACATATTGAGTACCCGAATTTGCCAGAACGGAAGTTAATCGACATTCCGGCAAACTCAAGGGCCTCTCGGGGTACCTGCAATATCATTATCCCCGCGTAATGAAGTCGCCAATGCGTCATTTCAGAAGATCACAAGTAGCATCATCACAAGTACAACATCATCTATAACTTTATATTAACAAAGCATCAGCACATATACAAAAGATCACTTATGCCAACAGTATGGTTTACATCAGATTCAGAGTTAGAAACAGGAAAAACCGTTGCTTCAAAGCCTACTGGACACAATTTACATCTATCAGTACGGGACGTCCTGACTAATTTCAAGTGTTCACAGGTGAAGTTGTACCATGGATGAGCCTAGTGCTTCATTAGTCAACTGAACAGAGATAACATGGCATAACACCATACATAAAGTGATGAGCATACATACTACTGTCCAAGCAAATTAACTGAATAGTATTGTGTCAAGTTCAGTTTAAAAATTCAGTTACTACTTGAGTGATTTGACACCAAAAATTACTCCCAAAAATTACAATGACTGTATATATTCACTGTACAGGCTATCAAGTTCTATTTCAGCTCAAGTTTCACTACAACACAAACACTGTAATTCATCTACTCACAGAAAAATTAATAATCAAAATCAAATTACAATAGGGGTCCCAGGTTTGACCCCATGATACGTGCTATCCTGGGATTATTCCTCTTCTGAACAAACCATCGTGCATCATTTTCTAACCAAGGCATAGCTCAGGAAAACCACTTGCTTTGACCAGAACTAGCTGATTACCCCAAATCTCATGGTAAAATTAGCAAGGCAAAGCATTTCTCTTACATGACCATAGCAAGAATGACACACTACATATAATCTGGTGAGATAGCAGCAGCAATCTCAAAAAAAGCGGAGACATCATGCATACCACCTGAGCATCGCCCACATACATCCAGGTACATCACCCACTATTATTGCCTGTAAAAAGGCCTAATATCCACTAGTATTGCCTATTGATCATATACTACCTACTCATATTTTATTCAATCATTTTACCAGTTGTTTAACCACAGATTAGGGTCTGTCTAGGAGGTTAGTCAATGTAAAAATTGACAAGCTAGCTAGCAGTACAGTAAGCAGCAGCAGTATTAGCGTAGCAGCAGGGCAAGAGCTTCAGCAGAAGCAGCTCAGGCAGGCGCAAGGGCGCGCGCGGGACGACAAGCAGGGCCAGCACGGCTAGGTGCGTGCGCGGGTGTGCAAGGCCGCGAGCGGCCGCCGAAGGCAGCAGCGGAATGGGGACTGGTGGAGAGAGGGAGAAAGGAGGAAGGAGGAGAGGTACCTGGTCGCCGGAGGGGTCGGGGTCGGGGTCCGAGCTCGTCCGGGTCCTTGTTCGCCGCGGTCGAAGGAGAGCAGGGGCCGGTGGCGGAGGACGGCAGGGCAGGCGGGGTGGGTGCGTCGGGGCCGCGCTCGCCGGCTGCTGCAGGGGCCGGAGGAGGCCCTCACTCGTCGGAA
>NC_041382.1:72129566-72130287 GCF_002162155.2 Triticum dicoccoides | reverse complement strand
CGGGGGTCGGGGCGGCGGCGTCGGGGCAGCGCAAGACCACAGCGGCGGCGGCGGCGCCGACGGCGTGCAGGCGCGGCAGACGGAGGGGGCGAAGCAAGGGGGCGGCAGTGTACGTTTGGGGTCGAGTGGGGGATCTGGCGAGGGAGGGAGGCCACACAGTGCGTGGGGAATAGGTGGAATGGGGGAGTGTTAGCAATGGCGCACCTCCCCCTAGTGCGCCATAAGTACGACGATTCTAATGGTGCACCTCCCCCTGGTGCGCCATTAGAATTTTGTTTTAATTACTAGCCCGACTGGTTAGGTTATATTCCACCTAACCCTATCTCCATCAGAACACGCCCACTAGCCCAACTGGTCAGCACGCAACACACACACTAGGAGGTCCTGGGTTCGATTCCCAGGCTCCCCAATTTTTGTTTTTATGCATTTAAAATGTTGTTTGATATTTTTTTTGTGTTTAAATATGTTCAAATTTGTTTAAATCATAACAGTAATATTTTTTATAAAAAAAGTAATAATCTTTTTAAAATATCATCAAATTTGTTATTTGAAAATATTTATGAATATGAAAAATATCATCAAATTTATTATTTTAAAATATCATCAAATTGTTTATTTGAAAATATAATCAAATTTGTTTTTTTTGCAATTTTAGTTGCATTCATTTGTGACGGTGGAGCGGGCCGGGGAGGTGCGGGGGAGAGGGTGCGGTGGGTCGTCG
>NC_041382.1:72115656-72129368 GCF_002162155.2 Triticum dicoccoides | reverse complement strand
GCGATGGAGTGGGGGAGGGTGCGGGGGGTCGGCGGCGGCGGCCGGTGGAGCGGGGGAGATGGTGTGGGAGGTGCTCGGCGGCGTGGGGGACCGGATCTGGCAAGGTGGGATAGCGATCGAGATGGAGGGGGGGTCGAGATCGAGTGTCCATGAAATTTAAAAACATACATGAGTTCAAAAAGTTCCCATGAAATACAATCGAGAAATGAAGGCTACGATTTAAATACAATCGATCTTAGCTAGCTATCTGTTCACAATCTTCTTGCCCTTCTTTTTCGCAAATGAAGCTATTCTGTGGAACGGACGTCCTTTAGGTAGGGTGGTCCTGCTTCTTCTTGTGGTGTATGCTGCTACTTCACCGTCGTCGTCATGTTCGATCTTTGGGTCACCGTACTTTTCGAAGTCTTGCTCATTGGCTACTCCATCCATTCCGATGATCTTCCTTTTTCCTCTCCTCACGGTAACACGACTGGTCTTTGACGGGTCGGTAATGAAGAAGCATTGGTCCACTTGGGAAGCCAGTACCCATGGCTCATTTTTCACGGTGTCGTTTGCGCCCGCGGTCTTGGATTTGGCTTCGGGTATAACCATGGTGGTGAAATACCAGTCTTCTTTTAGGACGCTCTTGGCCCATCTGACACGGAACATCGGGACCTTCTCTCCAGCGTAGCTCAGCTACCAGATCTCCTCGATCCTTCCGTAGTATCTGTCCTTGTCGTTACCGGTGTAGGATTCCATCGTTACCCCAAAGTTCTGATAACCATCGCTCTTCATGTCCTTGTCCTCGGTGTAGAATGTGTAGCCGTTGATATCATATGCCTCATAGGTCATCAGGTTGTGCTCGGCGCCCTGTGACAAGGCGAATATGAGTTGTTCTTCCGCGGAAGAATCCTCATGTAAAGGGTACGACAGAAGCTTCTGCTTGAACCAACGCGTGAAACATCAGTTGTGCTCTTTGATTATATCTCCGTCCGTCCTCTGTTGGCCTCGGTCATTGTATGTCTTCTCAATAAAGGTTTTATGCTCTACCACCCAAGGATCGACCACGTCTATGTGTTGTAGTGCGACTAGGTTTGCTCTTTCAAAGTCGGCGAGTCGACCCTCGAAGTCGACATGCATTTCGTGCCGACCCTCACGGTGACCCCATCCAGCGAGCCTGCCGAGGTGCCTGTTGACGGGTAGACCAATGGGGTTCTCGATGCCTAGATAATTCATGTAGTAGGAGATGCACTCTTCGGTCAGAAATCCCCTGGCTATACTTCCCTCTGGACGTGACATGTTGCAAACGTATCCTTTGATGACACCATTCATCCTTTCGAACGGCATCATGCTGTGCAGGAATGTCGGCCCGAGTTAGATGATATCCTCCACGATATGGACCAGCAGATGCACCATAACGTCGAAGAATGCGAGCGGGAAGTACATCTCAAGCTCGAACAGTATCACCACGATCTCTTCCTGTAGCCTTCTGAGTTGCCTCACGCCAACCGACTTCCGAGAGATGACGTTGAAAAAGTTGCATAGGCCAAATAGCGTTTCACGGACATGCGCGTCCATGATCCCACGGATTGCAACTGGAAGTATCTGCGTCATCAGCACATGACAGTCGTGAGACTTCATCTCGCTGAACTTCTGCTTCGCTGGGTCTAGGTATCTGCTTATCTTCCCCGCGAAACCGTAAGGAAGTTTTACTGCTACGAGGCAGGTGAAAAACTGCTCGATCTCCTCCTGACTTAGAGTGAAGCACGCGGGAGGGTAGTCATTCCCGGTCTTCTTGGCCTTTTTGCCTTTGTGACGACTTTCTGTGTCCTGCTTCACCTCATCATCATCATAATCATTAGCGTGAAGCTCCTGCCTGATGCCCATTGATTTCAAGTCTGCCCTTGCTTTCGGCCCATCTTTGATCCTCTCTGGCATGTTGAGCAGGGTACCAAGCAGACTCGCGCACACGTTCTTCGTGATATGCATGGCATCAAGGCCGTGAGGCACACGGTGGATCTTCTAGTACGGCAAGTCCCAGAAAACAGACCTCATTTTCCATACCTTCAGCAGCGGCTCTGGCGCCTTTCGCTTCTTTCCTGGCTCTGGCGCCTTTTGCTTCTTTCCCGGCAGTGGGCAATCTTTCCAATTTTTCAACAGCCCGTCCATTTCCTCGCTGCTCCTCGTACGCGGGCGTCTTCGGAGTTCGGTTTCACCATCAAACAGATCCTTGCGTTTCCTCCACGGGTCATCGTCGCGAAGCCACCTTCGATGTCCCATGAACACGGTTTTCGAAGACCCGGGATCTCTATCTAGCTGGCGATACGTTGTGTCATCCATGCACCTGACGCATGCAGAAAATCCGTGCACCACCTGCCCCGCGAGATATCCGTAACCGAGATAGTCATGCACCGTCGTGAGCAGTGCGGCTCTCATAGGGAAATATTCTTTCTCTGCGGCATCCCATGTATTGGCTGGCGTTTTCCACAGCGTGTCTAGCTCCTCTTTCAGCAGCCCCAGATACAGATTGATGTCGCTCCCTGGTTGTTTTGGCCCTTCAATTAGCATACTCATGTGAATGTACTTCCTCTTCATGCACAACCAGGGGGAAGGTTGTACATCCACACAAACATAGGCCAGGTGCTATGTGTGCTTCTCTGGCTGCCAAACGGATTGACTCCATCGGTGCTCGCGCCCAGCACGATGTTCCTTGGATACTTCCCAAATTCTGGGTGTTCGAAGTTCAACGCCTGCCACTGGCTCCCATCCTTAGGGTGACTCAGCATCTTGTCTTTTTTATTTATCTCCGGATCATTTGCGTCATCTTCTCGCTTCTTCTCCTCCCTATCCGTGTGCCAACGCAGGAGCTTTGCTACCTCAGGGTCCGTGAAATACCGCTGCAGACGAGGAGTGATCGGAAAGTACCACACCACTTTTCGAGGAGCTTTCTTCCTCTTCTTGTATCGAGTGACGCCGCACACCGGACATATGGTAGATTCCGCGTGCTCGCCCCGATAAATGATGCAATTGTTCATGCACACATGGTATTTCACGTGCGGTAAATCCAGAGGACACACGACTTTCTTCGCCTCCTCGAAACTGGTCGGGCACTTGTTCCCCTTGGGAAGACGTTCATGCCAGAATGACATGTTCTCGTCGAAGCATGCGTCGGTCATTTTGTGTTTTACCTTCATCTCCAAAGCCATGAGTGTTACTTTCAGGCGGGTATCCGCGAGTCTGCATCCTTCATACAATGGAGTAACTGCATCTATCTCCAGTTGATCCAGCTTGGCTTTCTCTCGGGCGGCAGCTCTTGCGTTATCCGTCTACTTGAGAAGCAGCTCTTGAATATGAGGGTCCTGCACCTAGCCCATCGATGGTCCATCGCCATCTGCTCCTCCAGCATCTAGATCTTCATGATCATGCCCTTCGTGTGCTCCGGCATCTTCCTCATCATCATGTCCGGCATCTTCTACATGATGACTGTGTACAACATCACCATCGTGATCATGTCCTGGAGATTCTTCGTCTTCTCGCCCACCCGGGCCACGGTGGTTGTCTTGCTGCCCTTCCTCATTTCTTGCCCGGCCCCCATGGACGACTTCATAGTCATCTTCATCACCTTGCCACCGATAGCCATCCATGAAACCACGCAAGAGCAGGTGGTCCCGCACCTGCCCGGAATCCGGGTCCGCAATAAGGCTCTTTAGCTTGCATCTTCGACACGGACATCTTATCTCCGTCTCGTTCTTTTGAAGCATCTCGGCCTTCGCGGAGCTCAAAAACCTATTCATGATGCCTTCGGTCATCATACGGACCATGGTCGCCTGCGGGGTAGAGCAAAACGATATTTTAGAACCAAGAAAAAATTTGGCATGACTTTCCCTAAAAATAGGATCAAAAAGAATGCATAGTGCCAAAATTTTCGCCGAAACGGAAATGAATCAACATTCCGGCAAAATATTGGCAACTATCGCATTTCAAATACCGGTACCTGCAAACACAGACATATATGCAACACCACAAACATATGCAACACCACAAACATACCTAGATCTAGCTAGGCCACAAAAAGTGCATGTGCACGTTGTTGGAGCGAGCTAGGGAGAAAAAAAGTAGATCTACAACATGAAGATAGCTTTCCCCTTACTTACCTATCAAAAAAAGGTAATTTCAACACTTAATTTTGATGAATCTATGGTGCAAATGAGGTGAGGAGGAGGAGGCAGCCGACAAGCTTAGAGAAGGAGGTGGGGGAATGAAGTGGGGAAAGTGAGTGTGTAGGTGTGGCTGTCCAAAAATATCTAGCTGGTCCTAGGTTACTAATGGTGCACCACAGAGACATGCGCCATTAGTAACCCAACATACTAATGGCGCACCACACAGACATGCACCATTAGTAGTTTTGCAAAAAAGTAAAAAATAATTTCTATACTAATGGCGCACCGTGGCACAGTGCGCCATTACTAGTTTAAACTAGTAATGGCGCACTATGCAACGGTGTGCCATTAGTAGTTTTGCAAAAAAGTAAAAAAAATACAGTAGTGGCGCACTCTATGGCTGGTGCGCCATTAGTAGTTCTAACTACTAATGGCGCACTCTGCCCGGATGCGCCATTAGTATGTTTGAAAAAATGAAAAACACATTTTTTTACTAGTGGCGCACCGTGTGCCTGGTGCGCCATTAGTGTCTTCCACACTAATGGCGCACCAACAGACGGTGCGCCATTAGTATATAGTAATGGCGCACCACATGTCTGGTGCGCCATTAGTGTCAATTCCATCTATAGCCCTTTTCCTAGTAGTGAAATGTTGCAGGTCCTCCCGTGCCTCCGGTGTATATTTTGTCTTCCCATACATGCCCAAGAAGCCCAGTAGGTTCACGCAAAGGTTCTTCGTCATGTGCATCACGTTGATTGAAGAGCGGACCTCTAGCTCTTTCTAGTAGGGTAGGTCCAAAAATATAGATTCCTTCTTCCACATGGGTGCGCGTCCCTCAGAGTCATTCGGAACAGGTAGTCCGCCAGGAACCTTTCGAAAGATTACGTGTAAATCATTGACCATAGCGAGTACATGATCACCAGTACGCATGGTGGGCTTCTTCTGGTGATCTGCCTCGCCTTTGAAATGCTTGCCTTTCTTTCGACATTAATGGTTGGTCAGAAGAAATCGATGATGGCCTAGGTACACATTCTTCCTGCATTTGTCCAGGTATATACTTTCGGTGTCAGCTAAACAGTGTGTGTATGCATGGTATACCTTGTTTGTCTGTCCTGAAAGGTTACTAAGAGCGGGCCAATCATTGATGGTTACAAACAGCAACACATGTAGTTTAAATTCCTCATGTTTGTGCTTATCCCACACACGTACACTGTTTCAATTCCATAGCTATAAAAGTTCTTCAAATAATGGCCTTAAGTACACATCAATGTCGTTGCCGGGTTGCTTAGGGCCTTGGATGAGAACTCGCATCATAATGAACTTCTGCTTCATGCACATCCAAGGAGCAAGGTTATACATACATAGAGTCACGGGCCAAGTGCTGTGATTACTGCTCTGCTCCCCGAAAGGATTAATGCCATCCGCGCTTAAACCAAACCATACGTTCCTTGGGTCACCTACAAACTCGGCCCAGTACTTTCTCTCAATTTTTCTCCACTGTGACCCATCAGCGGGTGCTCTCAACTTCCCGTCTTTCTTACGGTCCTCTCTGTGCCATCGCATCAACTTGGCATGCTCTTCATTTCTGAACAGACGTTTCAATCGTGGTATTATAGGAGCATACCACATCACCTTCGCAAGAACCCTCTTCCTAGGGGGCTCGCTGTCAACATCACCAGGGTCATCTCGTCTGATCTTATACCGCAATGCACCACATACCGGGCATGCGTTCAAATCCTCGTACACACCGCGGTAGAGGATGCAGTCATCAGGGCATGCATGTATCTTCAGCACCTCCAATCCTAGAGGGCATACGACCTTCTTTGCTGCGTACATACTGTCGGGCAATTCATTATCCTTTAGAAGCTTCTTCTTCAATATTTTCAGTAGCTTATCAAATCCTTTGTCAGGCACAACATTCTCTCCCTTCCACTGCAGCAATTCCAGTACGGTACCGAGCTTTGTGTTGCCATCTTCGCAATTGGGGTACAACACTTTTTTGTGATCCTCTAACATGCAATCGAACTTCAGCTTCTCCTTTTGACTTTCACACTGTGTCCTTGCATCAACAATGACCCAGCGGAGATCATCATCATCGGGCACATCATTTGGTTCCTCTTAATCTTCAGCAGCTTCCCCCGTTGCAGCATCACCATATTCAGGGGGAAAATAGTTGTCATCGTCCTCTTCTTCTTCGTTGTCTTCCATCATAACCCCTAATTCTCCGTGCTTGGTCCAAACATTATAGTGTGGCATGAAACCCTTATAAAGCAGGTGGTTTTGAAGGATTTTCCAATCAGAGTAAGACTTCGTATTCCCACATATAGCGCATGGACAACACATAAAACCATTCTGCTTGTTTGCCTCAGCCACTTCGAGAAAATTATGCAGGACCTTAATGTACTCGGAGGTGTGTCTGTCACCGTACATCCATTGCCGGTTCATCTGTGTGCATTATATATAATTATGTGTGTCAAAATCCATTACAGATTCACGTGGATAGATAAGTGACCAAATTAATAGAAGTTCATCATCACATTAAAACCAAAGTACATACATAGTTCTCATTGAACAACATATAGCTCTCCAGAGCATCTAGTTAAACCATAAATTGGAACTATGTAAAACCTTTCAATGCAACAACAAATGCTAGCATAATCACAACCAAGGTAACAATTGATCCAATGACATAATGATACCAAGCCTCGGTATGAATGGCATATTTTCTAATCTTTAACCGCATTGCATCCATCTTGATCTTGTGATCATCGACGACATCCACAACATGCAACTCCAATATCATCTTCTCCTCCTCAATTTTTTTTATTTTTTCCTTCAAGTAATTGTTTTCTTCTTCAACTAAGTTTAACCTCTCGACAATAGGGTCGGTTGGAATTTCCGGTTCAGCTACCTCCTAGATAAAAAAATCTATGTCACATTGGTCGGCATGATTGTCATAAACAATAAATGAACAAAATAGTTATAAAAGATAATATATACCACATCCGAATCATAGCTAGGACGAGGGCCGACGGGGGCAGATACGAAAACCATCGCACTATATAATAACAAGAAATAATAAAAGTAAGAAAATTAGACAAGTATCTATCTAAAGTAAGAATTTTTTACTTTTAGAAAGGAGATAAGAACAAGAGGCTCACGACGACACGTGACGGACCGCTAAACCTAGACAAATCTCGGGGGAAATGGAGCTTGGAGGTCGAGCTTAGAGAGGAGAAAGCTTAACTAGTGTGGCTCGGGCATTTCATCGAAGACCTCATGTGCATAGGAGGTGAGCTAGAGCACCACAAAGCTCTCCCCTTGCCGGCTAGAAAAAACAGAGCACTGTGGAGTGCTCTGCCGTGGCGATGGGGTATATATAGCCACCTCATTGGTCCCGGTTCGTGGCTGGAACCGGGACTAAAGGCCCCCCTTCTGTGCCAGTTCTAGGCACGAACCAGAACCAATGGCTGTGGGCTAGGAGCAAGGACCATTGGTCCCGGTTCATGCCTAGAACCGGGACAAATGGGTCCACACGAACCAGGACGTATGCTGTAACACCCCGGATGTAACTTGCCATATTTGTAAATCCAACTCTTGCCAATTTCGGCTTTAAGTTATGATATTCCCTTTGTGGTTGGCTTTTGTCTTCGTTTTGCATTTTGTTCATGTCATGCATTTCATATCATGTCATCATGTGCATCGCATTTGCATACGTGTTCGTTTCATGCATTCGAGCATTTTCCCCGTTGTCCGTTTCGTAATCCGACACTCCCACATGCACAGGCGCACCCCTCTTGTCTATTTTCGTGAGTGGGTGTTAAACATTATCGGAATGGGCCGAGATTTTTCAAGTGCACTTGGTACACCACCGGTAGACCGCCTCTCAAATTTTGTTCCATTTGGAGCCCGTTTGATACCCCAACGGTTAACCGGGTAACTGCAAAAGCCCCTTGTGTGTTGCAGCCCAACACCCCTCCAAAACAGCCCAATAACCCATCTAAACCATCTCCATGTATTCCGTCATCGGATCACGATCATGTGGGTGAAAACCGCACCTCATTTGGACACTCCTACCTCCTTCTATCTATAAATATGTGCTCCTCCCCAAAAATTCGCGGATGGAACCGTAGCTTTTCCCTCTCCGCCGTCGGACACACCTTCCCCACCGACGGACATGTCCGCCCGCCATCCAACAGCCAATTGGGCTCCGCCACGTGTCCACCGCCGGCCCGGCAAGGCCCGGATCGGGCCCCCACGGGCCCAGCGCCTCCACCATGGTCCGCGCCCAAGCGCCACCCCACCGCCGCCCGGTCGCCGCCGCCCGGTGCCGCCCCTCCGCCGCCCGGCTCCCGCTACCCGCTGACACGCCGCCCGCGCTGCCGTCTTGCCACGCCGATGCCATTGCTCCGCCCCACGCTGCCGCCCTGTAGCGCCTCGCCACCGTGCCGCTCGCCAGCGTCGCCGCCTATCTCCCCACCAGCGCAATCGTGCGCCGCCGCCGAAGCACGCGTCACCACCCGCCTCTGACGACCGGAGCTCGCCAGAGCGCGCCGCGCCGCCCCGCCACCATCCGGATACGGCACCCTGGTGACCGGATTCGTTGTCCCGCGCCCTCCTCCGACCTCCTCCGTGCCATGCCGTCTCGCCGGAGTCCGCGCCGCCTCACCATAGTCAACTCCGGCCGGATCTACCCCGGGTGGATGAGATCCACCGGGAGACGAACCAAAAAACCCTGCTGCGTCCCGGATTTCCTCGTCCCGCATGACCTCGTCCCGTTGACTTTCGGAGGGCCAATTTTTCTCCTAGTCTCCGAATCCATACATTTTCATGCCTCCTTCTACATGTCATATCACGGTGACCATGGCTCGAAATCATGCATATGATATGTCAAATTGTTCGTCGAGTTGAGCTCTTCATGATAGAAGCATTCCCATGCATGTTACTATCATTTATGATGTTGGTACTTATCAGATCTTGGTGATTTGTCATTTTTGTTGCATTTGATGTGTGCATCATATGAGCATGAGGTCTACATGTGTTTTGATCTACAACATGCCATATTTATAGGGGTGCAAGTCTTGTACCTGCGTGATCTATGTGGTGACTAGCACAAGCATGAAAACTAGGCTCCGTGATGTTACTATTTTCAGGGACTTGAGATTTTGCTAAGTCTTTTTCCTGCTGTTATTTTGATGCCATGTAATCTTGATGATTCCATGAAATACATGATTATATTGAGATACTTCAGTGAGGATGTGTCGAACATGTGGTTATGCTCTATCCATCCGTGCCTCGGGTTGCAATTATGGAGTGCCCTATCATGTCTTTTGCTTGCTCTACTTTTGCTATAAAATGTTCCTGGCAGATTGTCAACCTATTAATCAATATTGCCATGGTTGTTGCTGGTGATCCATGCATCCTATGAACTTGATCTTGCCATGATTAGCTTTATGAACATTTCATCTTGCTATTGGTATGCTTATGTTGTCTTTTAATGCCTTGTGGTGAGTGGCGTGAGCTCTCAAAGTTGCTATCATAATTCTGTTTATGACATGCTCTGTTTTTCTTCTAAGTCTGAAACTGTTAATAAAACATGCTATGTTTACATGGGTGCCATCATTTCTTTTGTGCATTTTTGGCTCATGTTCAGTAAGGGACTTTTGCTCTATGCTTTTAGAAGAATCATGCCATGCCTTTATTTCCCATGATATGTTCCTGTAGCATGTTGGTAGCTTGCTCTGAACATTGCTTCCTGAAGCTGTTTATGCCATGTTAGTGTTTTCACAAAGCCTGTGCAGCTGATATCTTTTGCACTTTTGCCATGCTTGTTTGAACATGTTCTAGCGTGATTTAGCCATAGCTCGGTGTTCATGTTTTGTCAAGCATCTCTTATACATCACTGCCATAGGATTTTTTGTTATGTTGGAGTGCAGTAGCTTAGTTTCTTGTTGCATTCTAAGTGCCATCGTGCTGTTAATCACAGTTTTGCACCATTCTTGTTTTGCTTGCCATTTGCAAACCGTGCATCCGTTTCTGGTGATCCTTATATCGATTTTGCCGAAATCACCTCATATTTCCAGCGGCATACTTGGTTTGCCAAGTTGATGCCTTGATCTTTCTTTCCCTGCCGGAGCACCCATATGCATTGCACGTCATATCTTGCATATCATGTCATCTCTTGCATCATGTTGCTTGTGCATTGCACCGTGATTGATTGTTGTTCGATTGCTTGTGTTCTTGATTTGGGTAGAGCCGGGAGATGAGTACGTGACCGAGGAACCTGTTCAGTACTCTTACGATGATCAAGCTTTCGACAACGCTGAGAACTTTGCAGGTAAGATAACCATACCGTCGAAATCACTTCTATCTTTACATGCTAGTTGTTCGCTCTATCGCTATGTCGCGCTACCTACCACTTGTTATATCATGCCTCCCATATTGCCATGTCAAGCAACTAACCCACCTTCCTAGCAAACCATTGTTTGGCTATCACTACTAGGGAAAAAGGCTAGCAGCAACGCGGGTTTTAGGCCTATCAGTAGCGCGGGGATATGCGCTACTGATAAGGCGCTACAGCTATTCCTTAGCAGTAGCGCATGTTACACGCGCTACTGCTAGGACAAGTAGCTGCAGCGTTTGTTCAATCCCACGCTACTGCTAATGTAACTACTGGCAGCGCGTTTTCCGTCCATTGCTACTAGTATTCTTTTTTTTTATTTTTTTATTTTTAGTGTATTTATCGTACAAATATTGGTACAATACCAGTTATGAGGTTTACATCATTATGTCCATAACAGTGTGTCAAATGAAGGTGGATTAGTTTCAAGTGGAGGCAATATGTGGTGCATGTCAAAAGTATACTACAAATCCAAACTTGATCTAGTTTGGACAAGTAGTACTTTCGATGTGCACCACATGTTGCCTCCACTTGCATCTAATCCGCCAACACAAGCTATTTAATCATCATCATAGTCATTACCACCAACATTAGCTATTTAATTATCATAGTCATAGTGTAGCACACATCATCATCTTCAAACTCTCATTCTAGCTAGCTAATCACCACCAACACTAGCTAATAATAATAATCATAGTCATTACCACCAACACTAGCTATTTTATCATCATAGTAATAGTGTAGCACATCATCATCCTCAAACTCATTTCTAGCTAGCTAATCACTCCTGCTGCTCTCTCTTAGGTAAAATAACATAAAACATGTGTAGGTCTCCTCCTTGATCAAGTTGGAGCATGCAGATGAACCTGTCTCCTAATTTTGGGTAGCACATCCGTTTGCTGCCCCCTAGTACTTCTCTGCGCTCCCCCATCACATATCTGGTCCAGTCTTGCACTATTAAGCAATCATCACTGATCTTGAATGCACTAAAGTAACATGTAGGATATCTTGGCCATAAGCTAATAATACTCATGGTACCTTTAGTCTCGATCCCATAAGGCACAACATTCATCGGGAGTCCCTGTTGAAAAAACATCGTATGGTAACATACTTAGCAATGAAGTTTAGCTTCACAAATAATGTATGGAAAAGATGCACTGAGGACAAATAGTAAAAATCTTACCATCCTTCCTAAATAGATGTGACCGTAGTTCATTACGAACACTATTGGTCGCACGTTTTCAGTACTAACATTTGTAAGTCCAGGAAGGAAATTTGTCTTGACAGTATCAAGATCCTCAAGCCATGAAACATAATGACTTAGCTCCTCGCAGTTTAGTTCAGCCCCGGGACAGTAGTAGGTCCTGTCTACCAACCGCTGGAGATGTTTTCTTGCACCGAAACAAGCTGACAATACAAATTAGTTGTCAACTATTTTTGAATAAACAATATCAAAGACATAAATATGGTTGAGAAACTTACATAATGGTGTAACTGGAGGCATCTACACATCGACCCAGATGTCGGTATTACCTTCAATATCATATTCCGGACGAATATCAAAGGTGATAACCATATCAGGCTCAAATGCATAAGTCTTGCATAGTGCTCGCCATGTTTTGCATCCAAAATAGGTGTAGTCGTCTGAATTGTATAATTTTGCGTGGAAAATATAACCATGCTCGGTCTTCAAGTAAACTTTCTTTATCTCCATAGTATGACTGAAACCTATCTTATCCAATACAAAAACTCTTGCATGGCAGGGGATACGCTAGTAGAATAGTAAAAAAATATAAGTTGAAGCAAATGAAGCAGATGTCATGCTTAATTACGAAAAAAGACTTGTCGTTGTGACTTACTGTATCCACTTTGAAGTTCTCGTCCAGCTTGATGCTGAAGCGCCTATCATCATCTAGGAAGATTCCGTCGCACAGGCCGCGCTCGTCTTCGCAGTATTTGCAAATACCGAAATCCTTTTTGTCGTCAGACATTTCCTATGTTCATAGTTAAAACATTAATTGAAAATCGATAGAAGACAACTACCAGGATACTCCACACACAAATTCGGGCACTCGATATTTCCTACATATTCTAGCAAAAGTCATGCCAAAATTCACGGAATATTCCGGCATGACCTTTGCTAAAATAGGACATATCGAGCGTCTAAAATTTGCCAGAACGGAAATGAATCAACACTCCGGCACAACATAGGCCACTCGGAGGTGTAACCTGCAAACATGACCGGCCACTTGGATATTGAGCAACACAAGATATACATTTCAAAATATCTTATAGGACTCAAATTAGCATGCATTCAATAAGCAAAAGTAAATCATCTCATGCGTCCGTACATTGTCGAATATTATCACTAATACATCCCGAATAGTGTCATACATATAACATCACTAGTACAACTAAAACCCTAGCACACGACGGGTATCGGCGCGGGCGGTGGACACCCACAGAGAAAGAACCATCACGGGATCATAGCTCCAGTGAGATCCCTGGAGAACCTGCCAGGTATTGGAGAACCTGTGCTCCAACGCAAACAAGTAGCGATGGACGTGCGCGTCCTCCTCACTGACACGGTGACGCACCACCTCCGTGGAGTCCTCGAGCCTCTGGACCGTCACCGGCCCACGCGACCGCCACCAAAGAAGGTTCGGGTCAATGACAGGCTGGCTCCTCACCAACCTGCACCCCTTGGTAGGTAGCGCCTCCCAGTACCACCCCGGCGGAGCCCAGTCCCGGACATGGCCCATCTTGTCAAGCAGGTGTTGTCCTCCGCCGACTCGACGACGAGGATGCGGGATAGGCATCGTCCACGTCGATGTGAGAAAAATTGCTTTAACTAAAAAAAATAGCAACATGTTCTTACTAACTAGTTCTATTAATTCAACTCGTTCTTACTAAATATAAACTTACTATAAATAGAAAGAAACTAGCACATCTACTACTACTAATTAACATCTAACTACTACATCTACTACTAATTAACATCTAACTACTACATCTACTACTAATTAACATCTACTACTAATTAACATCTACTACTGCTAATTATACAACTAGTTTACCATCACTACTTCTAAAAATCATTATCTATGAACCCTAAATTAACATCTACTACTACTAAAATCATCTACTAACTAAGCAAAGAGAGAGGGGGTGGG
>NC_041382.1:72102525-72115184 GCF_002162155.2 Triticum dicoccoides | reverse complement strand
GGGCTCGGTCGAGGGTGGTGGCGGTGAGGTCGAGGGCGGCGACAGTTTGGTCGAGAGCGGCGGCGGTGGGGTTGAGGGCAGGCGGCAGCGGCGGCGACAGGAGTAGGGGAACCGGCCGGGTGGGGGGGGGGAAGGAGGACTTAGCGAAATTTTGATTCGGGGGGTGGTTAACTCGAACTAGCAGTAGCGCTCATATGGAAAACGCGCTATAGCTAACTTATCTATAGCGCGTTTTAGAGAAAACCGCTACTGCTAATGGAAGCAGTTATTTCTTTTGTTTATCCCAATATCAGTAACGCTTTGTCCTGAAAAAACGCTATAAGTCTAAGCAATGTAAAAACATCAAAAATATACATTGGTCACCATTGATCTTTCCGTGTATAATCTAAATAGTCAACATGAATCCTTACTGTACCTGTATAGGTACAGGTGAGGATTCATATTGCAACCACAAATCATACACATATAGTTCAATGAAGACCAAGTGCTCGAGATAGGTTGAGAAGTAACATATTTAAGGTGGTAAACACCTTGTTCGCTTAGTAGTATGGGACTAAACTTAATTAGTTGCGGTGATACTTAGCAGCATCGAGTTTTGAAGAAAATCGCAGCTACTAAGTTATTTAGCAGTAGCGCGTCCACGGGAAGGGCGCTACTACTATATCTAGCCTGGGGGCAACACCGTGGCAATTATAGTAGTAGCGCTCTTTTCACCTAGAGCACTACTGCTACTTAGTCATTAGTAGCACTCTTTACTGAAGCTCGCTACTGCTAATTAGCAGTAGCGCCTGTTTTTAGACCGCGCTGCTGCTAAGATTCTGTGTATAAGGTTTTCCCTAGTAGTGTATGTTACCGCTTTTGCTTAGCCCCTCTTATAGTGTTGCTAGTTGCAGGTGAAGATGAAGGTTGTTCCGTGTTGGAACATGGATATTGTTGGGATATCATTATTATCTCTTACTTACTTTAATGCATCTATATACTTGGTAAAGGGTGGAAGGCTCGGCCTTATGCCTGGTGTTTTGTTCCACTCTTGCCGCCCTAGTTTCCGTCATACCGGTGTTATGTTCCTTGATTTTGTGTTCCTTACGCGGTTGGGTGTTATGGGAACCCCTTGATAATTCGCTTTGAATAAAACTCCTCCAGCAAGGCGCAACCTTGGTTTTAACATTTTCCACCTAAGCCTTTTTCTCTTGGGTTCCGCGGACTCGAGGGTCATCTTTATTTTAAACCCCCCTGGGGCCAGTGCTTCTCTAAGTGTTGGTCCAAACTGAGTAGACTGCGGGGCCACCTCGGGGAAACTTTAGGGCTTGTTTTACTCGTAGGATGTATCATCCGGTGTTGCCCTAAGAACGAGATATGTGCAGCTCCTATCGGGATTGTCAGCACATCGGGCGGCTTTGCTGGTCTTGTTTTACCATTGTTGAAATGTCTCATAACCGGGATTCCGAGTTTGATCGGTTCTTTCTGGCAGAAGGAATATCCTTCGTTGACCGTGAGAGATTGTGATTGGCTAAGTTGGGACACCCCTGCAGGGTATAAACTTTCGAGAGTTGTGCCCGCAGTTATGTGGCAGATGGGAATTTGTTAATATCTGGTTGTAGAGAACTTAACACTTAACTTAATTAAAATGCATCAACCGCGTGTGTAGCCGTGATGGTCTCTTTTCGGTGGAGTGCAGGAAGTGAACACAGTCTTGTGTTATGCTTGAACGTAAGTAGTTTCAGGATCACTTCTTGATCATTTCTAGCTTCTCGACCGTGTGTTGCTTCTCTTCTTGCTCTTACTTGCGTATGTTAGCCACCATGTATGCTTAGTGCTTGTTGCATCTCCACCTCTCTGCCTTCTCCTACCCATAAGCTTAAATAGTCTTAATCTCGTGGGTGTGAGATTGTTGAGTCCTCATGACTCACGGATACTTCCAAACAGTTGCAGGTGTCGATGATACCAGTGCAAGTGACGCAACCGTGCTCAAGTGTGAGCTCAATGAAGACCTTGGTCGATCTTTTATGTCTTTTCTGGTTGATCAGTAGTGGAGCCCAAGTTGGGAGGATCGGGGATCTAGCATTTGGGGGGGTATCTTCCTTTTTATTTGGATTTGGCCGTAGTCGGTCTTTAAGTGTATTTGGATGATGTATGAATTATTTATTTATTGTGAGAAGTGGCGATTGTAAGCCAACTCTTTATCCCTTTCTTCTTCAGCACATGGGATTGTGTGAAAATTACCCCACTTGCGACTAAACTACCATGCGGCTATGCCTCTAAGTCATGCCCCGACATGTGGGAGATATGGCCACATTGTGGGTGTTACAAGTTGGTAATTAGAGCCATCCCCGATTTCAGAGCCCCCTGCTTGATCGAATCACTGACGTTGTTGAGCCTAGAACAAAATGTTTTGAGTCTTAGGATTATATATATCGGAGAGTAGGATTCCTTTTACTCCTCAGTCCCTTCGTCGCTCTGGTGAGGCCGCCTGACATAGAAGTTTTGACTCTCCTCTCCTCAAATTTCATGAAAAAAATTAGGATCACGCGGGTATCTTGGAATCGTTCTAAGAGTCTTGTGACGAGATCATTGTTCTTGGTGCCTCCTGACATTTAGGGGTTGTGGCAGTGTCCCGGGGAGTTGAGCTCTGAGGTGTTGTTGTCACAATTTTATCGTTGCAGTTCTGGAATACATGAGTTTGCCGACATCAAAAATCTCTTTTATGCAGTTGTTGGTGAGATAACCTCGGCGCCACCATTACTGGGGCGTGAGTTCGGGAGTATTGCCATAACTCGTATAATGGATGCTTTTCGAAGGTTGAGGTACACGATTTCCGAAGGTTTCTTGGTTACGTGTTAAAGGATGGATATAGCTGGATGTAGGTATTGTTAGTTTGGGTGAGATATTATGCTTCCCCTATATCCCCAATAGCTGACTGCATAACCAGAAAGTTTCGGGAGTTTATATGTGGGAATTCAAGTATCTCGTAGGATATCTTTCCAACAGACACATGATATGATATGGGATATATCATATGTTTGTTTCTGGCTTATTTTGCGAGCCAAATCCTTTTTTTGTTTTGAGTTGTGGTATTCGAGTTGCTTCATTGTCAAGTGTTGATTCCATACCTTTTCGAAGTGGTGTTCTCATACTCCTATGTGAATACCAATCCTTCTTGATCATCGAGGTTTTCATCCCAATTTTATTTCCAACCAGTGTGCTTCTCTTTGAGATGATCCCATCATTCTCCCCATGCATTAGATTAATTATCAGTTTTTCTCGATGGTGTTTCTTCCATTCCATATGCTCCAAGTTGCCTTTGTTTTCCCGCCCTCCCACCCTTTTCCTTCAAGGAATCAGATTTCTTATTCAAGTAACCTTTTATTGATGTGAAGTCTCTTCATTCTCTTATTCTATATTCTTATCCGGTGATTCTTAGGAAGATACTAACGGAGCTTCAAGTTTATTATTCTTCGTTCTCTTTTCTTCTACGGTGGATTCAATTCAAGCTTTGTCGATCATACCTTTTCCTCGTTTCAAATGCTTTCTCATGCCGGTGCACCTCTTAATCATTCACTTCTCTCTATTCATTTGTTTGGAGTGCTGAAGATATCTTAGGAGATTCAAGTTTTCATTCTTAATCCGTTCAAGATATCTCGAGGTTGTTATATCATTCAAGCCATTTATTCAACGGGTGCAATCTCTCTTTTAAATCGTTCAACGGTGTTTTCTCTTGAGTGGGCCCTAACCCACAGGTCTTTTCCCAGGATCTTACCAGACTCTTCTAACTTTTTTCGGAGTTACTCTCAAATTCATTTCAAAGTTTGACGTAAGAATGAATTGTCATCAGTAAAATGCCTTTCTCCAAGATCTTTCAAATTCGTTTCATCATTGGTTCAACCTTTCTAATTTTCATCCTGGAGTATCTCAACAATTCATGGTGGTGTTTCCCATCATAATTCTCTACATTTGAAGACCGAATAAGAGCTCCTCTTAAAATCTTACCCGTTTTTTCCAAAGATGTGCAGTTCAAGCATGATGTGATCCTCTCATAATTGTTTTTGATTGTGAGAATTCATTTCACCCATCTGGAGCAATTTAGGTGTCTTTTCAGTTTGATTCTCCGGAGACCATCATTTCGGGTCTATTCATTCTCAGTTTCAGCTCTTGTTCTCCAAATCATACCGGTGCATCATTCAAGTATGATCTAATCAGCTCGGGATCTCTTCGTTAACTTGTATCTAAATTATTCTCAAGTATCTTCTTTCATTTTCAATTCTTATGGTGGTTCGTACAACAGTTCTCTTCCTTCTTTATCATATAGATTCATTCGTTCTTTCCAATCCTACCGGCAGATCGTTGAAGACCTTCCCAAGTTTGCACCATATCTATCTTAATTCTTTCTACGAGAATAAGTAGTAAGACAAATCTGTTGCTTGTCATCAATTTAAATTGGTCAAGGATTGATGTCTACTACACAACCTTCTTCTTGTAGACGTTGTTGGGCCTCCAAGTGCAGAGGTTTGTAGGACAGTAGCAAATTTCCCTCAAGTGGATGACCTAAGGTTTATCAATCCGTGGGAGGCGTAGGATGAAGATGGTCTCTCTCAAACAACCCTGCAACCAAATAACAAAGAGTCTCTTTTGTCCCCAACACACCCAATACAATGGTAAATTGTATAGGTGCACTACTTCGGCGAAGATATGGTGATACAAGTGCATTATGGATAGTAGATATAGGTTTTTGTAATCTGAAAATATTAAAACAGCAAGGTAACTAATGATAGAAGTGAACGTAAACGGTATTGCAATGCTAGGAAACAAGGCCTAGGTTCATACTTTCACTAGTGCAAGGTCTCTCAACAATAATAACATAATTGGATCATATAACTATCCCTCAACATGCAACAATGAGTCACTCCAAAGTCACTAATAGCGGAGAACAAAGGAAGAGATTATTGTAGGGAATGAAACCACCTCAAAGTTGTCCTTTTTGATCGATCTTTTCAAGAGTCCGTAGTAAAATAACATGAAGCTATTCTTTCCGTTCAATCTATCCTAGAGTTCATACTAGAATAACACCATAAGACACAAATCAACCAAAAACCCTAATGTCACCTAGATACTCCAATGTCACCTCAAGTATCCATGGGTATGATTATACGATATGCATCACACAATCTCATATTCATCTATTCAACCAACACAAAGAACTTCAAAGAGTGCCCCAAAGTTTCTACCGGAGAGTCAAGACGAAAACGTGTGCCAGCCCCTATGCGTATGTTCACGAGGTCACGGAACTCGCAACTTGATCACCAAAACATACATCAAGTGGATCACGTGATATCCCATTGTCACCACAAATAAGCACATGCAAGACATACATCAAGTGTTCTCAAATCCTTAAAGACTCAATTCGATAAGATAACTTCAAAGGGAAAACTCAATCCATTACAAGAGAGTAGACGGGGAGAAACATCATAAGATCCAACTACAATAGCAAAGCTCGCGATACATCAAGATCGTGCCGACTCAAGAACACGAGAGAGAGAGAGAGATCAAACACATAGCTACTGGTACATACCCTCAGCCCCAAGGGTGGACTACTCCCTCCTCGTCATGGAGAGTGCCGGGATGATGGAGGCTTCTAGGGGCTACTGGTACATACTTGAGAGGGATTCCCCCCTCTGGCAGGGTGCCAGAACGGGTCTAGATTGGTTTTCGATGGATATGGAGGCTTCTAGGGGCGGAACTCCTGATCTATTCTCTTCCCCGATGTTTTTAGGGTATATGGACATATATAGGCGAAAGAAGTCGGTCAGGGGAGCCACAAGGGGCCCACGAGGGTGGGGCGCACCCAGGGGCAGGCGCGCCTCCCTGCCTCGTGGCCACCTCGAAGCTTCCTTGACTTCAACTCCAAGTCGCCTGGATCACGTTCATTCCAAAAATCACACTCCCGAAGGTTACATTCTGTTTGGACTCCGTTTGATATTCCTTTTCTGCGAAACACTGAAACAAGGGAAAAAACAGAAACTGGCACTGGGCTCTAGTTAATAGGTTAGTCCCAAAAGTAATATAAAAGTGTTTAATAAAGCCAGTAAACATCCAAAACAGATAATATAATAGCATGAATACTTCATAAATTATAGATACGTTGGAGACATATCAGCATCCCCAAGCTTAATTCCTACTCGTCCTCGAGTAGGTAAATGATAAAAGAAATAATTTATGAAGTGCGAATGCTAGGAGGTGCACAAGTTTGATCAATGATAATTTCAATCACCTTTTCAAGCATCCTTATATATCATAACATTAGCTCATCTCATAAAGCTTCTCATGATCAAGTAACAAGCTATTCACATGTTAAAGTATAGATCATAAACTTTCTTAAAAACTAACCAACTGTGCTATTAGTCATCAAACAATTACAATTCATCTTATTTTCAGGAAGAGTCTATGTAAGAGCTTTGATTTAGCAAACTCCACATACTCAACTATCATTTAGTCTTTCACAATTTCTAACACTCACGTGATATTTATGGGTTCAAAGTTTTAATCAGACATAGAGAAAGATAGGGGCTTATAGATTCGCCTCCCAACCTTTTACCTCAAGGGTAATGTCAACAATAATAGCTCATGATGCCTTACATCCAATTGGATATATATATATATATATATCAGAATCTTTCCAACACAATGTGCTTGCCAAAGGATAAAATGTAAAAAGGAAAGGTGAAGATCACCATGACTGTTGCATAAGGAACAAGACAAGAATAAAAGATAGGCCCTTCGCAGAGGGAAGCAGAAGTTGCCATGCGCTTTTATAGTTGGATGCACAAAATCTTAATGCGAAAGAACGGTCACTTTATATTGCCACTTGTGATAGGGACCTTTATTATGCAGTCCATCGCTTTTATTGGTTCCATATCACAATATTGTATAAAGCTTATTTTCTCCACACTAAAAGATCATACATATTTAGAGAGCAATTTTTATTGCATGCACCGATGACAACTAACTTGAAGAATCTTACTCAATCCATAGGTAGGTATTGTGGACTCTCATGGCAATACTGGTTTAAGGGATGTTTGGAAGCACAAGTAGTATCTCTACTTCGTGCAAAGAATTTGGCTAGCATGAGGGGGGAAGGCAAGCTCAACGTGTTGGGCGATCCATGACAATATACTTTATTTCGAATATAAGAAAACATAACCCATTACGTAGTCTTCCTTGTCCAACATCAACCTTTTAGCATGTCATATTTTAATGAGTGCTCACAATTACAAAATATGTCCAAGATAGTGTATTTATATGTGAAATATCTCTTCCTTCAATATTTTTTCATGAATTGTTCAAGTGACCAATACAATGTTTGCTAACCTTCAATAAATTTACCACCTCTACTTCTTATATGTGAAGTCATTACTCCCCATGGGATAAGCATATGAAATATATATAATTTCAGATTTATGATATTCAATTAATTCAACCATTTACTCATAGGATATAAGTGAATCACACGAGTAAATGACAAACTACTCCAAAATATACAAGTGAAGGTCAATGAGTAGTTGAATAATTATGTAACTATGTGAATACTCCCTAACGTTTAAGAATTTAAGATCTTGGTATTTATTCAAACATAAATAAAAACAAAAGAAAGTAAAAAGACGCTCCAAGCAAAACACATATCATGTGGTGAATAAAAATATAGCTACAAGTAAAGTTACCGATGAACAAAGACGAAAGAGGGGATGCCTTCCGGGGAATCCCCAAGCTTAGGATTTTGGTTGTCCTTGAATATTACCTTGTGGTGCCTTGGGCATACCCAAGCTTAGGCTCTTGCCACTCCTTGTTCCATAATCCATCAAATCCTTACCCAAAACTTGAAAACTTCACAACACAAGACTTAACAGAAAATCTCGTGAGCTCCGTTAGCGAAAGAAAACAAAACACCACTTCAAGGTACTGTAATGAACTCATTCTTTATTTATATTGGTGTTAAACCTACTGTATTCCAACTTCTCTATGGTTTATAAATTCCATTACTAGCCATAGATTCATCAAAATAAGCAAACAACACACGAAAAACAGAATCTGTCAAAAACAGAACAGTCTATCGTAATCTGTAACTAACGCAAACTTCTGGAACCCCAAAAATTCTAAAATAAATTTCTGGACGTGGGTAATTTATCTATTAATCATCTGCAAAACGAATTAACTAAATATTACTTTCCAGTAAAAAATGGCAGCAATTCTCGTGAGCGCTAAAGTTTCTGTCACTTACAGCATGATCGCAAAGACTTTCCCCAAGTCTTCCCAAAGGTTCTACTTGGCACAAACACTAATTAAAAACATAAAACCATATCTGAACAGAGGCTAGATGAATTATTTATTAGTAAACGGAAACAAAAGCAAGGAACAAAAATAAAAATGGGTTGCCTCCCAACAAGCGCTAACGTTTAACGCCCCTAGCTAGGCATGATGATTTCAATGATGGTGACATAAGACATAAGAACTGAGACATAAAGAGAGCATCATGAAGAATATGAGTATAACATTTAAGTATAACCCACTTCCTATGCATAGGGATTTTTTAAGCAAACAATTTATGGGAACAATAATCAACTATCATAGGAAGGCAAAACAAGCATAACTTTAAAACTTTAAGCATATAGAGAGGAAACTTGATATTATTGTAACTCCTACAAGCATATATTCCTCCCTCATAATAATTTTCAGTAGCATCATGAATGAATTCAACAATATAGCCATAACCTAAAGCATTCTTTTCATGATCTACAAGTATATAATTTGTACTACTCTCCGCATAAGCAAAATTCTTCTCATTCGGAATAGTGGGAGTATCATAAGAAACTCGAATACTATAAATTGTTTCTACATTAAAAGAGTAGTATTCAGGAAAATGGGAATCATAATCATGACAAGTTTTATAAATATAATCATCACTACCTTTTATAGCATAAGTTTCATCACAATAATCATTATAAGTAGCAACCTTGTTCTCATCATAATCATTTGAAACCTCTTCCAAGATAGTGGAATCATTACTAAATAAAGTCACGACCTCTCCAAATCCACTTTCATAATTATCATAATAAGATTCAACATCCTACAAAACAGTGGGATCATTACTTCCTAAAGTTGACAGTCTTCCAAACCCACTTTCATCAATATAATCATCATAAGTAGGAGGCATGCTATCATCATTATAAATTTGCATATCAAAACTTGGGAGACTAAAAATATCATCTTCATTAAACATAGCATCCCCAAGCTTGGGACAAACATTAATTGCAGCAAATATATTCTCAAAAACATCATCTTCATCAAATATAGCATCCCCAAGCTTGGGCCTTTTCATATCATAAGCATAATCACTCTCATCATTAATAGTATGGATAGCACCAATAGTATAGCAATTATCATCATCACAATGAGTAGTAGGAGCAACATCATTTGTGAGAGATACCTTTCTACCTTTGCTTCTCCTTCATTTCTTCTTTTTTTCACATCATGTGTGGGTTCAATCCTCTTTTTAGAGCTCCTTATTAATGAGATTGGTTGAATAGAAGGCCCCTCCTCGTTACCTGATTCATCATAAGAAATAATATGAGAACATTGGGAAGACTCTTCCCTTTCGTTAGTATTATCTTCATCTTCTATTTGTTTTCTTTTCTTTATGTAATTGGCAATATAAGGATTTTCAATCCAATTCACCGCACAATACATATAAATTTCTTCTAGATCAATATCGAGGAATTTCTCAAGGTTATATTCTGGAATAAGCTTAATTTGACGTTTTATTTCTTCATAACCCAAAAGCAAACTAATTTCATTATGATATGCGAGGGAAATCAAGTCATCACAATTTTTGGACACAATTCGATCATGAAACAATTTGCATTTGATATTTAAATGACCATGTTCATTGCAAAGTTCGCAAGTATGGCTAAGATATTTTAAATTTTCAGCACTAACATCTAGCCTTTCTTGTAACCATTTAGTTTCCAAATACTTATGCCTATTGCAAAATCTATTTTCCCAAATGGGTGTGTAATTGCAAGCTCTATGCACTTCACAAAAGTCGACATGCTTATAAGAGATATGTTCATCATGACTAGTGCAATCATCATTAGTACTATGGATATTCAAATAGTTCATACTAATAGCATTGCAATCATGCTCACCATTCAAAGATTTAGTGCCAAACATTTTAATGCATTCTTCTTCTAACACTTTGGCACAATTTTCCTTTCCATCATACTCAAGAAAGATATTAAAAAGATGAAGCGTATGAGGAAAACTCAATTCCATTTTTTTGTAATTTTCTTTATAAACTAAACTAGTGATAAAACAAGAAACTAAAAGATTCGATTGCAAGATCTAGAGATATACCTTCAAGCGCTAACATCCCCGACAACGGCGCCAGAAAAGCGCTTGATGTCTACTATACAAACTTCTTCTTGTAGACGTTGTTGGGCCTCCAAGTGCAGAGGTTTGTAGGACAGTAGCAAATTTCCCTCAAGTGGGTGACCTAAGGTTTATCAATCCGTGGGAGGCGTAGGATGAAGATGGTCTCTCTCAAACAACCCTGCAACCAAATAACAAAGAGTCTCTTGTGTCCCCAACACACCCAATACAATGGTAAATTGTAAAGGTGCACTAGTTCAGCGAAGAGATGGTGATACAAGTGCAATATGGATAGTAGATAGAGGTTTTTGTAATCTGAAAATATAAAAACAGCAAGGTAACTAATGATAAAAGTGAACATAAATGGTATTGCAATGCTAGGAAACAAGGCCTAGGGTTCATACTTTCACTAGTGCAAGTTCTCTCAACAATAATTACATAATTGGATCAGATAACTATCCCTCAACATGCAACAAAGAGTCACTCCAAAGTCACTAAAAGCGGAGAACAAACAAAGATATTATTGTAGGGTACGAAACCACCTCAAAGTTATCATTTCTGATTGATCTATTCAAGAGTCCGTAGTAAAATAACATGAAGCTATTCTTTCCGTTCAATCTATCCTAGAGTTCCTACTAGAAAAATGCCTTAACACACAAATCAACAAAAACCCTAATGTCACCTAGATACTCCAATGTCACCTCAAGTATCAGTGGGTATGATTATACGATATGCGTCACACAATCTCATATTCATCTATTCAACCAACGCAAAGAACTTCAAAGAGTGCCCCAAAGTTTCTACTGGAGAGTCAAGACGAAAACGTGTGCCAACCCCTATGCATAAGTTCACGAGGTCACGGAACTCGCAAGTTGATAACAAAAACATACATCAAGTGGATCACGTGATATCCCATTGTCACCACAGATTAGCACATGCAAGACATGCATCAAGTGTTCTCAAATCCTTGAAGACTCAATCTGATAAGATAACTTCAAAGGAAAACTCAATCCATTACAAGGGAGTAGAGGGGGAGAAACAGCATAATATCCAACTATAATAGCAAAGCTCGCGATACATCAAGATCGTGCCGACTCAAGAACACGAGAGAGAGAGAGAGAGAGAGAGAGAGAGATCAAACATATAGCTACTGGTACATACCCTCATCCCCGAGGGTGGACTACTCCCGTCTCGTCATGGAGAGCGCCGACATGATGAAGATGGCTAGTTGAGAGGCTTTCCCCCCTCCGGCAGGGTGCCGGAACAGGTCTAGATTGGCTTTCGGTGGCTATGGAGGCTTCTGGCGGCGGAACTCCCGATCTATTCTCTTCCACGATGTTTTTAGGGTATATGGACATATATATGTGAAAGAAGTCGGTCAGGGGAACTATGAGGGGCCCACGAGGGTGGCGGCACGCCCATGGGGCAGGCGCGCCTCCCTACCTCGTGGCCACCTTGAAGCTTCCTTGACTTCAACTCCAAGTCTCCAGGATCACGTTCGTTCCAAAAATCACGCTCTCGAAGGTTTCATTCCGTTTGGACTCCGTTTGATATTCCTTTTCTGCGAAACACTGAAACAAGGGGAAAACAGAAACTGGCACTGGGCTCTGTGTTAATAGGTTAGTCCCAAAAATAATATATAAGTGTTTAATAAAGCCCGTAAACATCCAAAACAGATAATATAATAGCATGAATACTTTAGACGTTATAGCACTACAAAAAAAACACATCCGTGACATTTTGGGCCGAAAGAAAAAAATTTCTGTCATACATATGACACTTCTATGACGATAATTATGACAAAACCCGGTATCATCATAGATGTGGTGGGCTCCTACTTCTATGACAAAAAATCATGACAGAAAATGGGTTGGCCTGGGTGGGCCGGAGACGCAGCTGCATGAAATTTCTTTGGGCCGTCCATGACGGAAAAAATCATGGTAGAAGCGAGGGCGAAGAAAATTTCGGGGAGTTCCCGGTTACAATGGGAGGTCGGGGGCCGAGCGATGCGCATTTCTCTCGTACACGTACGCGCGTGTGTGCGAGGCGTTGGCTCTAACTGAACCCGAGCGAGGCGTTGGGCTCTAACTGAACCTGAGCGATTGCACTGCAGGCTACGCATTACTGAACCTGAGAGATCGATCGATGGCTGTTAACTGAACCCGATCGAGCGATTCCTTCGCTACTGCTGCTAACTGAAGCCGATCGATGCTGCCTCTGGATGAACGGTGAGCGTTGCGGGG
>NC_041382.1:72050043-72102218 GCF_002162155.2 Triticum dicoccoides | reverse complement strand
CAGGACGCCGTGGTGTTGCCTCTAGATGAACAGGACCCCGTTCGATCGAGCCGGTTGGGGCAGGATGAACAGGACCCCGTGGAGGGCTGGATGAATAGGACCACCCCGTGGAGGGCAAGATGAACAGTAGATGGTGGAGGGCAAGATGAACAGTAGCCCATGGAGGGGTGGTTGAACAGGAGCCCGTGGAGAGGGCTGGTTGAACAGTAGCCAGTGGAGTAGCGCGCGGTGGAGGCTGGATGTACAGGAGCTCGTGGATGAACAGTCGCAGGTGGAGGCTGGAGGAGGTCGACGGTGGATGAACAGTAGCTCGTGGAGGCTGGAGGGGGTCGACGGTGGAGATGAACAGTATCCCGTGGACTCCCGTTTTGCAGTACGCCACACCCCTCCCGATGAACAAGACCCCCGTTTCGACCGTAGCGCTCCAACACAAGTTCGTTTCGTCCGTTTTGCTGTACGCCACACCCCTCCCAATGAACAATACCCCCGTTTCGACCGTAGGAGGTCCGTTTCCTCCGTTTTGCGATACGCCAGACCCCTCCCGATCAACAGGACCCCGTTCCGAATGTAGGAGGTCTATTTCCTCCGTTGTGCAGTACGCCAGGCCTTGTTTCCATCGCGCGTTCCATCCAAGCCCTCCCTATGAACACGACCACGCATTCCGTTGCCTCCCCATGAACACGATGCATTCCGTTGCCTCCCCATGAACACGACGACGACGTTGTTTCTCCGTTCCGACCCATCCATGTACACGAGCCCTGGTCGTACGTATGCGCGAGTAGGCGTTCGAGACCCCGCCCGTATGTACACATACGTGGCCATATTTTCTTTCTTGCACCCTGGCCGATGTACGTACGTGTACATGCTACGTGCACGCCTCTACTACGACACGTGCGCGCCTCTACATCGACCAGTATGTACGTACACGTTCGCGACCAGAATGACAATGCTACGTATGCTTCGACTAGGTGGGTCCCGACTGTCAGGCACTTCTTTGCCTACGAAGATGTAGCTCGTGGGTCCCAGCAGCCAGGGGGCGAATCGTTTTTTTGCCCGGACGCACTTCCTTGCGTGCGAAGATGTAGCTGGTGGGTCCCACCAGTCAGGGGGAAACGTTTTTTTCGCGAAATACAGTGGCCCGTCCGGTGGGTCCCAGCTGTCAGGTGGAGGAATCATCATTTTCCGCGTAATAAGGAGGCACTTCCTTGCTGCGGCCATGGACCCAGCTATCAGCCTCTCCACGTATAGTCCACGTCCGATGGAAGTCGTTCCTTGACCACGTTGACCACGCCACGCCGAGAGCACCAGGGCGGTGGACGATGGCGAGGCCTAGGAAGGGGACGACACGGAGGCAGGGAAGACTTGGCAGTTGTTTCCCACACGGAGGGGAGTACAACTGTACGAGGGTTTACTGGTTCGTCTGCCATCGTCGGAGAATAACAGCAGGTGTGGGTGAGTAGAGGGATGGATAGGCCAGCGATGGGAGTATGGTCGGGCGGTGAGGCATGCGCGGCCGCACAGCCGGCCGCGAGGAGGAGGGAGCAGGCAGTCCCGTCGGTGCTTGTTTGAGTGGCTGGAGCAGGAAGAGCAGAGATTGAAGAAGCACGACGGTCGTTGGATGGACATCCAACAGTCAGTGCTTGTGCGTCAACCTTTTTTTAGGAAAGCCTCAAATCTGTGGAAAACAGCATACAACCCATCTGCCATTATTTCTAATAATTTACAACCCATTTGCCAATTCTTTAGGTTTTTTTGGAGGCCATATTCTTTTTGTTAGCATTACAGCCCATATTGTGGCAACGGTTAAAAAATTATACGAAATTTTGCATATTTCGGTGCGGTCCGAACTGTTTTTAATCCCAAAATTTCGACTCACATTCAAACTGATTTTAAAAATAAATGTATATTAATATAAAATCCAACAAATTCTCCACGCATAAAAATTAATGTAATTTAAAATCTTGAAATGAAAAAAAAAGATATTTGAAACTAATTGCCGGTTTGATGTGTTTTAAAAATGTACAACCCATTTCTCATTACTGATGGGCCTTTTTCTCGGCTAGCTAAATGAAAGCTCTCCTCGTCTTCAAAGATTTACAGCCCAACAGGCCTCACAAAGCGACTTACTTGGCAAATCACAAAAAATGGGTTGTGGCCGTGGACCCAGTTGTCAGCCTCTCCACATACAGTACTCTTCTGATGGAAGTCGTTCCTTGACCACGTCGCGTGGAGAGCACCACGGCGGTGGACGACGGCGAGGCCTAGGAAGGGGATGACGCGGCAGTGGAAGCCCGCGCGGAGAGGACTACGAGGGTTCACTGGTTCGGCTGCGGTGTGAGGCTGTCGTTGCCGCAGGGCCTGGCCAACGGTGGGAATAGTAGGGGGCGGTGAGGCCTCTGCGGCAACTCAGCCGGCCACAGGAGGTAGGAGCATGCGGCAGGACCGGCGCTGCTTTGGGCGGCTCGAGCAAGAAGAAATGAGGTTGAAGAAGCACTACGGCCATTGGTTGGACATCGTACGGTCACTGGAGCTAGAATCGTTCATATTGACTAAGTTGACAAAGCCCTTCGTCCCCGTCAACTTAGTAGGCCCACAAGTCAGTCTCCCAGCAAGGTGGGTCCCAGCTAGCCCGGGGAGTATTCATTTTTTGTGCGTACTAAGGATGCACTTCCGGTGGGTCCGAGCTGACAGCGGGGGGAACGTTTTTTTCGCGAAATACGGTGGCTCGTTCGATGGGTCCCAACAGTCAGGGGAAACGATTTTTTTCGCAAAATACTTGTGGCCCGTCCGGTGGGTCCCTGCTATCAGGTGGAGGAATCATTATTTTCCGCGTAATAAGGAGGCACTTCCTTGGTGCCGCCGTGGACCCAGCTGTCAGCCTCTCCACGTACAGTCCACGTCAGATGGAAGTCGTTCCTTGACCATGTTGACCACGCCGCGCCTAGAGCACCAGGGCGGTGGACGATGGCGAGGCCTAGCAAGGGGACGACGCGGAGCTGGTGAAGATGCGGCAGTGGATGCCCACGCGGAGAGGAGTATGAGGGTTCACTCGTTTGGGTGCGGTGTTAGGCTGCCGTCGCGGCAGGGCCTGGCCAGCGATGGTAATAGTAGGGGGCGGTGAGGCCTCCGCGGCAGCACAGCCGACCACGGGAGGCAGGAGCAGGCGGCACGACCGGCGCTGCTTTGGGCGGCTGGAGCAAGAAGACCTGAGGTTGAAGAAGCACTATTGCCGTTGGATGGATATCGTACAGCCACTGCAGCTAGAATCATTTATATTTACTAAGTTGACAAAGCCCTTGGTACGTCAACTTAGTAGCCCATAGGTCAGCTTCCGAAATGGTGCGCCCCAGATGTCAGGGGGAGGAATCATTTTTTGGGCGGGTGAAGCTAGAATATCCGAGATTAAAGAAGAAGCACGGCATCCGTTGGATGGACATCCAATGGCCACTGCTGCTAGAACCGTGTGTTGACTATAAGTTGACAAAGCCTTGCATATGCGCCAACTCTGTTATTTTAGGGGACGCGTCAACTTAGTAAGGCCAGAAGTGTGTGGCAGAGAACTTATAGCCCATTTGAGATTTGTAAGAATGTGTAGCCCGTTTTTTAATTCTAATAGAATTTACTACAGCCCATTTACAGTTTGTTAAAAGTACAACCCATTTCAACCAACTGTTCAAAAAAGAATTCAATAAAATTTCCCACATTTTGATGGGATCTGAAATATTTTTATCCCGAAATTTCTAGTCAGATTAAATACAATTTCAATATAAATTTATATTACATAAAAATACAATGAAACATTGCGCTCGCAACAATTAATGAAATTAAAATTTTCAATACCCAAAAATAATATTTTATAAAGTAATCACGTGTTTGATGCATTTTTATAGCTACTGCCAGTTTTTATAATTACATCCCATTTATTATTTCTTAAAGCCCATTTTCTTGTTAAGCCTAATGCATCCCTCCTACGAAAGATTTGCAGCCCAGCGAGGCGGAGAATAACAACTTGACCTTGCCTGGGTATTCCTAAAAAAAGTATAGCTGGGCTAGCCATTTTCAGCTTGAAAAAAATTAATAACTGGGCTGGATATCTGGCCTGGGCTAGACGGGCCACAGCCCTCCCATTTAATACCTACAGCGATGTTTTCGTTGTTGTTCAGAGGATAAAAATCTCAAAAACACAAATACTGCTCGAGCTGCTTGGTCCCAGCTGTCGGCCGCTTCTTGTGCAATTCTCTTGTTTATTGACTATTACATAGGTTGACAATGGTATGGGACCGTGATGTCAGGAAACCAGGGGGGCGCAAAATAAATAACTCCAGCGAGCGCTTCCACCTCTACCTCGTTGTCTCCCGTGGAAACCCCTTTCCTCCCTTTTTTTTGCTCGGGCAAGGACCAATGCATGCAACACGTCCATGCGGTTATTAGGCAAGAAATAAAAGCGCTTTGCATGCTATGAATTACGATGGCCTGCATGGGTAGCTAATAAGGCATCCTCTTAACTGATGTGATTAAATGTTGTGTTTAGAAGAGAGAAATATTCTTCTTTTCCACTAATCTTCTTGCACCTAGGTCGTGATGCACCTTCTAATACGACTTATTCACCTAGACGGAGGGAGTATAGTTTTATACATATATATATATATATATATATATATATATATATATATATATATATATATATATATATATATATAATAAGGAGGCACTTGTGTACGTGAGGCTATGGACCTGGTGGGTCCCCATTGTCATCCTCTCCAAGTAAAGTCATCTCCTTGCCCGCGCGCGCTTTCCTGCCCGAAACATTCAGCGCCGCCTGCCCCGCTTCCCGGTGCAGGCGATTGCTCCGCCTTCAAACGACACAAGTGTTGTCTGTCTGTCCATCTGCCGCCACATTAATGATACGCCATTGCCGAGGCGGCTACTCCGGCACCACATGTCCGTCCCTCCGCCCGCCCACCATTGCTATATAAACTGCTGCGCCGGCCATAGCCGTAGTCATCCACATCTGTTCCCTTTCTCATGTCCATACCACTACTGCCCACCATGGCTTCCTCGCGCTCAAGCGCTCTTCGGGAAGGGCGAATGACGGACCACAAGGAGATGGCAGCCATTGCTGCCGACCGGCTGGCCGACAGGCAGTCGGAGGACAACGATGTCCCAATGGAGAACATGGTAGTCGACGATCCAGTGCCAACCCCCTCCTCCGCTCCATCCTCGCCGGTGCATTGCACCATGAGCATCGTCGAGGCCCATGCCCAATATATGGATAGTGTGAGGCAGATGCGTCAGGAGCAGTTCTGGGAGGCGTAGGCCGACGTCGCCTACAACCACCATCTCCTCCAGGAGCACCTGCAGGCGGAGGAGCAGATCGCCGCGGAGCGGTCGGAGCAGGAGGCGCTGCTCGACTCGTACCGCTCCGCCCACAAGGGCCGCCTCGAGCGCTACGGGACCGCATGCAGGTGGCGGAGGCTGCGGCCGCCTACAAAGAGGCTAGGAAAAAGGGCGATGAAGCAGGAGAGGCGCTGTTTTACGAGACCGAGGATGAGGCAGAGGACAATACCGGCTCCGACGAGTCCCAGCTTCGCGGGCGTCGACGATACCCTGCTCCGCCGAGGCCCCGCGGCGTCAACAACGAGGCAGGGGACACCGCCGGCTCCGCCGAGGCCCCTCCCCGCCAACAATGTGGCAGAGGACATCGCCGGCTTAGCCGAGGCCCCACCCTGCCGGCAACGCGGGGGAGGATTTCCACCGCTCCGTTGAGGCGCCGCCCGCCGGCAACGAGACAAAGGACATCGCCGGCTCCGCCGAGGCCCCGCCCCGCTGCCAACGAGGCCGCGCCACACAGAAAACGAGGAAGAGTAGAACACGGTAGGCCGCTGCCGCTTGGGGTCCAAGTAAGGCCACCACTGCTACCCTCCTGTTAAAGCCAAGCTAGGCGGGTTGACCATTGACGACCGGTTAGCTTCTTGGCGGCGACGTGGAGTCGGGGAGTTCTGCTGGAGAATAACTCTGCTTCTACTTAATTAACTACTCGTGCAGTTGGCTAACTGACACGTGGGCCCAACATGCCACATGTTAGTTACGCAACTGCATCTGTAGTTAAGTCACTGAAGCTTCTGTTCGGCTTAGCGGGAGACGGGTGGGTAGCTTCGGTTAATTAATTATACCTCCAGCGCACCCCTTTTTAGTTGAAGAATGTATGAAATGTAATGAAATCTGGCATGTTTATATGAAATCCGACCGTGTATGAATGAATTTATTTCGATTAGTTCGAATTCCTGTATCACTGGCATTCGATGAACATGCAAAACAATACGTACTAGCATTATTCCCAGGGTGATCACCTCGTTTGCAGCAGTTTCACATGCACTACTAGGAAAAGGGCTATAGATAGGATTGATACTAATGGCGCACCATGGAAGCAGTGCGCCACTACTATATACTAATGGCGCACCGGTTGGTGATACGCCATTAGTGTGGAAGAGACTAATGGCGCAACAGAAACAGGGTGCGCCACTAGTATTAAATTATTATTTTCCATTTTTCCATACATACTAATGGCGCATCAGGTCGAAGTGCGCCATTACTAGTTCTAAGTAGTAATGGCGCACCAAGCAGACAGTGCGCCATTACTGTAAAAAAATTTATTCTTTTTTTTGCAAAACTACTAATGGCGCATCGTTTCACAGTGCGCCATTACTAGTTTAAACTAGTAATGGCGCACTATTACCCGGTGCGCCATTAGTATATTTTTTTTTTACTTTTTTGCAAAACTACTAATGGCGCACCACCTGCAGGTGCGCCATTAGTAACCAGGGTTACTAATGGCGCATTTGCTGTTGGTGCGCCAGTAGTAACCTGGGACCCCAACAAGATATTTTGGACAGCCCCACACCTACCCACTCACTTTCCCCACTTCATTCCCTCCACCTCCTTCTCCAAGATTTCGGCCATCTCCTCCTCCTCACCTCATTTCCACCATAGATTCATCAAAATTAAGTGGTGAAATTACCTTTTTTTGATAGGTAAGTAAGGGGAAAGCTATCTTCATGATGTAGATCTACTTTTTTTCTCCCTATCTCGCTCCAACAACGTGCACATGCACTTTTTGTGGCCTAGCTAGATCTATGTATGTTTGTGGTGTTGCATGTGTTTGTGGTGTTGCATATATGTTTGTGTTTGAAGGTACCGGTATTTGAAATGCGATAGTTGCCAATATTTTGCCGGAATGTTTTGATTCATTTCCGTTTCGGCGAGAATTTTGGCACTATGCATTCTTTTTGGTCCTATTTTTAGGGAAGGTCATGCCAAATTTTTTCTTGGTTCTAATATATCGTTTTGCTCTACCCCGCAGGCGACCATGGTCCGCACGATGACTGAAGGCATCGTGAATAGGTTTTTGAGCTCCGCGAAGGCCGAGATGCTTCAAAAGAACGAGATGGAGATAAGATGTCCGTGTCGAAGATGCAAGCTGAAGAGCCTTATTGCGGATCCGGATTCCGGGCAGGTGCGGGACCACCTGCTCTTGCATGGTTTCATGGATGGCTATCGGTGGCAAGGTGATGAGGATGACTATGAAGTCGTCCATGGGGGCCGGGCAAGAAATGAGGAAGGGCAACAAGACAAGTACCACCGCGGCGAGGGCGAGCGAGAAGACGAAGAATCTCCAGGACATGATCACGACGGTGATGCTGTACATAGTCATCATGTAGAAGATGTCGTACATGATGATGAGGAAGATCAAGACGAAGGGCATGATCATGAAGATGAAGATGCCGGAGCAGACGACGATGGAGGCTGGGTGCAGGACCCTCATATTAAAGAGCTGCTTCTCAAGCAGACGGATAACGCAAGAGCTGCCGCCCGAGAGAAAGCCAAGCTGGATCAACTGGAGATAGACGCGGTTACTCCATTGTATGAAGGATGCAGGCCCGAGGATACCCACCTGAAAGTAACGCTCATGGCTCTGGAGATGAAGGTAAAACACAAAATGACCGATGCATGCTTCGACGAGAACATGTCATTCTGGCACGAACGTCTTCCCAAGGGGAACAAGTGCCCGACCAGTTTCGAGGAGGCGAAGAAAGTCGTGTGTCCTCTGGATTTACCGCACGTGAAATACCATGTGTGCATGAACAATTGTATCATTTATCGAGACGAGCACGCGGAGTCTACCATATGTCCGGTGTGCGGCGTCACTCGATACAAGAAGAGGAAGAAAGCTCCTCGAAAATCGGTGTGGTACTTTCCGATCACTCCTCGTCTGTAGCGGTATTTCGCAGACCCTAAGGTAGCAAAGCTCCTGCGTTGGCATGCGGATAGGGAGGAGAAAAGAAGCGGGAAGATGACGAAAATGATCCGGAGATAAATAAAAAAGACAAGATGCTGAGTCACCCTAAGGATGCGAGCCAGTGGCAAGCGTTGAACTTCGAATACCCAGAATTTGGGAAGGATCCAAGGAACATCATGCTGGGCACGAGCACCGATGGAGTCAATCCATTTGGCAGCCAGGGAAGCAAACATAGCACCTGGCCTGTGTTTGTGTGGATGTACAACCTTCCCCCCTGGTTGTGCATGAAGAGGAAGTACATTCACATGAGTATGCTAATTGAAGGGCTGAAACAACCAGGGAACGAAATCAATATGTATCTGGGGCTGCTAAAGGAGGAGCTAGACACGCTGTGGAAAACGCCAGCCAATACGTGGGACGCCACAGAGAAAGAATATTTCCCTATGAGAGCCGCACTGCTCACGACGGTGCACGACTATCTCGGTTACAGATATCTCGCGGGGCAGGTAGTCCACGGATTTTCTGGATGCGTAAGGTGCATGGATGACACAACGTATCGCCAGCTAGATAGAGATCCCGGGTCTTCGAAAAACGTGTTCATGGGATATCGAAGGTGGCTTCGCAACGATGACCCGTGGAGGAAACGCAAGGATCTGTTCGATGGTGAAACCGAACCCCGAAAACGCCCGTGTATGAGGAGCGATGAGGAAATAGACGAGCTGTTGAAAAATTGGAAAGACTGCCCACTTCCGGGAAAGAAGCAAAAGGGGCCAGAGCCGGGAAAGAAGCGAAAGGCGCCAGAGCCGCTGCTGAAGGTATGGAAAACAAGGTCTGTTTTCTGGGACTTGCCGTACTGGAAGATCCACCGTGTGCCTCACAGCCTTGATGTCATGCATATCACGAAGAACGTGTGCGAGAGTCTACTTGTTACCCTGCTCAACATGCCAGAGAGGACCAAAGATGGGCCGAAAGCAAGGGCAGACTTGAAATCAATGGGCATCAGGCAGGAGCTTCACGCTAATGATGATGATGATGATGATGAGGCGAAGCAGGACACAGAAAGTCGTCGCAAAGGCAAAAAGGCCAAGAAGACCGGAAATGACTACCCTCCCGCGTGCTTCACTCTAAGTCAGGAGGGGATCGAGCAGTTTTTCACCTGCCTCCTAGGAGTAAAACTTCCTTACGGTTACGCGGGGAAGATAAGAAGATACCTAGACCCAGCGAAGCAGAAGTTCAGCGGGATGAAGTCTCACGACTGTCACGTGCTGATGATGCAGATACTTCTAGTTGCAATCCGTGGGATCATGGACGCGCACGTCCGTCAAACGCTATTTGGCCTATGCAACTATTTCGACGTCATCTCTCGGAAGTCGATTGGCGTGAGGCAACTCAGAAGGCTACAGGAAGAGATCGTGGTGATACTATGCGAGCTTGAGATGTACTTCCCGCCCGTATTCTTCGACGTTATGGTGCATCTACTGGTCCATATCGTGGAGGATATCATCCAACTCGGGACGACATTCCTGCACAGCATGATGCCATTCGAAAGGATGAATGGTGTCATCAAAGGATACGTTCGCAACATGTCACGTCCAGAGGGAAGTATAGCCAGGGGCTTTCTGACCGAAGAGTGCATCTCCTACTGCACGAATTATCTAGGCATCGAGAACCCCGTTGGTCTGCCCGTCAACAGGCACCTCGGCAGGCTCGCTGGATGGGGTCATCGTGAGGGTCACCGCAAAATGCATGTCGACTTCGAGGGTCGACTCGCCGACCTTGAAAGAGCAAACCTAGTCGCGCTACAACACATAGACATGGTCGATCCTTGGGTGGTAGAGCACAAAACCTTTATTGAGAAGACGTACAATGACCGAGGCCAACAGAGGACGGACGGAGATATACTCAAAGAGCACAACTCATGTTTCACGCGTTGGTTCAAGCAGAAGCTTCTGTCGTACCCTTTACATGAAGATTCTTCCGGGGAAGAACAACTCATATTCGCCTTGTCACAGGGCGCCGAGCACAACCTGATGACCTATGAGGCGTACGATATCAACGGCTACACATTCTACACTGAGGACAAGGACATGAAGAGCGATGGTTATCAGAACTCCGGGGTAACGATGGAATCCTACACCAGTAACGACAAGGACAGATACTACGGAAGGATCGAGGAGATCTGGGAGCTGAGCTACGCTAGAGAGAAGGTCCCGATGTTCCATGTTAGATGGGCCAAGAGCGTCCTAAAAGAAGACCGGTATTTCACCACCATGGTTATACCCGAAGCCAAATCCAAGACCGCGGGCGCAAACGTCACCACAAAAAATGAGCCATGGGTACTGGCTTCCCAAGTAGACCAATGCTTCTTCATTACCGACCCGTCAAAGCCCAGTCGTGTTGTCGTGAGGAGAGGCAAAAGGAAGATCATCGGAATGGATGGAGTAGCCAATGAGCAAGACTTCGACAAGTACGGCGACCCAAAGATCGAACATGACGACAACGATGAAGTAGCAGCACACACCACAAGAAGAAGCAGGACCACCCTACCTAAAGGACGTCCGTTCCACAGAAGAACTCCATTTGCAAAAAAGAAGGGCAAGAAGATTGTGAACAGATAGCTAGCTAAGATCGGTTGTATTTAAATCGTAGTCTTCATTTCTCAATTGTATTTCATGGGCACTTTTTCATATCATGAATATTTTTAAATTTCATGGGCACTTTTTGAATTCATGAGGACACTTGATCTCGATCCCCATCCATCTCGATCTCTATTCCCCCTCCATCTCGATCTCGATCCCCCTCCATCTCGATCCCACCCGCACCCTCCCCCGCTCCACCGCCGCCGACGAGCACCCGACCCCCCGCACCCTCCCCCGCTCCACCACCGCCAACGGGCACCCCTCGTACCCTCCCCCGCTCCACCGCCGCCGCCGATGATATTTTCAAGTAACAAATTTGAACATATTTTTAAAAACATTATTACTATTTTTATAAAAAATATTACTGTTATGATTTAAACAAGTTTGAACATATTTAAACACAAATAAATATAAAAAACAGCATTTAAAATGCATAAAAAAATATTGGGGAGCCTGGGAATCGAACCCAGGACCTCCTGGTGTGTGATCTGCATGCTGACCAGTCGGGCTAGTGGGTGGGTTCAGTTGTAGATAGGGTTAGGTTGTAGATATGGCTGGTGGGCTAGATTAAAACAAAATTCTAATGGCGCACCGAGGGGTGGTGCGCCATTAGAATAGTCGTACTTATGGCGCACGAGGTGGTGGTGCGCCATTAGAAAGCTTCCCCCCACACTAAATCCCCAATCACTCTAATCTCTCCCCTGCCTCATCGATCTCCACCCGCTGCCCCCGTGTTCGCTGTCCCCCTCGCCGCCCCCCTCGCCTCCTTCGCCGTCCCCGAGCAGCGTGGCTAGTCCGGACCAGGGAGGAGTGCCCCGACGGGCTGGGAAGCTGCTGCAGCCAAGTGACTCTCGGGTCGGGAGGACCGCCGCCGCAGATCGAGGAGGACCGCCATCGTAGATCGAGGACTGCCGCACCGACCAACCTCCTTGCTAACGCCACCCGAACCCGCCCGCCTCTCCCCGACGCCGGCGCGCTAGCCAACAGGTGATAATCTTCCCGACGTACCTCCTCCGCCATATTGGGCTTATTCCCGGTGGTAAGCCCTCGCCTCGTCTCCCCCTCTTTCCCCTGGTCGTCTAGGTTTGTTCCATCCGCCCGGCCATGACTGCCGCCTCGTCTTCCCCAGCGAGCTCACGCCGTCTCTGAGGGCACCAGGGTCGTCACCAAGTCACTTCGTCTTAGATTGCTGCTACCTAAGTCTGTTTAGTCTGGTTTGGTCTGTTCGTGATGCTTTTAGTGATGGATGGAAGTTGGTGAATGATTCCAGAACTGAATTTCTGATGCTTTTTGGTAAACTAGGACTTTGAAAGTAATGATTCATTTCTGCTGAGTTGTAATTATCACTATAATCTCTGCCATGCGATTGTTACTTTTAGTAATACACACAGATTCTAGATAGGTGATTGATCCACCCACAAGGGTGTACTTCTAAGTTAGGTGCAGTACCCACCAGATTGTTGAATGGCCCTGTTTAATTGCGTGTTATCACTGAGCATTGCCGTTGTGATGATCATTAACCTGGTTTGCCAATGCTTTGTTGTCTCATTGGTGGTCACTGAATTTGTGCTGCTCTTGCAACCTGAGATTTTGAAAGCAGCAATACAGCTTCACCTCCTCTTAGGTTTAGTTACTTTGGTTGTTGACTCTAGTTATCTGCAAGTCATTGAAGTACTGGTGCTGGATGGAAGTTGTCCAGTTATCGCTTGGCTCTTTGGTTGTAAGAACTTCATCTGTGATTCTTCTTGTAAACCGAGACTTCAAAAGTAATGAAATTATTTTTGTTGTGATATATAGTTGTTAGTTGTTACTAATCTCTGCCATACAGTTGTACTCCTTATAGTAGTAGTAATAATAATGTGCAGTAAGATTTTAGACCGATGACCATGGCAGTAGCTGGCATTTTGTTATGATAATTTCAGTATATATCTTACTGTCCTTTGCTGATCTTGTTGTATTTTCAATTCACAGGCAACTCTCCGACGAAGTCTCCTCCAGGTAATATATGTCTCATGCTTTCTAAAGAGTACTAGTATACTGACTAAACTATCCACTTGCTATGCTTTGCTGCTCTGTTGTCTGAATCATGACACTTTGCCAGCTGAAACTTGCCTATCACACTGTCGCTGCATTGCTCAACTAAAAACACAAATATTTGTAGTTTTTGCCTGTCATAATGCAACTAAGCATACTAGTCTCAACTAAGCATACTATTTTTTTGTAGTGACATAGTAAGATAGTGAGACAGTAAGAAGGAAACTTCCCAGATTATGTAGAAAGAAAATACTTGGTTTGATAGCAAGTACCATGACATGAATCAAAAAACATATACAGTGGGAAAAATAAAATGGCAGAAACCTGGGAGGTTCTGGTTTGCTGTATCTCCACCAGTTTGGGTTGGTGAATGTGGATGATTTTTTTATCCTGTGAACTCATCATACTGCTACAAGAATTTGGTATCATCATGGTGTAATTTTGTTAACATTCTGGTTTTGTTAGATAGTGGCTACACCAATCTAGAGTGATACAATTTTCCTTCCCATTTGGTATCATCATGTTCAGTGTATACAGTTATAACATCATGTGGGTTTTTTAAGTCTATTTACAGCTCATGTGGGTTGGTGAATGTGGATGATTTTTTTATCCTGTGAACTTGAATGTTGCAATGCTGTTTTCTTCAGAGGCTACTATCAAAAACTTGAGCTACTGTCTTGCAAAGATGATGATCATCTTGCTAGTTTGCTGGGTTTTGTCTCCGACCATTGTGTCGTGATGAACTTGCAGGTAACCCGAGTTGACCTTGAGTTTGCCAGAATGTCGATTAACTTCCGTTCCGGCAAATTCGGGTACTCCATATGTCCTATTTTCAGCAAAGGTCATGCTAAAATTTTCCGTGAATTTTAGCATGACTTTGCTAAAAATAGGACATATGGGGTACTTGCGACTAATGAATGGGCCAGGGTATCTTAGTACTTAGTTAAGTAGGATCAACTGCCCTGCCATTCTTGCTGCATTAAACCATAGGTGGCAATAGAGCCAAGTTATTAGGCCCAACTTAGAATTCTCCTTAGCATCGATAAACCCTAGATGATAAACCCAACATAGGTGGCAATAGAGCCAAGTGATTAGTGCCAAGTGATTAGGCCCAACCTAGGGTGCCTCGGCATCGATAAACCCTAAATGATGAAAAATTAACTTGGCTGCCCCGGATGCCTCGGTGTCGATGAGAACCTAAATGATGTACGCTTAGGCTTTTAGGGTGCCTCGGCGTCGACAAACCCTAAATGATGAAAGCTTAGGCTTTTAGGGTGCCTCAGTGTCGACAAACCCTAAATGATGAGACCATGATCTTGTTCCTTGACAATAACCAACTTTTTGACCAAACTTTTTTCCTATTTAGAGCGAAACATGGCCCACGACAATGAGGCCGGTGGCTCGGGCGGAAAGCAATTCTGGGAGCTGTCCCAGGAGATGGAGGAACAACCTCACCGCTATGAGGACGCCACGGAAGACACTGATCCTGATTACGCAACCCCTAGTGGCGTCGGGGATGACACCACTGATGGTGCCGCCGAGGATGCCACCACTGATGATGGCTGCACACACACAGATGGCAGCCAACCGAAGAAGCAAAAGAAGGACCGGCGCCCGAATGCGCTCCGCACCGTCAAGGAGGAATTCACTCAAGTGGACTCCGACGGGAATCCAACGGAGCCCAAACATATAGTCAAGGGGTACTCGGTTCAGCTCGGGTGCATTCTCCGAAGCACCGTCTCGATCAACACCGAGAACCTTAGGCATAAGGACCGAGGGAATTTGCGCAACCTCCTCTTCACGAAGCTGCACGAACGATACAAGTTCCCCGCCCAATTTGAAAACACACGCCTCTCAGGGAATAAAGTGAACAGTGCCGCCCTCACGAAGATGAGCACGGCCCTGTCTACTTGGAAAAGCACGGTGAAGAGAATGATTGATAAAGGTGATAGTTATGAGAAGATCAAGGCGAAATATCCTTTGATGAGCGAAGATGAGTACAAGGAGTTCAAGGTCAAGTGCAAGAGCAGTGCAACCTCCGCATCAAGTCAGTGGGGGAAAGAAATGCGGGAGTTGAACTTAAGGGAACAAAAACTCGGTCCCGACGGTTACAGAGTGGCGGAGCCTATATGGGGCAAGGAGGACGCGGAGCGTGCCGAGCAAGGCCTACCGCCCCGCTTCGAGAAATACAGCGGTGACAAGCAGACCAGGAACTATGTTAGGGCCCGGTACAAGGAGGACCCGATAACAAAGGAGCTTACCACGGATCCAAAGACTAGGGTGCTTGAGCTTCTTCTGGTAAGGAATACACCCCCGCATAATTAGCTCCATATGGTTGCACTCTAATTAATCCCCAATATTTCTAAATGGTTCACTTTCCTTTCGCAGGACACTGAAAGCAGTAGCGCGGAGTCGTCTAAGAGCTCCCCTTTCGACACCCCTTTAAATAGGGTGTTGAACGTAATGAAAAACAATGATAAGCTCGCTAAGCCGACGTCAGCTGGTCGTGTGGCTGGCAAAGGCTTGTCCACAAAATGGGGGTCATACTATACCGCTGGTGTGCGGAAGGAGAAAAAGAACAGCTTGGAAAGCCACACGCGCGAGGTTGAAGAACTCAAGGCACAAGTGGCGCGGATTCCGGAGCTTGTCCAAGAGCAAGTGCAACAACAACTTGGAACGACGCTCAATGCCATGGTGCCTATGTTGATTCATGGGCTGACGACGTGGATTGCGGGCAGCCAACAGGGGCCTCCCCCGGTTCCCAGCTTCACGGTCAGCAACTCGCATAGCGCGCAAGCGGCTCCATTGGTGTCTCCGGCGGCGCCATTGGTGTCTCCGGCGGCGGCGCCATTGGTGTCTCCGGTGGAGGCGGTATTCGTGTCTCCGGCGCCGGCACGGGCATTGGAGCTTAATGCACCCGGGTGTACGCCGGCCGGCACCTCGCCAGCAAGCGCCCCCTCCGTCAGTTGCACGCCCGCCGTTGGCGGTGCCTCGACATTAGCCGAGCTCGACGACATCATGGTAACTAAGCCTCTCGGCCGATGACTTCATCTCCTTGCCTTTGACTGGGCATCCCTGACGCCCTGTACATGTTTTCGCAGGGCACCGCCGACGTTCCTTTCACTCTTCTGCACTTCATGGGCGCCGAGTTGGTCGATGTCGCCAAGGGCAGAATCGTTCAACCGGGCAACCCCATGTTCCACGGTAATCCGATGCCACCCACAATGTATAGGGTTCAAGTGGTTCGGGTGCTGCTAGGCTGCGACGAGCTGTTACCTCCGATTCGACCCGCTGGGGCCGATGAAGAAGATGAGATGACCCTCAGCACCTGCGTAAACTGGCCCCTGCTTTGGCCAAAGAGCCAGATTCGTTTGGGAGCTGGGGACACCACCCCACAGACAAGACCGCCAGTCGTGCCGGCGCCAAGCCATGGCAAGAATGCCGCAACGCTACCGGACCTACCGGACATCCCTATGGCACAGGATCCGGACAACCCTATGGCACAGGATCCGGACAGCGACGACAACGACAACGGTACATTTACCAAAGTTGATAAGTACTTTGCGGAACATGGGTACGCTGACGAGTTCTGCGGGCCTCTTTCTTAAGAACCCAACCAAGACGACCGCGATCTAGCTGGTCCGGCGGAGAAATCCAATTGCAACAGGTGTCATCTGGCGTTCAGTTCTCAGGACACGCCTCTAGCTCCCTCCTTCGCCGAGCCTCAGATAGCTGAGGTGCGAAATTTTATCAGCCCCAACACGCTCAAGAAGGCGGTCTGTGAGCAGAACTCGGTCCCATTACAGGAGATCAAGAAGAAGGGACAGAAACGAAAGACTAACAAGGGCACTGGTGCGAGCCAGCCGGCACCGAGTTTGATCCGTGCTCAGGACGGGCCACCTTCACCTAAGGATATCTCGAGGAGGGTGCATGTGGCGGGTAGGGCGATGCTACCGCCAAATATGCTGAATGCTGCAACCGGTGCTATGCGGAGTCTGCACGACAGTGTTCTTTCTTTGGAGAAGCGGCGTCTCAGAGAGAAGGATGTGGCATATCCAGTTTTCGTGGCCAAGGTGCCAGAGGGCAAGGGCTTTGTGGATGGCGACATCGGGGGTACGATCGTCCTGCGGTTTGATGACATCTTTGCTATGTTTAACCTTCATCCGCTGCACTACACCTTCGTTCGGCTGTTTTCGCTGAGTATGGAGATGTGGATCATTAGAGACAAGACCCCAGACATCGTGATAGTCGACCCCTTCTACATGCGTGCCAAGCACTTGAGCAGCAGTGGGGACCACCAAGTTGCGAGTTCACACCTCGAAGGCGTCATTCTGGCAAACCCAGATAAGGATAACTTCCTTGTGGCTTACTCTCCTGAGTAATTCATCCCTTAACCGCCCCGTAACATATGATTTCTTAGATTTTGATCGTTCTTTTTTTTCTAACATTCCGTGTTCTGTGCAGTGACACACATTGCACACTCATCCTCTTAAGCCCGAAATATTCCATGGCCACGTATTTAGACCTGAACGTACCTCCAAGATAGACTACACAAATGTCAAGAAAGTTCTTGATGATGTTCTCCCCGCCTACGTCAAGTCTGGAGGCACCTTCACCAGGGCAGTTCGTAAGTACGGCAAGCACATGTTCTCACAAAATACGAAGTTCTGCTGCGTCAAGCAGCCGCCTGGCGGTCAGAAGGATGCCTACTATGCCCTCCATCACATGCGGGCGATCGTAAGGGACCATCATCAACTTCTGCTACCAGATAATCTCAAAGATTGGGCCGCGAGCTTGTCGGCAGTCCAGGACGCGGACCTCAGACAAGAATTCTTTCGCATCCGGTCGGAGTTTGCGGACATCATCCATCAAGATGCCCTTCATACCTCGGGGCAGTTCTTCCTCAGATATCAACCATCCAACAGTGAGATAGATGAAATGCTACAAATGCAGGGTGACAACGACCGCAATTTCATGACCATCACGACAGATGGCAGCTTCATCCACGTTCCTGTCCGATGAGTCGAGTCGAAAGTAGTGATGTGTAATTCTGAAACATTGATTGGCTCATGTTGTAATTATACTTTAATGAATTCGTATGTCTCTTTGGTTTGGACAGTCTTTCAACTTAGATGTAATCGATGCTATTTATTAGTAGGACCATGAATCGTGCTATTAATGTCTTTCTTTTCTCTTCCGATCCTTTTGTTGCATACTTACATATTGCTTATGTATTGTCTATTGTTTGGCTTGTGCATAGAGATGCCGTCGTATGTCGTGTACAAGGGTAAGTTTCCCAGAGCCTACGACGACTGGGAGGAGTGTCGGAGATAGGTTCACCGTTTCAGCGGTAACAGTTACAAAGGGTACACCACTAGGGCGGAGGCCGAATGTAGATACGCCCGCTATCTAGAGGGAGAGAGGAGGGAGCGTTGGAGGAACTGGATGAAGACCAAGTTGATTGCAATGATGCTTCTCGTGATGACCACAGCTCTATTCTATGTGATGGTAGTTTAGATGATCGATATTGACTTGTAATGTGAAGGCAAACTCGATACTCGCGGTCTTGAGACTTGTAATGTTTTATCTTTGTTCGGTCTTTTGAATTCGGAGACTAATATGATGAATTGTATTCGGAGACTAATCTTCTATTGTATTCGATGAATCTGATGTTGCTGTGTGCTGCTGTCTATATTCTGTCCAATAATATATTTTGTAACCTGTGCAAAAATCAAAAAAGCAAAAAAAATAAAACCTAATATTCATACTAATGGCGCACCACACAAGACACTAATGGCGCACTGTGATCATCACACTAATGGCGCATTAACTGCTGGTGCGCCATTAGAATGCCAAAGCACATGGGTACATATGGCCCCCTAGGAGACACTAATGGCGCACTGTGATCATCACACTAATGGCGCATTAACTGCTGGTGTGCCATTAGATTCTAATGGCGCACTGCATGCTATACTAATGGCGCACTATGCGGTGCGCCATTAGAACACCAGAAACTAATGGCGCACCGGTGGTGCGCCATTAGAATTTAATTCTAATGGCGTGATGCCAGTGGCGCACCGGTAGTGCGCCATTAGAAGGCAAATTCGGTGCGCCACTAGCATGCCTTTTCCTTGTAGTGATGTACTCCCCCCGGTCCTTTCTAGTCTGCATAGAAGTTTTGTCTGCAGTCAAAATGTCTCTACTTTAACCAATCTTATAGAAAAAAGTATGCACATTCACAATGTGCAAAGTAAAAAGGAATAGAAGGAGTACAAAGAGTTTAAGCAGCTTTTTAGCGTTTCTGTACATTGCAATCGAACACACAGCCCTGGCAATTCATAGAGAACATTCAAAACAATCGATGATTATGCATCTCAGCGACTCACATGTCAAAGGCAATATTTACTTCACAACTAAATAATAACGAAAAAATTGATCGACGCTGCTGACAACAAGGGCGTCCCATTCAAAAATATCAAACGCATGGCTTGCTAAAATCAATGAGCAAAATTTAACAAGGTTGTCCCATTCCAAAATATCAAATGCCTACGATTGTGGAATGGGCAGGGTTTGCCATCAGTTCGGACATTGACATGGCACCTCGTGCTAAATAAACCAGCTGTTCTTTTTTTGTAGTTCCACCAAAATTAACCAAATTCGCGCGTAGCTTGTATGATTTCGCCCTTATATGTTGCAACGCCTTGAACTTATCGACACCTCCTTTGTTATGGTGGAAATGAATGATTCGATGTAGTCATGAACATTTTGTGCAGTTTACATTGAAATCAAGCTGAGCACCCCTGTTTGCACAAATACAACAAAGTCATTAGTATAGAGCAAACTGTACTATGAATTGACAGTTTCAATAGGCACATACATGGTCCATGTAGAGCACACTTTTAGAAAAATGGAACTCACCAGAAAGAATCCTAGAACAACATTGTACTCACGCATCACAACAAAAAATGGAGATTTTGTCAGTCCTTCTGAGCTGAAGTTAGTTTGGTCTTGTGGGGAGTAACGTAACCATCCTTCAACTGCTCCTTCTGATTTTAAGATAGACAGGGCTTCTTCATCCTGGCATAATCGGAACTAGTCACTTCATGTACTCCATGTTCTTCTTCAGAGGAAGAGGATCCTGTTGTGCAAAGACAAGAGGACTACTAAATGCTAGCATCACTGTTTGCTCGAAAAAAAGGAAAGGAAATATTTAAAACAGCACAGATGAAGCACTTCTCAAGGACAATACCACTTTTTCATGACAGTATCTAAACAGTAGCACAACACCAATAGAGATGACAAAGCTCAATCATATGGATGAAATCAGTGGGCGAGTACCAACCTTTGTCAGGAGCCTTATTGTGTAGAGCATACAGATGAAGCAATTCTTCGGAACCATCTGTTGCAATCTATGGTGGTAGCCATGCTTACTATATACTCCTCGATTAGTTTAATGTTTCCAACATCTTCTTGTGCAGTTCCACTAAAATATATGGTATGTTCAAAGAAGATCCCTGTTTGCACAAGTAGAGATAATTACATATTACATTAAGAGTGGCATCAAATCAGTGGCAAAACAATTGCTCGTTCCAGCCATGGCAATAAATTAAGATGCAAAACTATATCATTACTTGTGTCATCATAGTTCTAGTGCTTCATTACAGCACCGGGAGTTGATTTTTGTTTTTCTTCCCCTTGTGCTTCCCCTTCATCACTTGGTTCAGTAACAAACAACCTTTGCCTTCAATGTAAGATTTGGCATGTCAATTAGGGAGCACAAGTATACTACTAAACTTAATTTTCTAATGGAAGTGGCAAAATACAGGCCAGCAGTTGTGAAATATCCTTATCTTACCTCAATGGGATATTACGGTGGACATACAGATTGAATGTCTTGTCTCCATTTGTGCAGTTCACTAAAACCAAGCAATATTGTCATACAAGTAGCACAACATATGAATGCACACTGCAGAATCATGTGAAAGAAGGCTAGTACTGACCTCTCATGATGCGGAATTCAAACAATTCACAAGAAGAAGATCTCAACCAAATTCGCCTTAACGGATAGGAAGTAAGATCTCCTCTTGTGCAGTTCCACTAAGATCAAGCAATCAAGCAACATTGTCGGTGTGACATTTTCATTGAACTGCACAAAACACTCTTAAAACAAAAGTGTTTTGTGCAGTGCAACAAAAGGTCACAATGGCAACGAGGTGAAGCAGATAACCCTATTTACACAGAGGTGCAAAGGAAACAATTAGTGGTCAATAACGGTGGATGACACAGAAGCCAACAAAAAGAAGCATCTACCTTATCTAAATGGGAAAGAAAGCAAGACAGTAGCATTTCTCAAACGGTGGCATTGATTAATATTAACATAGAGATTATATTAACAATAAAATCCATTAAACATGTAATTTTCTTTTAACTGTGTCATTGCATCAATTTTCCAGTGGCATTATTAGAGGGTGTTTGTTTACAGGGACATTTTGGTGTAGGGACTAAAAAAACTCTGTGTCAGTCCCATCCAAACCAAAGAGGAGGGACTTTTAGGGACTAAAAGTGGGCATTTGGGACTAAAGAAAGAAGACCCCGATGGAGTATTTTTGGGACTTTTTCCAACAGTTGCCCCTGCCACGCATCACACCTTGTCTCTATTAGTTCATTACTAGGGGTAACATGGTCTTTTAGCATGACATTTAATAACCTATAGTCCATGTTTAGTCCCTGGAACCCAGCAGGTAGGGACTAGGGAGTTTTTAACCAAACAGGGCCTTAGATTAACAACAGCTAATGAGTTGCACGGGACTGTGGACGCACCAGCACCATGTGCATCTACTGATGTACTGTGGTCATGCACAGTCTGTTGCAACAAAGAACAAGCAACCAAGGAGCATATTTGTGTTGGTACCAGTTTTGTTATATTTAGACGCCTTTCCCTATGTGAGCGCAGCAAATCTAGTCCTGCTCAAACTCTACAGCCTTGTCCCTTCCTTTCCTTTTTGAACTAGTACTTTCGCCCCTTCCTTTCCTCTTTGAACCACGTCCTGGATTTATGTGATACAACTTTCCCCACTACTTTCCCCCATTTCTTTCCTCTTTGAACCACATCCTAGATTAATGCTATACAACTTTAGCCCTTCATTTCCTCTTTGAACCACGTCCAAGATTCATGCTATATACAACTTTTCCCACAACTTTCCCCCACTCCTTTCCTCTTTGAACCATGTCCTAGATTCATGGTATACATGAAGCTAGAGCAATGCATGTGGAGTAAGTAAATTATACCTTAAGGTTCTTGGGGCGTGGTTCGGTGGGCTACGGGACGGCGGCGAAGAAGAAGAAGAAGGGGTCGGAGGCCCTCCTGCGCTGCCGCTGGGTGGAAAGTGAACAGCTGCGCCGGTAGTCCCTCGCCAACGGCGACAGTGTTAAGCCTCCTTGGATCCTGCCGGCTCTTTGAGCAGCAGTTAGGGGAGAGAGAGGCCAACGAAGTCTTGTTTAGATCTGGAGAGGGCGAGAGAGTGTGAAGAGAGCAACTACAAGCGCTGAGGCTCCAGCGGGAGAGGGCGAGAGAGTGAGCGAACAGGCTAACCAGCTACACAACCCTCCCGTTATGTTCAACGAGAGGGAAATAACCTTTTATACATTCCTGCATTCGTGTGACAAGCATGTCGTGTTTTTTTGTGTGTGTGGGAGTCATTGGGATTTCAATCATAATCGTGTCATGTGGCTTTGGTGGTAAGACTATCCAAAGTGGTGTAGAAATAATGCAGCCTTAGTCACCTTACCTCTCTCCATGTAGTACATTGGGTCCCACTAGTCAGAGGGTGAAACAAACAAATTAATAAGAAAAATTAAAAGTGCCAGTGGTGTATCTGACCTCACACATCTCGCTACTGCTCGGGAACACTGTCCAACTGATCCCTCTGTTCGCTCACGTACTATTTTAAGTGAATCCTTATTATAACATGCACACAAATTTTGGGCACTTGTATTCGACTTAAGTCAGTGTGCCACCGTATCTCGTATACTTACTACTCCCTCCCTCTAGGTGTAATAAGTCACGTTAGAAGGTGCAATGGGACCAAGGTGCGTGTGTGTGTGTGTTTAACACCATGTGTGTGTTAGAGAGAGTGACAGATCGACCTACTCCTGCAGAGAGATGTTGTGTAGTGTATGATTTTAGCCGCGAGAGTCGGTGCATTCTGTCGTTTTCGGGCGTGTCCGACAGGGACATGCAGACAGCTGCCACGCACGCTCCTGACCAGCCTGGCCCACCCAAAGCCCCTCCATCGCCCGCACGCGCTTCCCTCCCGAAATGGTCAGTGTCGCTCCAAAGAACCGATGCCGCATTCATGCCCAGGCAGAGTGGACGCGACCTCTCACTGGCGCAAGAGTGATGGTTGCTTCGTCCGTCCAACTTACTGCTGGGTCTATGTGATTTGATGGCTCATTGGTCTTTATTACTGAGGTGGTAGGACTATTGGATGTCCCACGCTTTCAGCGAAAGGAGGTATACTACTACTACTAGATTACAATTTTCTCCATTCTTACAGCAGAGGCATGCAAGAGCAGTGAAAACACGGAGGCTCGGTGATTACATGGCCCACCCCACACTATCACCGTGCGACACCTAACTCTTTACATAGTACTCCCTCCATTCCTAAATATTACTAGATGAGTCCCCGTGCGTTGGCACGAAACAGCGGTATATCTCTTTGTGAAAAATTATCGATTTCATAGAACAAAAAAACTCTATAACTGCATGACAAATGTGGTAGCCAAACTAAATAAACTCGCATCATCATTTAGATCATCCCACGTAAGGAAAAAAGATCAGCCAGCTCCTACTGCATAATGGGATTATATTTTTCTTTTTGACATGTTAATGGGACTTAAAAGCTCACTTACATGTAAGCTACCGGTGCATGCTTGCATGCAGACATGTTGATGTGCTTTAAAACCCACTCACATGCATGTGACACGGTATTTCTGCATGCTTGCATGTGGCTTAGTGCGGAGCCTCTCAACGTCAAGATCAGACGGCTATTATGGACTGATTTACTTCATCCAACGACTACATCAATTTTGATGATGTGGCTCAAGGAGAGGATAGAGAATTCCTAGTAGTGGGGGCTAGCTATTACTAGTAGATATAAGTCTTTGTAGACATTCCACTACATACGGAACAAAATGAATGAATCTACACTTAAAATGCATCTATATACATCCGCATGTGGTTCATGGTGAAATCTCTACAAAGACTTTTATTTAGGAATGTAGGAAGTACTAGTATAGTACGTACTGTAATTTATCAGCGAGATAAATTTGTACAATGCTATGAAGCTTCCAGGTTCTGTTACATGTATCTTGCGTCCAAGGTTGCCCATTGCAACATTTCATCAAATACAAAGGAGACAAACATGCATGCTATTGCATATCAATGATTGACAGATCATAGAAAATATGTACTCCCTCCGTTCCAAAATAAGTTTCTCAACTTTGTGCAAACTTTAGTACAAAGTTGTACTACTACTAAAGTTGACACTTATTTTGGAACAGAGGCACCTAAAGAAAAAACGATCCATGCAGTCCCTAGCCCTTGAACCGTGAACCCTGACCAGGCTTCAATTTGCTGGCAACGTTCGAGCTTCCTAATAAATGAAGTTTGCAACCTTTTGACCATCGGATCATTTTGTGCAGTTTCACCAAAATCGAGATGAGCATCCCTGTGGCAAAGAAGTTGAACAAGCGTGATTAGAATAAGATTACTGGGACTAGTTGATGAGACATAAACTCATCACAAATACAATACGTAGAAGCCAGTAGAGGTATGTGCGGGGCAAAGAAGTAGAGAAATATCCACATGGAGTGATGTGGGCAACTGGAGCAGTGGTGCAAGCCGGCTGTAAAGGGAGTTGTACCTGAGGGACGTAGCTCAACCTTGAGGAGGGCGGTGGGAGGCGGCAACTTCCCACGTCGCGGCAGTGAGCAAGGGACAAAGGCAACCTCACCGGCTTTGTGAGAGAGAACGGCGGGGACCCCTGATCGGGACGTGCCGATAGTGGGTTTTCACCGTCGGCGATGGCCACCGCATCTACACTAAGCATCCACCCCTTCCCCAAGCGGACGTGATCCGCCGGGATGTTAGAGATGTGGCCACAATCATTTTGTGTGAGAGAGTGTGAAGAGAGCAACCCCAGCAAGCAACCATGTAGGCTGGCCCGTCCTGACTATGTATATAGTGGAGCGGTTTCCTTTTGTCTCCATATTATCCTATCATATTGCATACGTGCCACTGAAGAAAAAAAAACTTTATTTATAAATGACGCGGCACCTACTACTCGTTCTCCTATAACCTTGCGCTTGGCATCTCCAAAATATTGACCTTGCGATTGGCTCTTCGCCTCTTAGGGAAGTCGAGCAATAATGGTAGTGCAGTATATATCGTTCTGGCTATATGAGACCGAATGAATTTCTGCACGTCCACCACGTGGGCCAGGGTCAAGGGGCGAGGGAGAGTGCTACATAAGGAGCAAAATGAGTGAATCTACACTCTAAAATACGTCTATATACATCAGTGTTTGGAGTATGTACTAGTAGTTCATATTGAAATCTACTAAAGGACATATATATTCCAAACAATATGATATAATCTCTATAACCAAGGTAGTAGGGACGAGGATTAAATGGAGGGAGTAGTAAATTTTTCTCCTCGTCCTGCGAGCCACCGCGCACATGGGCGAGGGAGCGGGCGTAAGGCGTAGTAAGCAAGCTTCACCTCATCCTGCGAGCCACCGCGCCCGTGGGTGGGGGAGACGGCATACTAAGCAAGCTTCTCCTCGTTCTGCGAGTTGACAGGACACATCAAAAGTACTCCAGTGTATAGAGCCTTGCCTCTAAGGTAGGCCCCACATGGTTTGCCTCTTTTTTTAACATAACACGTCAAGTCACAATTTGTTTATTCACCCGTGGTAGACGATCCTCCCTCCACCAAGTGGACAACCATTACACGTGCCAAATTACCACGTGGGCTGCCTTTTTCGTAAAGAAATAAGCTCCACCGTGTACCTGCGCGGGTGTGCTTGGGAAGAGATGGGAGTACGTGCGCCGTGCATGCACCTCTTCTCTTCGTGCATGTCCCCCACCTATGTGGGTGTGTGTGAGAGATGCAAACCGTGTTCGTGAGTGTTTTTTGTTTTGTGGTGGGGGTGGGGTGAGGGGTTGATTTCATGAATTATTTGTAGGAATATGTGTTGATGACATCTCAAACAAAATTTTGCATGCAATGTGTGTGAAATGGAGTCCTATCCATATCATACATAGAGGGTCAGGAAATCTATGAGAAGAGAGGGAGGGGTCATAGCTATCGATAGAGTCAAAGAGAGGATCAAGTGGGTGGGTGCGAGATCGATGAAGAGAGCCGTCGAAATTGTGTGTGTGTACAAGTCAAAGATATAGGGCGACTGTCCTACCGGAACGTTAGAGGGCACACGTCAAGTTTATGTGTGGCAGGGAGATATGACTAGAGCGCTCGATGTATCGGTGTGTGTGGGGGGGAGGGGGTGGTGGGAGGGGTAGGCAGAGGCCTAACTATAGAGGTAGAACGACTCGTATATGTGTTGAGAGGGAGAGACCCAGCTATGTCTTGAGGGAGATCGGTCAACATCCATACATAAATGAAGGATGGGAAATATGATAGGAGAGAGAGAGGGAGGGAGAGGGAGGGAGAGGGAGGGAGAGGGGTAGAGTGCTAGATGGGTGATGGAGTTGCTTCTCGAAGATGGTGGGAGAGGCCTACTAGACAAACTGAGTGTGGAACTGCAATGTTATCAATAAGAGTGGGGATGTGTTTCTGTGTGTGCCTATGCTGATAGATCTGTCGAGACGCATCCATGGATGATGAAGGGGAACCATGTGTTTGGTAAGCAAACCTAACTAGATCGATAGATCAATTGTTATTTGTCGGAGGAAGGGAGAGACACAACTAATGAGGTAGATCGATTGACGTGTGGGTAAAAACGAGTTATAAGGACCTAGCTAGCTATATGTATAGCGAGAGATCGGTCGGTGTACGTCCATTTGTTAGAGGCAAATAAGGCCCAGCGAGACGGATAGACAGAGAGAATGGAGCTAGGAGGTGGTGCGAGAGGCCCAACTACTAGCTAGATAGGGGGAGGAGTGTGCGGCTGTGAGAGTGATGAAAAGAGGGGCGAGAGTTTACACGTGTGTCTGACCATATGAGAGACACGAGGCAAGGACACATAAAGGAGGAGATTGAAGGTGTGTTTGTATGTTGTAGGCAGGCATCGCTGGAGAGGTTTATCGATCGGTGTGTGTCGGAAAGGAGTTGTGGAGACTCTGGGAGGAGGACCTAAAGAAAAAAATGAATGTGCCCAGTGGATAGAAGTCCGAGGGAGGGGGAGGGCGAGGAGGGCGTGTGCATGCACGAGAGAAATTTAGTGGTAGCTACAAATGTTAGAGGATTGTGTGGGTGTAAGAGACTAACAAAGATCATAATTTGATATGAAAGCGGATTCATATATTTGAATAGGAGATCATAATGTTTTAAACATTGCATGCATGAATATAGCGGTGATACACGTGCTGTGTGACAAAGCTATGTACCTAGGGTAGGGTCATGGATCTATCCAAGATACCCTCCCCAAGGACATCTCTAAAAGAACCAGAAGCAGTTGAAGAGAAACCATCATCCACTCGACCATGAAGTTATGTTCACTCGACAGCCTTGAAGACACTCAACCATGCGAACAACCACTCGACCACCAGAAGGTGTGAAGCCACTCACTCCGGAATGGTCGGGATTTAAGTCATAGCTTTATGATCATTTATAGCACTTTACTTCGGACGTTACAAGTAATGCTCCTCCTTTATGAACATTGAACCCTGTGTGATGGAGGGGAGCTGGGGTCCTGGCGCACTCTATATAAGCCACCCCCTCCTCTGGGACAAGGGTTCGCACCCTTTGTAATTTACACGCATATATCCAGTCGACCGCCTCCGGGCTCCGAGATGTAGGGTTGTTACTTCCTCCGAGAAGGGCCTGAACTCGTAAAACTCGCGTGTACAACTTCTCCATAGCTAGGATCTTGCCTCTACATTCCTACCCCCCTATTCTACTGTCAGGCTTAGAACCACGACAGTTGGCGCCCACCCTGGAGCAGGTGTCTTAGCTACTTGTTGGAGAAGTTGCAATTTTTCCAATCCCCTTCATCATGGTTTCAGGCAGAGGTTTGGCTGAGGGCCGCGAGATCCGTCTCGGCGCGCTCGTGTTTGTCGCCAACGACTCCATTTGGCTTCAGGAGGCTCCACTCGACGCCGATGCACTCCCCGCCCGCAGGGTGACGCACTATCGCGCGTGCGTCCGCAACGTCCTCCTGCAGCAGCCGTCGACCCAGTATCAGTCGGCTCCAGCAGCTTTCCCCTCCCCGCGGCCCACCAGAGCAAGCGTTCCGGTCGGTCGAGGCTTCTATGGTGGGTGAGGCATGCGGTGGCTCGCCAATCGGCCACCCCTCAAGTCGCGGCAATCAAGCCCGACGAAACTCTCTACGGCTTGTTCGATCTGTCGACTGGCTCCGTAGAGACTGCATCCAAGTGCGACAGTAGCGACCCAGCAGCAGAAGTTTTGATGGTCAATGGACCACGCGGTCCTCCTAGCTTCACCCATGAAGACGGAGGCCATGGGGGCGGCGATCCATCACGCGTTCATGAAGAGTACCGTCCCGAACCCCTCTCTTCGCAGCGGAGGGAGGTACTTCGCCGCTGAAACATGGATGCACTGCATACTCCTATAGTTGGAGAAACCCCTAAGGCCCAGACCTTGGAGCAGGCGCGCCTGGCCAACTTGGTTGAGCACACTCGGCTGGAGAACCTCCAGCGCGCAGTCGATGATTGCGCTCGGCAGCGTGCTCCCGAATCCAGTCGACGCCAACTTTTTCTGCCTCCGACTCAGGTATACCGAACCCCGATCCAGAATCTCGCAGCTCCAGCCCGGATAGCACAGTCGATCCTACCTTCCCAGTCAGAAGCTGGCCGAGGTCTCATACAGATCTAAGTTTTGCTCCGTGCGGTGGAAGAACAGAATACAGCGGTATCTCAGTCGCTGAATCAGATCTATAGCAAATCCATAGTTGCCGATATAGTTCAGTTGGCTCACAGCCCAAGATCGCCCCCGAGGCGTGAGGGACGTGGCGATCGGCAAGATCAGTACAGAAACCGTGAGAAGTATGAACACCGAGTCGATCGCGATGATCGCTGTCGAATGCCAACGCCTCCCCCAAGGAGTGGGTCGTACGTGCCTCGGCAACATGATGACAGGCGCCCTCATAGTGTTGGGCGAAGGATTCCAATCGACCCCAGGGAGCCAGGCTTTGATGCGAGATCTATTCTCGTTCAGGGCTTGGTCGACAGAAATAGAGCTCACCGAGAGGGTCATGACAGAGATCTACCAACCAGCAGTGGAATGCATGTCTCGGGTCCAGAGTGCTTCAGCAGAGCCATCAGGGCTACAGTGATTTCCTCCAACTTTAGGTTGGCGACTGGAGTCAGTAAGTTCACTGGTGAGTCCAAGCCTGGTACTTCGCTTGAAGACTACCGAGTGGCTGTCCAGATCGGCGGCGGCAACGATGAAGTGGCCATGAAACACCTTCCTCTGATGCTGGAGGGCTCGGTTAGAGCATGGCTGAATCAGTTAGCACCAAGCAGTATTTATACTTGGGAAGATCTGGCCTGAGTATTTGTCAGAACGTTCGAAGGGACTTGCAAACGGCCGGCAGGGCTGACAGAATTACAGTGTTGCGTGCAGAAACTGAGTGAGTCTTTGAGGGATTATATCCAGAGATGGATCATGTTGCATCACATGGTGGAGAATGTGTCTGATCACCAGGCAATTTATGCCTTTAAAGAAGGTGTCAAGTATCGGGAGTTGAATATGAAGTTCGGTCGGACAGGAGATATGACTCTGACTCGGATGATGGAAATTGCCACCAAGTATGCCAATGGTGAAGAAGAAGACCGACTCCGGAGTGGCAATCACAAAGCAGTCACCCAAGAAACTGGAGGAGGTAACTCAAGTCGGAAACAGAAGTGCAAGGCCGAGCCAACGGCCCTTGGTGAAACCTTAGCTGTGACTCAAGGAAAGTTCAAGGGGAAGCCCAAGGGGCCATGGAACCCCAAGAAAGTAAAAGATCAAGATGGAAATGATGTGCTGGATTTTCCATGCCACATCCACACCAAAAAAGATGAAGAGGGTAATTTCATTTACCCGAAGCATACCACTCGACAGTTTTGACTCCTAATCCAACAGTTTCGAGAGAAACAACCCATGGAAAAGGAGAAGGAAGCAGACAAGGTTGAGGATGATGAAGAGGATGATGATGGTTATCCCCATGTGAATTCCACCCTGATGATTTTTCGCTGACGTTGAGAGTAAAAGTCGATTGAAAGTCATCAACATAGAAGTGAACATGGTCGCTCCGGTGACATCCAGTTATTTGAAGTGGTCCCAGACTGCCATTACATTCGACCATTCCGATCACCCAGCGCACATAGCCACCCCTAGGAGGCAAGCGTTGGTGGTCGACCCAGTAGTCGAGGGCACCCGACTGACAAAGGTTCTGATGGATGGTAGTAGTGGCCTGAATATACTGTATGCAGAGACATTGAAAGGAATGGGCATTCCGATGTCCAGACTCAGTGAGACTAATATGACTTTCTGTCGGTGTCAAAACCGGCGGATCTCGGGTAGGGGGTCCCGAACTGTGCGTCTAAGGCGGATGGTAACATGAGGCAGGGGACACGATGTTTTACCCAGGTTCGGGCCCTCGAGGTAAAATCCTACGTCCTACTTGATTTATTCTTGATGATATGGGTATTACGAGAGTTGATCTACCACGAGATCGGAGAGGCTCAACCCTAGAAGCTAGCCTATGGTATGATTGTATGTTGTCCTACGGACTAAACCCTCCGGTTTATATAGACATCGGAGGGGGCTAGGGTTACAAAAGGTCAGTTGCAAAGGAGGAGATATACATATCCATATTGCCTAGCTTGCCTTCCACGCCAAGTAGAGTCCCATCCGGACACGAGACGAAGTCTTCAATCTTGTATCTTCATAGTCCAACAGTCCGGCCAAAGGATATAATCCGGCTGTCCGGAAACCCCCTAATCCAGGACTCCATCAGTAGCCCCCGAACTAGGCTTCAATGACGATGAGTCCAGCGCGCAGTGTTGTCTTCGGCATTGCAAGGTGGGTTCTTCTCCAATTTTCAAGTGTTCGTAAGCAGTGTCCGGCTCCATAAATATTGAACCTCTTGGCTTCTGTGCCCAATAAGGGCTTTTTCCCATGCATCGAATGAATACGAGGCGCCAGGGCGTTTTTACATTTGCCCCCCTAGCCAGATAAATAAATTGTCTATTAAAGGGATGGGGATTCTTATATCTGATCCATACCATTCTCCCCCAGCGAGAATCAATCAGAGCGTGTTTCGGAAAGATCCATTCTAGCATGGCCGACCTCTGCAGCTCCTCCTCCTGCCCCCGTAGCCCTAAGACCGGTGATTGGGAGAGGTGTTCAGTCCCGCACAATCGATTAGTCGAACTACAGACTAAGGGATTTCTCGCTCCGGCGTATATGGCGCCCGTTCGAGCCGGGCTCACCACCTATAATGGTGGGGAGCAAGCGGAGAGCTTTCCTTGTCCCTCCATGGGGGAACGGGTCTGCCTTGTTCCTTATTTACTAAGGGGACTCGGATTTCCAATTCATCCATTCCTCTGAGGGCTCCTAGAGTTCTACGGCCTCCAATTACACAATCTCACCCCTGCCTCCATTCTACATATCACCGGCTACGTTGCTCTCTGCGAGTTGTTCCTAGGCTGCAAGGCTCACTTCGAGCTGTGGAAAAGGCTATTTTGCCTCGTCCCTCGCATACAGGGGAGATCACTTTATCAAGTGGGCGGAGCCGAAATATGGCGCATCGCCGATATCGAATACCTGTCCGGTACCCCGAAGAAGTCGTCCGAAGACTAGCCTTCATAATGGTTTTATATGGAGGATGTTCCCCTTCCGGACCCTGTTCGGCGGGGTCTTCCTGAGTTCAACAATGCTCCTCTGAAGAAGTGCTGAAGTTGGCGCCCACGGAGCCCTCGGGCAGAAGACAACAGAGAAGTCCTCTATCTGATGAACCGGATCAAAGCACTGGCTCAATCAGGATTGACAATAATCGAAGTCATGTCGATTTGCATAATGCGGGGAGTGCAACCACTTCAATACTGTGGGCGCCCCTTGTGGTGTTATAACGGGGCGGATGACGCCACCCGCTGCGGGCGTAAGGGTCCAGACAATGCTGCCACTTTAGCAAAAATTCTGTCCGAATTGTTCAAGGGTGAGGAAGAGTAGTTCACCCGCATCAAGCCACGGGATGGATTCTCCATGTACAATCCTCCAAGTTGGGTAAGTTATATCTCCCTGCTCCCATTTTTCCTGCATTCTTTGTCGTAAGTATTCACCTTGCCACTTTGCGGCAGGAACTGCGAAAAGCCATAAAGGAGGTAAGCAGCCCTTCTCCACAACCAGAGGACCCTGACCGGGCCCTCGACTCCGGACTTGAAGAAGATTCAGTTATATTCGTGGAGCTGATAGACCGGTAGTTCTATCAGTTAAGCTACGACGATGCCATGGTGGCCATTACGGCAGACTATCCCGGACTCCTCCCTGCATCGCAAGTAAGAAAAACCAAAAATCCCAACTCCAAAACTAGGATCCCCTTTTAAGCACTTCACCCACCATATACACATGGCATTTTTATAGGGAAGGCATTCGGGATGCCCTGCCGAACCCGCAGCAACGCGCCAGCAAGAGGCACCGAGGCCGGGTAGGCCAAAAAGGAAGGCGGTCAGGATGGAGACACCGGCGCAAAGGTATAACATACCCGGCTCCGTGGTTGTCGTCTTTCTCGAAATGTAATGACACATGTGTTTCTTTAATAGAAAAAACGCTCGCAGGAATATGTCTAGCGATGTTGCCAATCATGCTTCCACCAGTCGGGCTCCAGGACCGGACATGGAGGCAGAAACCGATATGGGGCAGGCGCCGAATAATCCCCCTACAGAGGATGCAAATAGATTATCCGCTACAAACTCAAAGGTAGAAAGCGCCATGAATCATAGGCGCCGCTGGGCCGTACTCCGTGACGCTTGTTTCTCACCAGAGGCGTTTGATGCTTTCAATTCTGGAGAGGCGTACCTCCGTGCCGCTCAAGATGGTCTAGCCAGAGCCACGGATCAGTATGTAAAGGATGTACGGGTGAGTAAATCTAGTGATTTATATGTATCAGTAGCCCCTAAGACTTGAAAAAGTTAGCAGAACTGATTTAAGGATCATCTTTATTGTGCAGGTTCTTACGGAGAAGAATACTAGGCTGTCACATGAGCTAGAGGAATGCAAGACCCAACTACGGGCTGTTGTGGTCGCCCTGCAGGAACCGAAAAAGTCACCTGCTAGTAACATTAACTTTAAAGAATTATGGTTACCATATAATATGCGGCATGGCTGCAGATCTAACAACAGATGTTGTAGATGAATCTGGAGAGAATCCGGAGGACCAGCATGTTATGCGACGGCTAGAAGCTGGCAAACGCGTGCTGACTGAGGTTAGGCAGGAGAAAAACAATCTCCAAGATGCCAATATTAAGCTGAGCGTGGAACTAAAAGACGTTCGGGGCCAGCTTGCAAACTCCAAGAAGGAGAATAAGCAGCTTCGACGCGACATTTTCAGTAAGTGCTTGAACGAATCCTTTTAAAGGAGTTCGGCGAAGAAGCTGACTAACAACGTTATGTCTGTAGGTATGCTGACGGGTCGTCCTGCGGAGGAAATGCCCGGGGTCTGCGGTTGATCTTCTGTCCGAGCTGTCACATCTACATGAACAAGTTTGGCAGGTGATGTAGGGTGTTGCCCAGGCCTTGTGGTCATCCATCTCCCTGCCAGAGGGCGTTGCCGAGCTTGCGGAGAAGCTCAAGGGAGCATGGCGGCGCTTCCGATTATGGAAGATATCAGCCTGCCGACAGGGTGCCAGAGAAGCCTGGGCCATGGTGAAGACGCGGTATACCAAGGCAGACCCAAATCACATGGCCAAGGTCGGATCTGTGGGGCCTGACGAAAAAGAGATCCCCGTTAGCTTAGTTTATGGGCAAGTAGAATTAGTCGCAAAGTATTCTCAACAGGATTGTAAGCTAGACCGCCTGTTGGATGGTATAGAAGAGGAATTTAGTCAGTCTGCATGACTATGTAATTAAAGTGACATGTATAATGCCTTCTAGCTAGATTGTAGATCTTTTGTCATTGCGGACCTTTTCGCTTCAACCTCCGGGCTCAATAGTCCGGAGTGTATCCGAATACCCGCTCAGTTATATAAAAACCGGGGTATGCGTGGAGACCAGGCGTAGGGGTCATTTGTGCTTTATCAGACAAGTGCCCAACTAGTTATGTTATATTATATGGGTAGTAAGAAACATCTTCCAGGGAGAATAGTTCCGTTAAGGGTTCCTTTCCCTGGGTAAGCATGCCCTAAAGTGCATGTTCGGACTGCGATTGGAAACGTAGGAAAAACATCTGGGGGCAGATATGGACAATAAATAAAAACCATCTTTTGTTCACCAACCGAATATTCCCTTAAGAACGCTAGCTTTCGACTTCACCCAGTTCGAGGTACACATCCGGCTAACCCGGCATTAACAATCGCAGAGGTGCTCCCCTTATGCCCTTGCCGAATTAACGGGAACGTGGGGCATAAATACAAGAGCCAGGCAACCCAGCTTGGCCAAAACTTCAGTCATATCGATGCATATAATGGTGAAAAAGCTACATGCGGAAGTATAACACATGTGTGGGGCATGAGGCTCAGATAAATAATTTAAGCTTCTATGAAAGAAGCCCCCAGGTATGAGGAGTGTGGATAGCGCATCTGTAATGTGCAAGCGAGGCACAAGGTGACCCTTGAAGGCCTAGAGAAATAATAAAAGAAAGAAAGAAAGAAAAACAAGACAGATAATGTATTTGCAGAAAACGAACAAAGGGAGGGGAGTAACATAGAGTCCGGTGCTAGGCATAGAATCTTCGGAGCCTGGCCGCGTTCCATGGGTTTAGCTCGTGTCGACTAGTCGATCCATCCGGCAGTCGGTACGCTCCACCGGTCAGAACTTGGTCAATAATGAAGGGACCTTCCCATTTGGGCTCGAGCTTGTTCTTTTTCTTATCCGGCGGGCGTAGAACTAGTTCGCCAACGTTATAAGTTTTGGCCCGTACTTCTCTGCTTTGGTATCTGCCAGCCTGTTGCTGATAAAATGCGGAACGGGCTTTGGCTACGTCGCGCTCCTCCTCCAGGGTGTCCAAACTGTCCTGCCGATCGAGCTCGGCTTCTCTTTCTTCGTACATGCGCACTCGAGTCATGAATTATGTCACAGGGCAAGACTGCCTCTGCGCTGTACACCATAAAGAAGGGTGTGTATCCGGTACTACGATTCGGCGTGGTCCGTAGCCCCCAGAGTACGGAGTCGAGCTCCTCTACCCAGTGCGTGTTAGACACCATTAAGGAGCGCACTAATCTAGGTTTAATTCCGCTCATTATAAGACCGTTTGCTCGCTCGTCTTGACCGTTGGTTTGTGGGTGATAGACTGAAGCATAATCGACCTTGATGCCCATTTTGCTGCACCAGAGTTTTACCTCGTCGGTCGTGAAGTTCGTGCCATTTCAGTGATGATGCTATGGGGGACGTCATAATGGTGTACAACCCCGGATATGAAGTCTATCACCGGTCTGGATTCGGCTGTTGTAACAGGTTTGGCCTCTATCCATTTGGTGAATTTATCCACCATGACCAATAAGTATTTTTTCTTGTGGGTTCCCCCTTTAAGGGGTCCAACCATGTCAAGCCCCCAGACCGCAAAGGGCCATGTAATGGGGATTATTTGGAGGGCGGTGGGTGGCATGTGGCTTTGATTTGCAAAGAGCTAGCAACCGGCGCAACATTGGACCAAGTCCTGTGCATCTGCTTGGGTCGTTGGCCAATAAAATCCTGTACGGAAGGCCGTGCTTACAAGAGCCCGGGTTGCGGCATGATGACCGCTGAGTCTGGCGTGGATTTCTGCCAAAAGATTCCGCCTTTCCTCTTCGGAGATGCACCTCTGAAGGACTCCGGTAGTGCTTTTTTTGTACAATTCTCCCTCATGGACCCTGTAGGCCTTGGATCGCCACACTATGCAGCGTGCCCCATTTTGGTCCTCCGGAAGTTTCTATCTAGTTAGGTAGGCCAGGAATGGTTCTGTCCACGGGGCAATAATGGCCATTATTTCATGGGCTGAAGGTGTTATTTTGGTGGCGGAGCCTCCGATTGTGTCAGAGAGTTCGGTATGGTATTTTGGCCGGGTCCGGACTGTTGTTACTGGTGTCCCCTTCCCATACTACGGATGGCTTGAACAGCCTTTCCAAAGATATGTTGGGGGGATCGCATCACGTTTTGCGCCGATGTGGGCGAGGATGTCCGCCGCCTGATTGTTTTCCCGAGCCACATGGTGAAATTCGACCCACTCGAACCGAGCTGACATTTTTAGGACGGCGTTTCGATAGGCCGCCATTTTCGGATCCTTGGCATCAAAATCTCCATTTATTTGGGATATTGCGAGGTTTGAATCCCCACGCACCTCCAGGCGTTGAATGCCCATGGAGACTGCCATCCGAAGACCATGCAACAGAGCTTCGTATTCGGCTGCTTTGTTGGAGTCTGTATACAATATTTGTAATACGTACTGAACGGTATCTCCGGTTGGGGACGTCAGGATGACGCTAGCCCCTAGACCAACCAACATTTTAGAACCGTCGAAGTGCATGATCCAATTGGAGTATGTGCCATACTCTTTAGGGAGTTCGGCCTCCGTCCATTCGGCGACGAAGTCGGCCAATACTTGCAACTTAATGGCTCGTCGAGGTTTGTATGTTATGTCGAACGGGAGGAGCTCAATGGCCCATTTGGTAATCCGGCCCGTAGCGTCGCGGTTGTTTATAATATCATTAAGTGGCACTTCCGAGGCTACTATAATCGAACACTCTTGAAAGTAGTGTCGCAGCTTCCGCGATGCCATGAATACCGCATATGCTATCTTTTGGTAATGCCGGTACGGTGATTTGCATGGAGTGAGGACACTGGATACATAGTATACTAGCTTTTGAAGAGGGAATTTATGTCCGTCCGCTTCCCGTTCGACAACGAGCACAGCGCTTACAACTTGATGAGTTGCCGCGATGTACAACAGCATTGGTTCGCCGATGTTTGGCGTGGCCAGGATTGGGTTGGTTGCCAAGATGGCCTTTATTTCTTCCAGTCCAGCTGTGGCTGCATCCATCCACTTGTAGTGTTCGGTACGCCGAAGGAGGCGATAAAGGGGTAAAGCTTTTTCTCCTAAGTGGGAGATAAAGCGGCTTAGAGCCTCCATGCATCTAGTTAACTTCTGGATTTGTTTGAGGTCTGTTGGAGTAGCCAACTGTGACAAAGCTCGGATTTTGGCCGGATTAGCTTCAATACCTCTACTGGAGATAATGAAACCTAGGAGCTTTCCGGCTGGTACGTCAAAAATGCATTTTTCCGGATTGAGCTTGATGTCGTATGTTTGGAGGTTGTCGAATGTGAGCCTCAAGTCGTCTATCAAAGAGTCGACGTGTTTGGTTTTTGAAAACAACATCGTCTATGTATGCCTCTACTGTTTTGCCAATTTGTTTCTCCAGACATGTCTGAATCATGCGCTGATATGTTGCGCTGGCATTTTTGAGCCCAAAAGGCATTGTGTTAAAACAGAAGGGACCGTATGGTGTGATGAATGCCGTTGCGGCTTGGTCGGACTCCGCCATCTTGATTTGGTGGTAACCATAGTATGCGTCGAGGAAACATAATGACTCGTGTCCTGCGGTAGCATCAATAATTTGATCGATGCGGGGGAGGGGGAAGCTTTATTGAGGTCCTTGAAATCGACACAAAGGCGCCATGATTTATCCTTCTTTGGTACCATCACCAGGTTTGCTAGCCAGTCTGGGTGTTTTATTTCTCTGATGAATCCGGCCTCCAATAACTTGGCTAGTTCCTCTCCCATGGCCTGTCTCTTAGGTTCAGAGAAACACCGAAGAGCTTGCTTGACCGGCTTGAATCCCTTTAGGACATTGAGGGTATGCTCGGCCAGCCTGCATGGGATTCCTGGCATGTCTGAGGGATGCCAGGCGAATATGTCCCAATTCTCGCGCAGGAACTCTCGTAGTGCGGTGTCCATGGCAGGGTTTAATTGTGCCCCTATGGAGGCTGTTTTTGTATGGTCCGTTGGGTGGACATGGAATTTGACTATTTCATCCGCTGGTTTAAAAGAGGTGGACTTGGATCTCTTATCGAGTATCACGTCGTCCCTGTCCACTGTGGAGCGTAGCGTGGTTAATTCCTCGGCCGAGAGGGCTTCGGATAATGCCTCGAGGGCCAGTGCGGCTATTTTGTTTTCGGCGCGGAGTGTTGTGTCCGGATCACTAGCGACAGTGACGATTCCGTTGGGCCTGGGCATTCTGAGCTTCATGTACCCGTAATGGGGTACGGCTTGGAAGATTGTGAACGCCTCCCGTCCTAAAAGAGCGTGATAACCACTGCTGAACGGCGCCACTTGGAATGTAATTTCTTCAGACCTATAATTATCCGGTGTGCCGAATACCACATCTAGTGTGATTTTCCCAGCGCAGCGTGCTTCCCGACTCGGGATAATTCCTCTAAAGGTTGTGCTACTTTGCTCGATGCGGTTCCAGTCTATTTCCATCTTTTGAAGAGTTTCCTCATAAATGAGGTTTAATCCGCTGCTGCCGTCCATGAGTACTTTGGTGAGTCGAAAGCCGTCCACGATTGGACTGAGGACTAGTGCGGCTGGTGCTCGGGCTGTTCGGAATTTAGGTTCGTCACTGGCATTGAAGGTAATAGCCGTGTCACTCCATGGATTTATTGATGCTACGTGGCTGATTTCGGCCATGTTGCGGAGTGTTCGCTTGCGCCTATTATTTGACGCGAAGGTCTCAAAGACTGTTAACACCGTATTGTTATCCACGGGATGGTGCTCTGTGGTATTTGGGATAAGAAGGTCCTCACCACTTTTGGCCACCTGCCGGAGTATCCAACACGCTCTAAGGTTGTGTGTTGGTATTGTATCCGATGTACTATGAATTTTGTAGGGTCCGTTGAGCCATCCCTCCAGTACGGTTCCATGCCATGTAGAGGGTTTTTCTTTCTTTACAACTAGCTCAGGTGTCTTATGATAGTGCACCCTTTTACTTTGGACTGGGTGTATATTCAGAGCCAGATTATCCCAAAATTTCGTTTTGGTTTTCTAGGCGCTTTCCATCGCACAATACTTTCGTACAATGGACGCCAAGTCAATGAAGCGTGATATGTCACGGTGACTTATAGCATTAAGGATTCCCTTGTCCGTGCAATTATTGCAGAAAAATAGGATTGTGTCTTCCTCGCGACAGTCCTTAACCTTGTTCATCGCAAGGAGGAATCTGGCCCAATAGTGATGTACTGTTTCCTGGGGCTCTTGCCTGATGTGGGAAAGATCGCTTATGTCTGGGTGGGTGGGTGGGTGGAATTGAATCTGAACCCTTACCTGATCTGGGATCTAGGGGCCGAGGAGTTTCCAATTTTGGAAGTTCCAGTTTCGGGGTGTTACCCGATAATCCTGGGCCGCTGCCTGACTCTAAGTTCAGGGATTGGATGTTGTCCTCCCACAAACGAGTGTCCGGCTTGGAGAGCTCGGGAATCCGGACATTCTTGGTCCTCAAGATAGAGGAAAGGTCACTGCATTGTTCCTCCACCACTTCAATATGATGGGTGACCGGTGGAGAGTTAATCTCCCTTTGATCAGGTTTAAGCCCAATCCGATAATAGTCCGTAGAGACTCCCATGGCGGTGATGCGATCCAAGAGCTCGTTTAAGGAGGCGAGCTCCATTGGATCCATCTATTCGGCGAGTGCCGATTTGACGGGGAGGCTGTTTTTGATGACCCGAGAAGTCATCGTCGGCGCAGCGGCCGAACAGGCGGTCATGATGAAACCGCCTAGCCGGAGAGTTTGGCCGACAGCCAAAGCTCCCCCAATAGTAGTACCGTCTTTAAAGACGAGACGAGACATCCTTCCTTCTGGCGATGGCATAGAGGAACTCTCAATGAAAGCACCAATGTCGGTGTCAAAATCGGCAGATCTCGGGTAGGGGTCCCAAACTGTGTGTCTACGACAGATGGTAACAGGAGGCAGGGGACACGATGTTTTACCCAGGTTCGGGCCCTCTTGATGGAGGTAAAACCCCACGTCCTTCTTGATTTATTCTTGATGATATGGGTATTACAAGAGTTGATCTACCACGAGATCCGAGAGGCTAAAACCCTAGAAGCTAGCCTATGGTATGATTGTATGTTGTCCTACGGACTAAAACCCTCTGGTTTATATAGACACCGGAGGGGGCTAGGGTTACAAAAGGTCGGTTACAAAGGAGGAGATATACATATCTGTATTGCCTTGCTTTCCTTCCATGCCAAGTAGAGTCCCATCCGGACACGGGACGAAGTCTTCAATCTTGTATCTTCATAGTCTAACAGTCCGGCCAAAGGATATAATCCGGTTGTTAGGAGACCCCCTAATCCAGGACTCCCTCACTTTCCATGGGGTCATTCCAGGCAAGAAGGCTGCATCACTCGGCCAGATTGCTCTCGACGTGGTTTTCGGTGATTCCAAGAATTACCGTAGAGAAAAGTTGACATTTGAAGTTGTGGATTTTCAGAGTGCCTATCATGCTATTCTGGGCAGGCCAACTTATGCACGTTTTATGGCTCGACCATGTTACGTGTACCTCAAATTGAAAATGCCTGGTCCGAAAGGGGTGATCACTACCACTGGTAATCGGAAGAAGGAAGAAGAGTTCTTCGAGAAGGCTTCAAAGATCGCCGATGCACAGATGGCCGCGGCAGAATTGCAAGAATATCAGAAAAATGCAGATCCGAGTGAGTTGTTGCGATCTAAGAAGCCCGCCACAGATTCAGCATTCCAGTTTGTCTGGCGAAACAAAGTTGATTCACATTCGCCTGACAGACCCCAATGCTGCTTCGACTCACATTTCAACTACACTCGACTCCAAATAGGAAGAAGCGCTCATCCAGTTCCTCCGTGAGAACTGGGACATCTTTGCATGGAAACCTTCGGACATGCCAGGTGTTCCCAGGGTACTGGCCGAGCATCGTTTGCGACTTGACCCAAAAGTGAAACCAGTCAAAGAACATCTTCGACGGTCCGCCGTATAGAAGAGGAAGGCAGTCGGTGAAGAGGTGGCTCGGCTTCTGGCAGCTGAGATTGTCCGTGAGATTTACCACTCCGAGTGGTTAGCTAATGTTTTCATGGTCCCAAAGAAGGACGACTCACTTTGCATGTGCATTGACTTCAAGCATATCAATCGGGCCTGCCCGAAAGATCACTTTCCTCTCCCTCACATCGACCAGATAGTCGACTCGACTGCAGGGTGCGACGTTTGTCCTTTTTGGACGCCTACTCCGGGTACCACCAGATCCGTCTGTACGGACCCGATGAGATAAAAACAACATTCATCACCCCATTTGGGTGCTTCTGTTATTTCACTATGTCATTCGGTTTGAAAATCGCTGGAGCCACATTCATGCAGATGATTCAGAAGTGCCTGCTCACTCAAATCAGTCGGAATGTGGAAGCATACATGGATGACATTGTAGTCAAGTCACGTAAAGGTTCCGACCTACTGACTGATCTTGCTAAAACCTTTGCCACCCTCGGAAGGTATGATATCAAGCTCAATCCATCAAAGTGCACATTTGGAGTTCCGGGCGGAAAATTACTCGGTTTTCTTGTTTCCGAACGAGGGATCGATGCTAACCCAGAGAAAGTAGGTGCCATACTCCGGATGAAACGCCCTATGCGTGTGCACGATGTCCAGAAGCTTACTGGTTGTTTGGCCGCCCTAAGTCAATTCATTTCTCGCCTCGGTGAAAAGGCACTGCCTCTTTACCGACTGATGAAGAAATCAGATAAGATCGAGTGGACTCCTGAAGCTGATGCAACATTTGCAGAGCTAAAAGCCCTGATTTCCACCCAGCCGGTGCTTGCTGCCCCAATCAGCAAAGAGCCTTTACTGCTTTATATAGCAGCCACTGGACAAGTCGTCGGTACAGTACTTACGGTCGAGCGGGAAGAAGAGGGAAAAGCCTATAAAGTTCAGCGCCCAGTTTATTATATTTCTGAAGTTCTGACTCCGTCAAAGCAGAGATATCCGCACTACCAGAAGCTCATTTATGGAATTTACATGACCACGAAGAAGGTTGCACACCATTTCTCTGATCACTCTGTTACATTCGTCAGCGACGCTCCATTGTCAGAGATTCTGCACAACAGAAATGCAACTGGTCGAGTGGCAAAATGGGCGATTTAACTCCTTCCCTTAGATATCAAGTTCGAGGCAAAGAAAGCTATTAAGTCCCAAGCAATAGCAGATTTCCTCGCCGAGTGGATTGAACAACAACTGCCGACTCAAGTTCACTCGGAGATCGAAAATGCTGAATGGTTCCGATGCTGGGGTGGTTCTGGTATCCCCCCGAGGAGACAAGCTTAGATATGTCCTCCAGATTCACTTTGATTCCTCCAATAATGAAGCTGAATATGAAGCACTCCTGTATGGGTTGCGTATGGCCATCTCACTCGGTGTCCGTTGCCTTATGGTCTACGGCGACTCAAATTTGGTAGTCAAACAAGTGATGAAGGAGTGGGACGTCAGAAGCCCAGCCATGACTGGTTACTGCAACGCGGTGAGGAAGTTGGAAAAGAAGTTTGAGGGGTTAGAGCTCCATCACATACCCCGACTAAAAAATCAAGCAGCCAATGACTTGGCAAAGATTGGTTCCAAGAGAGAAGCCATTCCTAGCATTGTGTTTTTGGAACATATTCACACACCGACCATTCAAGAAGATCATTTTACTGAAGAGCCCCGCAGTCTAAGAGCACCACAGATCCGACTGAAGTCGAGGTCCCAGCAGTGGTCGACCTAATCATGGAGGTTCTAGTCATCACACCCGACTGGACAGTGCCGTAGATTGCGTACATCCTCAGAAAAGAACTCCCAGAAGACGAAGAAGAGGCTTGGCAGATCGTCCGTCGATCCAAGGCCTTTACTGTGATAAGAGGACAATTGTTCAAGGAAAGCGTGACTGGGGTCGGTCAAAGATGCATAACGCCAGAAGAAGGTCGAATGATCCTCAACGACATCCACTCGGGGACCTGTGGCCACCATGCGTCCTCTCGGGCCATCGTGGCTAAAGCATACCGAGCCGAGTTCTATTGGCCGCGAGCAAATGAAATGGCGAAAGATATAGTCGACTGATGTGAAGGCTGCCAGTTTTACTCGGACATGTCTCACAAGCCAGCGTCAGCCCTGAAGACCTTTCCTCTCATCTGGCCCTTTGTTGTTTGGGGTTTGGATATGGTTGGACCACTGAGAACTGGTAAGAGCGGCTTCACTCATGTGCTTGTGGCAGTCGACAAGTGAGGGAGACTTGGATTAGGGGGTGTTCGGATAGCCGGACTATATCCTTTGGCCGGACTGTTGTATTATGAAGATACAAGATTGAAGACTCCGTCCCGTGTCCGGAAGGGACTTTCCTTGGCGTGGAAGGCAAGCTTGGCGATACGGATATTCATATCTCCTACCATTGGGGTTTTAGTCTATAGGACAACATACACATCAACAATCATACCATAGGCTAGCTTCTAGGGTTTAGCCTCTCTGATCTCGTGGTAGATCTACTCTTGTACTACCCATATCATCAATATTAATCAAGCAGGACATAGGGTTTTACCTCCATCGAGAGGGGCCGAACCTGGGTAAAACTTCGTGTCCGTTGCCTCCTGTTACCATCCGGCCTAGACGCACAGTTCGGGACCCCCTACCCGAGATCCGCCGGTTTTGACACCGACATTGGTGCTTTCATTGAGAGTTCCTCTATGTCGTCGCCGTCAGGCTCGATGGCTCCTACGATCATCAATAGCGATGCAGTCCAGGGTGAGATCTTCCTCCCCGGACAGATCTTCGTCTTTGGCGGCTTCGCACTGCGGGCCAATTCGCTTGGCCTTCTGGAGCAGATCGAAAGCTATGCCCCTGGCCGTCAGGTCAGATTTGGAAGTTTAAACTACATGACTGACATCCGCGGGGACTTGATCTTCGACGGATTCAAGCCAATGCCGAGCGCGCCGCACTGTCACGACGAGCATGATCTAGCTCTGCCGCCGAATAGTTCCCTGGAGGCCGCACCCGCATCGGCTCCGACCCTTAGTTCGGAGCCAACTACGCTGATCGAGGATGGGTAGTTGGACGCCACCTCGGGGGCTGCGATCCCAACGGCGATTGAGCCGAACACCAGCCCTGTACTCTGCGAGACTCGTGACTCCATGGAGCCGGATTCCTCTCTGGACTCCGAACCCTCCGCGCCCCTGCCGATCCAATCCGATTGGGTGCCGATCATGGAGTTCACGGTCGCGGACATCTTTCAGCACTCGTCTTTCGGCGATATCCTAAAGTCACTGAAGTCTCTCTCTTTATCAGGAGAGCCCTGGCTAGGCTACGGTCAGCAAGGTTGGGGTTCGGACGATGCAGAAATTCAAAACCCACTGACCACCCACTTTGTAGCCACTGTCGACGATTTAACCGACATGCTCGACCTCGACTCCGACGACATCGACGGTATGGACGCCGATGAAGGAGACGATGAAGAACCAGCGCCTACTGAGCCCTGGAACAGAACCTCGTCATATGACATATAGATGGTGGACACACCAAAAGATGACGACGAGAAGCGGAAGGACGCACCAAAGGCTTGTTCCCTCGAAAAGCAGTCAAAACAACGACGCAAGGGCCGCCCCAAATCCCGCGTCGACAGAAATAGCGATCACACAGACCCAGCGCTGGAGCAGGGCGAACCGCTGCTGGACAACAACAATCCGGATAATCAAACCGAACAAACAAATCCTACCAAGGATAATGGTCCGGACGACATAACGTCGGACAGGCACCCGGAGCAGCAGAACGCCCGTAAAAGGCTTGTTGCCACTGCGAGGAGCCTTCAAAAGCAGAAGCGAAGGCTCAAGGCCGCGCAAGACACACTCCAATTCAGATGGAGCAAAATACTCAACACTACAACAAGGAACGGCGACAATCGCCCCTCCAAGAGCTACCCAAAGCGGAAGCTGCTACCCGAATTCGCGGAGGCCTCAGACCCCCCACAACCAATCAAAGCAGCCACCTGGTCGGATAGACGACCCCTCTACCAACACAAAGCGGCATACAACGCTGCTCACAATACAACACGCGACCCAGGCGAGGGTTCCACCCAAAGGACGACGCAACAAGATCAATCTATGGACCACGCAAGCGCGCTCCAGCATACAATGCAACACAACAAGCATCCGAACAACGCGGTACACCCAGCTACAGGGGTGCCGCACACCCCCTATGTTTCACCGATGAGGTGCTGGACCATGAATTTCCAGAGGGATTCAAGCCCGTAAATATAGAGGCATACGATGGAACAACAGACTCTGGGGTTTGGATTGAGGACTACATCCTTCACATCCATATGGCTTGAGGAGATGATCTCCACGCCATCAAATACTTACCCCTCAAGCTCAAAGGGCCAGCTCGTCACTGGCTCAAAGGCCTCCCCGAAAGCTCCATTGGAAGTTGGGAAGAGCTCGAAGACGCCTTTCGGGCAAATTTTAAAGGGACTTATATTCGACCTCCGGACACGGACGATTTGAGTCATATAACTCAACAGCGCGGAGAGTCAGCCCGAAAGCTTTGGAACAGGTTTCTTACCAAAAAGAACCAGATTGTCGACTGTCCGAACGCTGAAGCCTTAGCGGCTTTCAAGCATAGCGTCTGTGATGAATGGCTCGCCAGACACCTCGGCCAAAATAAGCCGAGAAGGATGGCCGCACTAACAAACCTCATGACCCACTTTTGCACGGGTGAGGACAGCTGGCTCGCCAGATGCAGCACCAGCGACCCCTGTACATCTAAAGTTAGAGATGGAAACGGGAAATCACGGCGCAACAGCAATAACAAACGCCGAAATAAAGAAGATAGCACGAAGGGCACGGCAGTAAATGCCGGATTCAAAAGCTCTCGGCCAGGTCAAAAGCCGCCCCCTAAAGGCACCAGGGATGAACTGTCCAGCCTCAACAAAATTCTGGACCAAGTATGTCAGATCCATAGTACCCCTGGTAAACCTGCTAATCATACCCACAGAGAATGTTGGGTCTCCAAGCAGTCCGGCAAGCTCAACGCCGTACACAAGGGGGAGGATACGCCAAGTGAAGACGAGGACGAGCCTCCCAAGCAAGACACGGAGGAACAAAAGAAATTTCCACGAGAAGTCAAAACAATAAACGTGCTACACGTAATCAAGAAAAAAAACAACGCAGCACTCCCAGGGAAATATACCCAAGTGCCTATCACCGCGAAGTCCTGCCACTGGTCATCTCAACTGATCACTTTCAACCATCGCGATTACTCTGCAAGTATCCGACACGTAGGGTGGGCTGCCCTGGTATTATACCTAGTAATCAGTGGATATCACTTCACATGAGTCTTGATGGACGGCGGCAGTAGCCTAAACCTAATATATCAGGATACAATCCGCGGGATGGGGTTAGACCCAACACAAATTCGCCATAGCAATACTACCTTTAAAGGAGTAACGCCAGGACCAGGGGCTCGTTGCACGGGCTCCCTCCTCATACAAGTTATACTCGGCTCCCCCGATAACTTCCGTTGCGAGGATTTAACTTTCCACATCGCTCCATTTCAAAGTGGCTATCAAGCACTGCTTGGACGCGAGGCTTTTGCTCGCTTTAATGCAATACCACATTACGCCTCCCTTACACTCAAGATGCCCGGTCCACGTGGCATCATTACAGTGCACGGAAATATCAAGCGATCTCTGCATGCTGAAGAGAGTGAGGTGGCCTTGGCAGCCGCACACTAAAAGCGCCCGGACCAGCGAAAGCACCCAATAGGTCGTCAAGACCTCAGACACAACTAATAGAGTCCGACGCCACTACTTATACTGAATCAATGGTCACACCCCTATTGGTCAATACAAGGGGCTCAACGCGCGCAGACATGTGGCAATTTCTCCTCATCTTGAATTATGCATGGTTTCTTTAACAAACTATCTTTTTGCATGACAACCTTTTTCACCTAAATTCCTCTCTTTTACAGATGATCATCGTGCTACACCCATCCAGGATATGGCACAATGGAGACACAGGTGCAGACGTGCAGTAGGGACCCGCTCCAAGGATTCTTTTTAGATTAAGACCCTGCATAAACCTTTTTTACTGTCTCTTGTTGATACATATCCACCATTGAGAAGGATGCTGACGTCTTGGCATGTGGCCACGCCAGACAAATGCACGTACCTGTACACAAGGGGCTTCTTACAAAGGCCGTTATTTAGGCTCGGTTTATACCACAAAGACCGAATACCTTAGGGAGTGTTCGGCGTCGCGAGTTTGGCCCTATATGCATCAGCCCCGAATCATTGTCTTTGGTCAAATGTTGGGTTTGCCCGGCTCCTGTGTTTTGGTGCCTTACGTTCCGCTTTACCGGCTAAGGTAGCACCAGGAGAACTACTGCGATTGTGCCCTGGTTCATCTGGACGAGCACCTCAGTGGAGAAAGCCAAAAACTGACTGTCATGATATAGCGTGAGACTGGTCAACCACTCGATGACCTATGGGAATGTTAGAATTCATCCGCCTCAACGAAGGGCCGTTTTCCGGCCAGGCATGTACGCACCCCAGGATCGGGAGAGTGCGGAGCCACTAGGGGCTATTTAGTAGCCCCACTGTCAAACTCCCATGGCTAAGTGGAAGTGTTAAAGCGTTATAGTCCGGTTGCCTCGCTCGCTCCGCTATCACCTCCTTAATAGGACCAAGACGTTGGGTTAAGTGTGAACGCGTGTTTCTGCGAACACCTCCGCATTATATGCGTGGGGGTTGAAGCCGACGACTTCAATCTTTCAGGTTATACACATGTATACATAAACGGCCGCCCAGGAGGCATCATATTACTTTCAGGCAAAAGTATAAAAATAGCCTTATGAAAATTTATAAAAGCATTTCGCTTACAATGAGATTAAATATCACTCAAACATAATATTTTTTGAGCACTGGGTCTCTATCAAATGAGCACCCTCAAGAACTTCTTCAAAGTAGTGCTCAACAGCCCTTAGACCTATGGCCGAATCCCGCGCTGCATAGTGGTAGCATCCATCTCCACCCAGTGTGCTTTCACATGGGCAAAGGCCATCCGTGCGCCCTCTATGCACGCCGACCTCTTCATCGCATCAATGCGCGGCACCACATCAAGGAACCGCTCCACCAAGCTGAAATAGCTGTTCGGTTTTGACCCTTTCGGCCATAGCTGATCCACAACAGACCTCTTGGCGAGTCCAGACAACCTATTTAGTTCGGCCCGTTTGGCTACTTGATCAGTCAATGAAAGAGGACGCTCGGGAGAATGGAATTGTCTCCAAAACAACGGGTCTACTTCACGGTCCGTCTGACCTCGGAAGTACTTGGCCGCATCGGCAGCGCTTGCTGCCAAATCCATATACACATCCTCCGAACTCCACAGCCGATCCAGAGGGGCATACCGTGGATCTACGAACTTCCTCCGCAACATAAAGGATTTCCTAGCTACAATTTCCCTAGCTTCCCGCAGCTCCTCCGTCTTCGCCCTCATAGTAGAGCGGAGGTCTTTTCTCGTCGCCGCAGCCTTCTCAAGGTCCGATGCCTTCGGCTGATTTTCCTTTCTGAGAACCTGGCAATGGTCGGCAGCGGCTTTTAATTCTATAGCCATTTCGGCCATCTTATCTCGGCTCTCGCCATGCGCGGCCTTCTCGGCTCGCAACTCTTCGGCCGCCTTCAAAGCAGCCGCATTACCCAACCTCGCTTGTTCCTTGGCTCGGGCAAGTTCTGCCCGCAAGGCTTCAACAGTGGCAGCTCCATCTGCAGTCACAACATGTTAAAGATACTGGCATCTTGCTGCTTTTCCTATGTGGCGTTTACCAGATAATAACGCTTACCCTGTGCCTCGTCAAGCCTTTTGTTAACAAGCTCGATGTCGGCGTCTGCTGCATCCAACTGCCGTTTTAATTGGGCAAACTCGCTAGTCCGGCCAGCCACCGGAGTTTCCACCACCTGCACATAAAGGCAGTACGGTTATTACCTGAGAATACGATCCTCTGTTCGTCATCGTTTCTGACGACAACCAAAGTCTCAGGGGCTACTATCTACACATGGCACATCTAGCATGTGCAGGACTATCATACATTATTTTTACATACCTCAAAGCCTGTCAGTAGACTCATAAAAGCTTCATGCAATCCGCTTTTAGCGGACGTGATTCTCTCCACCACCGTATCCATCAGCACACGATGTTCATCTGAGATGGCCGCTCGCCCCACCAACTCCCTCAGAACATCCGATCGCACACTAGACGGTGCTGGACTCTTTTGTCTGCTCTCTTCGGGAGCCGGACATTGGGAGCTTCGGGGGTCGACGGGATTATCTTCTGGCCTGGGCGGACTCGGAGAGGCCCTCCGCGATGACACTTCAGGGTCGCCCGCTTCCGGAGCGGAAGAGTCCAGAGGAGGCGTTTCGCTCTCCATCATCTATGGAAGAAGATCCCCCAAAGACGAGCTCATTTGAGAGGGGCTAAGGCCCGAACAGCAAAGACATATGCGGTGGTTATTTTCTCAGAAGAAAAAGATGGCATATCTGTACTAATAAAGTATTTTGAGTCACTTACGACTCATGGGAGAATTGATCCCCCTGCGAACTTTGTGCGGCAACAGCACCCCCAAGGTAGGACCCTCGGTGGGAGACTTCTTCTCTCGTTTGGAAGCTTCGGCTTCCGAATCCCCGGGCGCGGTCCTTTTCCTCTTCCGGTCATCTTCCTTCATGAGGACGCCCGCTCCCTCGGTTAGAATGGGCAGTGTTGGGGGCCCACATCTGCCCTTATTTTCCTCCACAATATCTTCCTTGAAGGGCTCCGGGCAAGGTGCGATCTGGAGCATCTTTTCCAGTACCGAATTTTCCAAACCCTCAGGGAGGGGGGCCGAACACCGAATCAACTTCGCCTTTGCTAGCCAGTCCTGATCAAAAGAGAACTCTCAGAGATAACTTCGTGACAAATGAGAGATAGTATGTTTGGCGGGAAGATTTCTTACCTGTTCGGCGGCGCGGTCACTACTCGGGCCCATGTCCTCGGTGATTTCTGGACACTCTATCTGAGGTCCGAAGAATGACTTGTACATCTCCTCGTGCATCAGGCCGAGGAAATTTTGAATGGCACGCGGTCCCTCGGGATTGAACTCCCACAAGCGAAGGGGCTGGTGTTTGCAAGGCTGGACTTGACGAAACAGCATAACTTGTGTTACCACAACCAAACTGAAATCTCCATTGAAGAGACCTTGAATGCGGCTTCGCAGTATAGGCACGTCCTTGGCCGGACCCCAGCTCAATCCTCTGCTAATCCATGACATCAGTTGTGGTGGAGGGCCCAGACAGAAAACAGTGGCGGCCGCCCACTTGGCACTTCTAGGGGCCACGATGTAGAACCACTCCCGTTGCCACAATTCAAACACCTCTGGAATGGAACCTTTGGGCCATGAAGCTCCCGCCATCTTGCGTATTGACGCACCTCCACACGCCGCATGTTGCCCCTCGATCATCTTCGCTTTACTGCAAAGGTCTTGATGTTGGAAATATGCCATAGAGGCAATAATAAAAGCATTATTATTATATTTCCTTGTTCATGATAATTGTCTTTATTCATGCTATAATTGTATTATCCGGAAATCGTAATACATGTGTGAATAATAGACACCAACATGTCCCTAGTAAGCCTCTAGTTGACTAGCTCGTTGATCAACAGATAGTCATGGTTTCCTAACTATGGACATTGGATGTCATTGATAATGAGATCACATCATTAGGAGAATGATGTGATGGACAAGACCCAATCCTAAACATAGCACAAGATCGCGTAGTTCATTTGCTAGAGTTTTCCAATGTCATGTATCTTTTCCTTAGACCATGAGATCGTGTAACTCCCGGATACCGTAGGAGTGCTTTGGGTATACCAAACGTCACAACGTAACTGGGTGACTATAAAGGTATACTACGGGTATCTCTGAAAGTGTCTGTTGGGTTGACATGGATCAAGACTGGGATTTGTCACTCCGTATGACGGAGAGGTATGACTGGGCCCACTCGGTAATGCATCATCATAATGAGCTCAGAGTGACCAAGTGTCTGGTCACGGGATCATGCATTACGGTACGAGTAAAGTGACTTGCCGGTAACGAGATTGAACGAGGTATTGGGATATCGACGATCGAATCTCGGGCAAGTAACATACCGATTGACAAAGGGAATTGTATACGGGGTTGCTTGAATCCTCGACATCTTGGTTCATCCGATGAGATCATCGAGGAACATGTGGGAGCCAACATGGGTATCCAGATCCCGTTGTTGGTTATTGACCGGAGATTCGTCTCGGTCATGTCTACATGTCTCCCGAACCCGTAGGGTCTACACACTTAAGGTTCGGTGACGCTAGGGTTGTAGGGATATGTATATGCAGTAACCCAAATGTTGTTCGGAGTCCCGGATGAGACCCCGGACGTCACAAGGAGTTCCGGAATGGTCTGGAGGTAAAGAATTATATATAGGAAGTGCTGTTTCGGGCATCGGGACAAGTTTCGGGGTCACCGGTATTGTACCGGGACCACCGGAAGGGTCCCGGGGGTCCACCGGGTGGGGCCACCTGTCCCGGGGGGCCACATGGGCTGTAGGGGGTGTGCCTTGGCCTACATGGGCCAAGGGAACCAGCCCCAAGAGGCCCATGCGGCTAGGGTTTCAAGGGAGGAAGAGTCCTAGGAGGGGAAGGCACCTCCTAGGTGCCTTGGGGAGGAGGGATTCCTCCCCCTTGGCCGCACCCCCCTAGGAGATTAGATCTCCTAGGGCCGGCGCCCCCCCCCC
>NC_041382.1:72039840-72049902 GCF_002162155.2 Triticum dicoccoides | reverse complement strand
CTCCTCCTCCTCCATAGTGCTTGGCGAAGCCCTGCCGGAGTACTGCAGCTCCATCACCACCAAGCCGTCGTGCTGCTGCTGGAGCCATCTTCCTCAACCTCTCCTTTCCCCTTGCTGGATCAAGAAGAAGGAGACGTTACGCTGACCGTACGTGTGTTGAACGCGGAGGTGCCGTCCGTTCGGCGCTAGGATCTCCAGTGATTTGGATCACGTCGAGTACGCCTTCCTCATCCCCGTTCTTTGAACGCTTCCGCGCGTGATCTACAAAGGTATGTAGATGCAATCCAATCACTCGTTGCTAGATGAACTCATAGATGGATCTTGGTGAAACCGTAGGAAATTTTTTATTTTCTGCAATGTTCCCCAACAGTGGTATCAGAGCCAGGTGTATGCATAGTTCTTCTTGCGCGAGTAGAACACAATTTGTTGTGGGCGTTGATGTTGTCAACTTTCTTGCCGCTACTAGTCTTATCTTGCTTCAACGGTATTGTGGGATGAAGCGGCCCGGACCAACCTTACACGTACGCTTACGTGAGACCGGTTCCACCGACTAACATGCACAAGTTGCATAAAGGTGGCTGGCGGGTGTCTGTCTCTCCCACTTTAGTTGGAGAGGATTCGATGAAAAGGGTCCTTATGAAGGGTAAATAGAAGTTGACAAATCACGTTGTGGCTTTCACGTAGGTAAGAAAACGTTCTTGCTAGAACCCTACTTCAGCCACGTAAAACTTGCAACAACAATTAGAGGACGTGTAACTTTTTTTTGCAGCAAGTGCTTTGTGATATGATATGGCCAAAGTTGTGATGAATGATGAATGATCTATATGTGATGTATAAGATGGTCATGCTATTGTAATAGGAATCACGACTTGCATGTCGATGAGTATGACAACCGGCAGGAGCCATAGGAGTTGTCTTTATTTTTTTATGACCTGCGTGTCATTGAGAAACTCCATGTAAATTACTTTACTTTATTGCTAAACGCATTAGCCATAGTAGTAGAAGTAATAGTTGGCGAGCAACTTCATGGAGACACAATGATGGAGATCATGATGATGGAGATCATGGTGTCATGCCGGTGACAAGATGATCATGGAGCCCCAAGATGGAGATCAAAGGAGCTATGTGATATTGGCCATATCATGTCACTGTTATTATTTGATTGCATGTGATGTTTATCATGTTTTTCATCTTGTTTGCTTAGAACGACGGTAGTAAATAAGATGATCCCTCATAATAATTTCAAGAAAGTGTTCCCCCTAACTGTGCACCGTTGCGATAGTTCGTTGTTTCGAAGCACCACATGATGATCGGGTGTGATAGATTCGAACGTTCACATACAACGGGTGTAAGACAGATTTACACATGCAAACACTTAGGTTGACTTGACGAGCCTAGCATGTGTACAGACATGGTATCGGAACACAGAAGACCGAAAGGTCGAGCATGAGTCGTAGAGAAGATACGATCAACATGAAGATGTTCACCGACGTTGACTAGTCTGTCTCACGTGATGATCGGACACGGCCTAGCTAACTCGGATCATGTTATACTTAGATGACTAGAAGAGGGATGTCTATCTAAGTGGGAGTTCATTATAATTTGATTAGATGAACTTAATTATCATGAACTTAGTCTAAAATCTTTACAATATGTCTTGTAGATCAAATGGCCAACGTAGTCCTCAACTTCAACACGTTCCTAGAAAAAACCAAGCTGAAAGACGATGGCAGCAACTACGTGGACTGGGTCCGGAACCTGAGGATCATCCTCATAGCTGCCAAGAAAGATTATGTCCTACAAGCACCGCTAGGTGATGCACCTGTTCTCCCTGCAGAACAAGACGTTATGAACGCTTGGCAGGCACGTACCGATGACTACTCCCTCGTTCAGTGCGGCATGCTTTACAGCTTAGAGCCGGGGCTCCAAAAGAGTTTTGAGAGACACGGAGCATATGAGATGTTCGAAGAGCTGAAAATGGTTTTCCAAGATCATGCCCGGGTCGAGAGATATGAAGTCTCCGACAAATTCTTCAGCTATAAGATGGAGGAAAATAGTTCTGTCAGTGAGCACATACTCACTATGTCTGGGTTACATAACCGCTTGACTCAGTTGGGAGTTAATCTCCCGGATGACGCGGTCATTGACAGAATCCTTCAGTCGCTTCCACTGAGCTACAAGAGCTTTGTGATGAACTTCAATATGCAGGGGATGGAAAAGACCATTCCTGAAGTATTTGCTATGCTGAAATCAGCAGAGGTAGAAGTCAAGAAGGAACATCAAGTGTTGATGGTCAATAAAACCACTAAGTTCAAGAAGGGCAAGGGTAAAAAGAACTTCAAGAAGGACGGCAAGGGAGTTGCCGCGCCCGGCAAGCAAGCTGCCGGGAAGAAGCCAAAGAATGGACCCAAGCCCGAGACTGAGTGCTTTTATTGCAAGGAGAGTGGTCACTGGAAGCGGAACTGCCCCAAATACTTAGCGGACAAGAAGGCCGGCAAAGCAAAATGTATATGTGATATACATGTAATTGATGTGTACCTTACCAGTACTCGTAGTAGCTCCTGGGTATTTGATACCGGTGCGGTTGCTCACATTTGTAACTTAAAACAGGAGCTGCGGAATAAGTGGAGACTGGCGAAGGACGAGGTGACGATGCGCGTCGGGAATGGTTCCAAGGTTGATGCGATCGCCGTCGGCACGCTGCCTCTTCATTTACCTACGGGATTAGTTTTAAACCTCAATAATTGTTATTTAGTGCCAAGTTTGAGCATGAACATTGTATCAGGATCTCGTTTAATACGAGATGGCTACTCATTTAAATCCGAGAATAATGGTTGTTCTATTTATATGAGAGATATGTTTTATGGTCATGCTCCGATGGTGAATGGTTTATTCTTAATGAATCTCGAGCGTAATGCTACACATGTTCATAGTGTGAGTACCAAAAGATGCAAGCTTGATAATGATAGTCCCACATACTTGTGGCACTGCCGCCTTGGTCACATAGGTGTCAAACGCATGAAGAAGCTCCATGCTGATGGACTTTTAGAGTCTCTTGATTACGAATCATTTGACACGTGCGAACCATGCCTCATGGGTAAAATGACCAAGACTCCGTTCTCAGGAACAATGGAGCGAGCAACCAACTTATTGGAAATCATACATACTGATGTGTGCGGTCCAATGAGTGTTGAGGCTCGCGGTGGCTATCGTTATGTTCTCACCCTCACTGATGACTTAAGTAGATATGGGTATGTCTACTTAATGAAAGACAAGTCTGAAACCTTTGAAAAGTTCAAGGAATTTCAGAGTGAGGTTGAGAATCAACGTGATAAGAAAATCAAGTTCCTACGATCAGATCGTGGAGGAGAATACATGAGTCACGAGTTTGGCACACACTTAAGAAAATGTGGAATAGTTTCACAACACACGCCGCCTGGAACACCTCAGCGTAATGGTGTGTCCAAACGTCGTAATCGCACTCTATTAGATATGGTGCGATCTATGATGTCTCTTGCCGATTTACCGCTGTCCTTTTGGGGGTATGCTTTAGAGACTACCGCATTCACTTTAAATAGGGCTCCGTCGAAATCTGTTGAGACGACACCGTTTGAATTATGGTTTGGGAAGAAACCTAAGCTGTCGTTTCTAAAGGTTTGGGGATGCGATGCTTATGTCAGGAAACTTCAACCTGAAAAGCTCGAACCCAAGTCGGAAAAAAGCGTCTTCATAGGATACCCTAAAGAAACTATTGGGTATACCTTCTACCTCAGATCCGAATGCAAGATCTTTGTTGCCAAGAATGGGTCCTTTCTAGAGAAAGAGTTTCTCTCGAAAGAAGTAAGTGGGAAGAAAGTAGAACTTGATGAAGTATTACCTCTTGAACCGGAAAATGGCGCAACTCAAGAAAATGTTCCTGAGGTGCCTGCACCGACAAGAGAGGAAGATAATGATGATGATCAAGATACTTCTGATCAAGCTCCTACTGAAATTCGAAGGTCCACAAGGACACGTTCCGCACCAGAGTGGTACGGCAACTCTGTCTTAGAAATCATGTTGTTAGACAACGGTGAACCTTCGAACTATGAAGAAGCGATGGCGGGCCCGGATTCCGACAAATGGCTGGAAGCCATGAAATCCGAGATAGGATCCATGTATGAAAATAAAGTATGGACTTTGACTGACTTGCTCGTAGAGCGGCGAGCCATAGAAAATAAATGGATCTTTAAGAAGAAGACAGACGCGGATGGTAATGTGACCATCTATAAAGCTCGGCTTGTCGCTAAGGGTTATCGAAAAGTTCAAGGGGTTGACTACGATGAGACTTTCTCACCAGTAGTGAAGCTGAAGTCCATCCGAATCATGTTAGTGATTGCCGCATTCTATGATTATGAGATATGGCAAATGGACGTCAAAACGGCATTCCTTAATGGTTTCCTTAAGGAAGAATTGTATATGATGCATCCGGAAGGTTTTGTCGATCCTAAGAATGCTGACAAGGTGTGCAAGCTCCAACGCGTTGGAACATTCGCTTTGATGAGATGATCAAAGCGTTTGGGTTTACACAGACTTATGGAGAAGCCTGTGTTTACAAGAAAGTGAGTGGGAGCTCTGTAGCATTTCTCATATTATATGTAGATGACATACTTTTGATGGGAAATGATATAGAACTCTTGGACAGCATAAAGGCCTACTTGAATAAGAGTTTTTCAATGAAGGACCTTGGAGAAGCTGCTTATATATTAGGCATCAAGATCTACAGAGATAGATCAAGACGCCTCATAGGTCTTTCACAAAGAACATACCTTGATAAGATATTGAAGAAGTTCAATATGGATTAGTCTAAGAAGGGGTTCTTGCCTGTATTACAAGGTGTGAAATTGAGCTCAGCTCAATGTCCGACCACGGCAGAAGATACAGAAGAGATGAGTGTCATCCCCTATGCCTCAGCCATAGGTTCTATTATGTATGCCATGCTGTGTACCAGACCTGATGTAAACCTTGCCATAAGTTTGGTAGGAAGGTACCAAAGTAATCTCGGCAAGGAACACTGTATAGCGGTCAAGAATATCCTGAAGTACCAGAAAAGGACTAAGGAAATGTTTCTCGTTTATGGAGGTGACGAAGAGCTCGTCGTAAAAGGTTACGTCGACGCTAGCTTCGACGCATATCTGGATGACTCTAAGTCACGAACCGGATATGTGTATATTTTGAATGGTGGGGCAGTAAGCTGGTGCAGTTGCAAGCAGAGCGTCGTGGCGGGATCTACATGTGAAGCGGAGTACATGGCAGCCTTGGAGGCAGCACATGAAGCAATTTGGGTGAAGGAGTTCATCACCGACCTAGGAGTCATACCCAATGCGTCGGGGCCGATCAAGCTCTTCTATGACAACACTGGAGCTATTGCTCTTGCCAAGGAGCCCAGGTTTCACAAGAAAACAAGGCACATCAAGCGTCGCTTCAACTCCATTCGTGAAAATGTTCAAAATGGAGACATAGATATTTGTAAAGTACATACGGACCTGAATGTAGCAGATCCGTTGACTAAAGCACTCCCTAGAGCAAAACATGATCAACACCAGAATTCCATGGGTGTTCGATTCATCACAATGTAACTAGATTATTGACTCTAGTTCAAGTGGGAGACTATTGGAAATATGCCCTAGAGGCAATAATAAAAGCATTATTATTATATTTCCTTGTTCATGATAATTGTCGTTATTCATGCTATAATTGTATTATCCGGAAATCGTAATACATGTGTGAATAATAGACACCAACATGTCCCTAGTAAGCCTCTAGTTGACTAGCTCGTTGATCAACAAATAGTCATGGTTTCCTGACAATGGACATTGGATGTCATTGATAACGAGATCACATCATTAGGAGAATGATGTGATGGACAAGACCCAATCCTAAACATAGCACAAGATCGTGTAGTTCGTTTGCTAGAGTTTTCCAGTGTCAAGTATCTTTTCCTTAGACCATGAGATCGTGTAACTCCCGGATACCGTAGGAGTGCTTTGGGTATACCAAACGTCACAACGTAACTGGGTGACTATAAAGGTATACTACGGGTATCTCCGAAAGTGTCTGTTGGGTTGACATGGATCAAGACTGGGATTTGTCACTCCGTATGACGGAGAGGTATCACCGGGCCCACTCGGTAATGCATCATCATAATGAGCTCAGAGTGACCAAGTGTCTGGTCACGGGATCATGCATTACGGTACGAGTAAAGTGACTTGCCGGTAACGAGATTGAACGAGGTATTGGGATACCGACGATCGAATCTCGGGCAAGTAACATACCGATTGACAAAGGGAATTGTATACGGGGTTGCTTGAATCCTCGACATCGTGGTTCATCCGATGAGATCATCGAGGAACATGTGGGAGCCAACATGGGTATCCAGATCCTGCTGTTGGTTATTGACCGGAGATTCGTCTCGGTCATGTCTACATGTCTCCCGAACCCGTAGGGTCTACACACTTAAGGATATGTATATGCAGTAACCCGTATGTTGTTCGGAGTCCCGGATGAGATCCCGGACATCACGAGGAGTTCCGGAATGGTCTGGAGGTAAAGAATTATATATAGGAAGTGCTGTTTCGGGCATCGGGACAAGTTTCGGGGTCACCGGTATTGTACCGGGACCACCGGAAGGGTCCCGGGGTCCACCGGGTGGGGCCACCTGTCCCGAGGGGCCACATGGGCTGTAGGGGGTGTGCCTTGGCCTACATGGGCCAAGGGCACCAGCCCCAAGAGGCCCATGCGCCTAGGGTTTCAAGGGAGGAAGAGTCCTAGGAGGGGAAGGCACCTCATAGGTGCCTTGGCGAGGAGGGATTCCTCCCCCTTGGCCGCACCCCCCTAGGAGATTAGATCTCCTAGGGCCGGCGCCCCCCCCTTGGCCCTCCTATATATAGTGGGGAGATGGAGGACTTCTTACCCCTTGCCTTTGGTGCCTCCCTCTCCCCCTCCAACACCTCCTCCTCCTCCATAGTGCTTTGCGAAGCCCTGCCGGAGTACTGCAGCTCCATCACCACCACGCCGTCGTGCTGCTGCTGGAGCCATCTTCCTCAACCTCTCCTTTCCCCTTGCTGGATCAAGAAGAAGGAGACGTTACGCTGACCGTATGTGTGTTGAACACGGAGGTGCCGTCCGTTCGGCGCTAGGATCTCCGGTGATTTGGATCACGTCGAGTACGCCTTCCTCGTCCCCGTTCTTTGAATGCTTCCACGCGTGATCTACAAAGGTATGTAGATGCAATCCAATCACTCGTTGCTAGATGAACTCATAGATGGATCTTGGTGAAACAGTAGGAAATTTTTTATTTTCTTCAACGTTCCCCAACACTTGAGCCATAGGCCAAAGTGAGGGGTAACCTGGAGGAAGGCCTCGCACACGACAATAAATGTCGTGATATGAAGAAAGGAGTCCGGAGTTAGATCATGGAAATCTAGCCCGTAATAAAACATCAAGCCCCTGACGAAAGGATCCAGAGCAAGGCCTAGACCTCGGAGGAACTAAGAGACGAACACAACGATCTCATTGGGTTCGGGGGAGGGGACGGCCTGCCTTCGAGCAGGCAGCCGATGCAGAATCTCGGCGGTCAGATATCTGGCCCCCCTCATCTTTTTGATGTCTTCTTCTGTGACGGAGGAAGGCACCCATCGGCCTTGAAGGCTAGATCCGGACATGACTAAAGGTTCGAAGCACCAGACCTGAACTTCAGGCGTTTGAGCTTGAGGTGGGGGAAGGATTCGATTGAGCACGGGAGGGAAAAATAAAGGCCTTGTCCCTTTATAAAGAGGGTGAATATCAAGCGTCCTCTCCGTGTCCATTTAGACTTGCCTATAATCTAGGAGTCCTAGAAGCGGTTGGGTTACCCACGCCCGTATTGATGAGAATCCCGGAATAAGGGGACACGTTCTCTGCTTTGACAAGACGTGCCAAGGAAACCGCCTCGCATGACGCGCTGAGGTGGGATAATTAAACGACTCGGATAAAGGCTTGGCTGTGGTGTGTCGCGCTGCGGAATACATCAGCAAATTAAGATTTGTGTAAATATTATTCTCTCTATGGCAATATGTGGAAACTTATTTTGCAGAGCCGGACACTATCTTTGTGTTCAAAATCTTCTATGAAGTAATTGGAGGAGGAACCCGCCTTGCAATGCCGAAGACAATTTGCGCGCCGGACTCGTCGTCATTGAAGCCTAGTTCAGGGGCTACTGAGGGAGTCCTGGATTAGGGGGTGTTCGGATAGCCGGACTATATCCTTTGGCCGAACTGTTGGATTATGAAGATACAAGATTGAAGACTCCGTCCCGTGTCCGCAAGGGACTTTCCTTGGCGTGGAAGGCAAGCTTGGCGATACGGATATTTAGATCTCCTACCATTGTAACCGAGTTTGTGTAACCCTAACCCTCTCCGGTGTCTATATAAACTGGGGGGTTTTAGTCCGTAGGCCAACATACACATCAACAATCATACCATAGGCTAGCTTCTAGGGTTTAGCCTCTCTGATATCGTGGAAGATCTACTCTTGTACTACCCATATCATCAATATTAATCAAGCAGGACGTACGGTTTTACCTCCATCGAGAGGGCCCGAACCTGGGTAAAACTTCGTGTCCCTTGCCTCCTATTACCATCCGGCCTAGACGCACACTTCGGGACCCCCTACCCGAGATCCGCCGGTTTTGACACCGACAACAAGTTTACCAAATGGATCGAAGCTAAACCTATCAAGAGTCTCGAAGCCAGCACCGCTGTCAGTTTTCTCAGAGAATTGACATTCAGATATGGAGTTCCACACAACATCATCACGGACAACGGGTCAAACTTCGATTCTGACGAGTTTAGAGCTTTCTGTGCTGCTCAAGGCACGCGAGTCGACTATGCTTCAGTCGCTCACCTACAGTCGAACGGACAAGCAGAAAGAGCTAATGGCTTGATTCTCAAAGGATTAAAACCCCGACTGATGCATGACCTCAAACACGCAGAAGGCGCTTGGGTCAAAGAACTTCTGTCGGTTCTGTGGGGTTTGAGGACAACTCCCAATTGGTCGACTGGACAAACTCCTTTCTTCTTGGTCTATGGAGCCGAAGATGTCCTACCGATTAACCTGCTCCACAATGCGCCCCGAGTCGAGATCTTCTCTGAAGAAGAAGCAGAGCAGGACCGGTAGGATTCAGTCGATCTATTAGAGGTCGAAAGAGAGATGTCCTTGATCCGGTCGACCATTTATGAGCAAGACTTGCGTCGATTCCACGCCAGGAACATGAGGAGCCGAACCTTTCAAGAGGGGGACCTGGTTCTTCGAGTGGATCAACAGAAACCACACAAGCTCGCCCCGGCTTGGGAAGGCCCCTTCATCATTACCAAAGTTCTCCACAATGGAGCATACCATCTCTACAGTGTTGAGCATCAGAAAGACGAGCCACAGGCTTGGAACGCGGAGCTGCTCCGCCCCTTTTATACTTAAGCACTCGTTCAAATAAAATGTAATAAGAAACACCTTTGTAATTTGTTTACCAAAGACAAGAGATTTACAGTCCTCCTGTATGATTGTTGTTGTTCTTATTTACCTCTGAAATCCCCTAGTGGGTGGGCTTAGTCGTGAATCCGTTTCTCCTAAGTTCGAAAGAAAATCATACCGAGTGGTGAGCAAGCCACTCACTCGGGAGGCTTAGCTGCGAATCTGTTTCGCCTAAGCTCGAAAGAAAATCCTACCGAGTGGTGAGCAATCCTCCCACTCAGTGGCTTAGCTGCAGTCTAGTACTCGCCTAAGTTGTCTCACTCAGAGACTTAGCTGCAGTCCGGCACTCGCCTAAGTTTGAAAAATCCTACCGAGTGGAGAGCAATCCTCCCACTCGGGGTCTTAGCTGCAGTCCAGTACTCGCCTAAGTTCTCTCACTTAGAGACTTAGCTGCAGTCCGGTTCTCGTCTAAGTTTGAAAAATCCTACCGACTGGAGAGCAATCCTCCCACTCAGGGGCTTAGCTGCAGTCCAGTACTCGCCTAAGTTTGAAAAATCCTACTGAATGGAGAGCAATCCT
>NC_041382.1:72011302-72039406 GCF_002162155.2 Triticum dicoccoides | reverse complement strand
CTCACCTAAGTTTGAAAAATCCTACCGAGTGGAGAGCAATCCTCCCACTCAGAGGCTTAGCTGCAGTCCAGTACTCACCTAAGTTTGAAAAATCCTACCGAGTGGAGAGCAACCCTCCCACTCGGGGGCTTAACTGCAGTCTAGTACTCGCCTAAGTTTGAAAAATCCTACTGAGTGGAGAGCAATCCTCCCACTCGGGGGCTTAGCTGCAGTCCAGTACTCGCCTAAGTTTGAAAAATCCTACCGAGTGGAGAGCAATCCTCCCACTCGGGGGCTTAGCTGCAGTCCAGTACTCGCCTAAGTTCGAAACATATCCCTATCCGCAAGGACGACGAGGTGCAGGTCGAATCCAACCTTCTCCTTCGGAGCTATGGCATAAATACAATGTGCGCTCCTTCCCTATCCGCAAGGACGACGAGGTGCAGGTCGACTACAACCTTCTCCTTCAGAGCTACGGCACAAGTACAATGTGCGCTCCATCCCTATCTACAAGGACGGTGAGGTGCAGGTTGACTGCAACCTTCCACCTCAGAGCTACATCTCAAGCACAAGGGTTATTCAGAGCAAAGAACAAAGTCCACTTGAAGGCAAAATGAAAAGCATATTCGGAAATAAACCAAATTCGGATAAATCCTAAAGTTCCAAGTAGCAAACCAAAAGTACTCAAGCATCAAGCCCGAAGGAATTTAACGGTTAGAGCAACCACTCGGCATTCTGAGGCAAATTTAAAGCAGATTCAAGTCTCATAAGTTTATTCACTCGGCAGGAGGAGGGCTGGCAGGCTCGACGAATTCGTCTAGGTCGATCCCATCTGCGATCCGAGTGGCAGCAGCGATGAAAGTCTCCATGAAGGACTGGAAGTCATGCTTTTTGGTGTTAGCGACCTTGATCGCCGCCAGCTTGTCCTCACGAGATTCCTTGCAATGGACTCGCACCAAGGACAGCGCCACATCAGCACCACACTGGGCGGAGGACTTCTTCCATTCCTGCACTCGGTCAGGGATCTCATCGAGTCGAGCCATCAGGGATTCCAGATCATTTTGAAGCGCTGCCCTTGGCCAGAGCAATGAGTCGACTCGTGAGACTGCCTCCTTCAGGCGCGCGAGGTAGCTTCTGACGCTGGCGACACGAGACTCCAGTCGGAGCATGTTCATTGCAGTTTCGTTGCAAACTGGAGAAGCGATAGCATACAGACCCGTCTCGACCTTTCCAGTTTCCTCGTCAAAGTCTTGGCAGAATTCTGCAGCCCAAAATTAGTGAGTCAACCGGATAGGATCCGTTCGCAAGCATCAACACAGTCGGTTTAAAAGAAATACCTTCCAGCATAAGATAAAGCTTCTTGGGGAGAGTTCTCAGATAAGCCTCCGTGTCATCCTCTTATGGACCGCAGACTCCAGCTTTTCATTCAGGGTAATTTTTTCCTTCTTCAGATGACTCACCACTCGGTTAGACTCCTTGAGGCAGGACTTCAGCTTGGTCACCTCCCCTTCCAGCGCTTCGACTGAAGCCAGCTTCTGGTCTGCAAGGGCAGTTTTATCTTGGGCTTCCTTCTGTGCAGTGGCGAGGTCCGAGTCCTTCTTCTCTAGAGCCAACCTCATTTTCTCTTCAAAAGAAGCAATCGGATCAGACAAGAGCTCGAAGAAATGTTTTAAAAAGACAGTCTACAGTCAGTTACCTTCCATACCAGCAGCTTCCTCTTGAGCTTTCTTAAGATTCTGCTGGGCCAACTCCAAGTCGAGGTTGAGTTGCCTCTGCTTCTCCTCAAGTTCAGCAAACTTGGAAATGAGCGTACAAGACTTCTGCAGAAGGCAAAAGACGTGTCAATCGACAAGATCAAAGGTTGTTCACTTCCGAGTGGATAAAACCTAAAGAGGTCACTTAAGACCCCAGCTATCTGCACGCATTCGACGGTGGTCTCGGGGACTACACCCAGCGGGTGCACTTGGCGGGCCCCTGCTGATCCAGACCCTACTCGACCGGTCCGCCAGGGTCGAGTAAAAAAACTATTCAGACCCCGGCCGACTGCCAGCAGTCGACCGCGGTCTCGGGGACTACACCCAGTGGGTGCACTTGACGTGCCCCCACTGGTTCAGATCTCATTCGACCGGCCCATCCGGGTCGAGTGGAAGAAAAGAAAGGAAGAAGAACTCAGACCCCAGTCGACTGCAAGCAGTCGACTGCGGTCTCGGGGACTACACCAAGTGGGTGCACTTACCGTGCCCCCACCGGTTCAGATCCTACTCGCCCAGACCGAGTGGAAGAGCGCAAACACCAAAGACAATAAAACACCCAGCGGGTGTATAGATTCGACGCAAACAACAGGAGATTGTATAGAAGAAATTTTTTTGGGTAGCATGTCCTGATAGAACAAGATCAGTTGAAAGTCTACTTACCTGGACATTGTCCCGGAGAGCAGCGCTGGCATCATAAGCAGCCTAGCTATTCTCATACACCGTCTTCATCCGCTCCATCATCACGTTAGCCTGACGGAAGGCTTCCGCAGCCGCTTCCGACTAGTTGTCCGGAACGGGGTAGCTAGTGAAAAAGAGAGCAGACGACCCAGGTGTGACAGTTTGGAGCTCCGTAGCGTGGAGTTGGACGACTGAAGGAATCGCCGGTGCAGTCGACGGTGCGGGGCGGTCACTCGACAAGGGTGCAGCGAAGGTGACAGAGGCCCTGCCCACGTTTTCAGATTGACGGACGGGTGGTGTTGCTGTTGGCCCTTGCTGAGACATCTTGCCAGCTGCTACCTTTTTGCTCTTCCTTGGCTTAAGATCCACATCTTCATCGTTATCTGGAAGATCGATGACGTTGGGTGGAGCTACAAGACAGATCAGTCGACCCCAAGTGAACCACTAGAATGCAATCGTCCAAGTAATCAAGAACAAGATCATAAGAGTTTCTACCTAGGTTGGAGGTAACCGCGTCTTCCATCTCCTCATCTCGATACTGGAGAGAAGAGGTTCCCGATGTAGCAGCACTGCAAGTGTCCGTAGTCAGTTTGTTACATTTTGTTGCTCGAGTCGACGAAAAGAACAAGTCAGATGATTACCCGGAGATGGTAGGGACGGTCACTTTGATCCTGGGCAAAGCCTTGGGCAGTTTGGAGGAGGTGGCCTTCGGTGCTTTTGGAGCTAGAGGCGGCACAACCTTGGGCTGCTTTGGGGCCTTCTCAATCAGCGTTGGGGAAGACGTCCGGGGGCGCTTCGAAGACGGCCCAGTCAGCGCGGTCGCCAGATCCAGGGTACTCGTCGGGTCGTCTGCGTGCTTGGATCTTCTCTCTCTGCGAGGAGGCGAGTCGACTTCTTCGTCATCGCTCGAGTCGTCGCTCTCCTCGTCCTCCTCTGCATCCGAGTTCCACTTGCCGCTCTGGCCCCCACTCGCCCCCTCCTCGACGTCTTGCTCCTGCACTCCGTTGGGCATTGAGTACATGTCAATGAGAGCCTGAAAGAACAACGAGCAAAAGGAGTACAATCGACCATCAACAAGGTGTCACACAGTGAATCGGAAAGATACTTGGTAAAACAGAATCATACCTGCTCCGGCTGGCGCGAGTGGTCGAATGGAATCACCCTCATAGACCCCCGGGGGTTGTGATTGTTGCTGGTGATTCCCATCAGCCACTTCTCCAAGATCTCCTCACTGACGTCCTCCAGGTGGATCCGAGTGGAGTCCTCGAGTCCAGAGTACATCCACATCGGATGATCACGGGCCTAAAGCGGTTGGATGCGTCGACCGAGAAAGACCTCCAGCAGGTCCATCCCAGTCACACCGTCGCGGACAACTTGGATGACCCGCTCGACCAGCACCTTGACCTGCGCCTTCTCTTCGGGAACCACCTTCAAGGAGGAGGGCTTCTCCACTCGAGCCAGGGAAAAGGGATAAAGTCCATTCGACTAACCCGGGGTCGGCTGATCCTGGCAGTAAAACCAAGTCGACTGCCAGCCGCGGACCGAGTCGAGAAGGATCATCGCCGGGAAGGTGCTCTTGCTCCTCATCTGGATCCCCAGGCCCCCAAACATCTGGATCATGCGCGTCCCCTCATCACTCGGATTGGCCTTTCTGACCGACTAGGAGCGACAGGTGAAGATATGTTTGAAGAGGCCCCAGTGTGGTCGATAGCCGAAGAAATTTTCACACATTGACACAAAAGCAGCCAAATAGACTATGGTGTTTGGAGTGAAGTGGTGGAGCTAAGCCCCGAAGAAGTTCAAAAAGCCCCAAAAGAAAGGATGGGGAGGCAGAGAAAATCCGCGATCGACGTGGGTGGCGAGGAGAACGCACTCACCTTCCCTTGGCTACGGCTCGGTCTCGTTCCCCGGGAGCCACACTGATTTGTGGGGGATCAGTCCCCCCTCCACCAGGTCGTCGACATCGTCCTGGCTGATCGTCGAGCGGATCTAGTTGCCCTGGATCTAGCCCGGCGGTAGGACATATCTTAACGAGGATCCGCCCCGGCTGGTCCTCTTCCCCTTCGCCTTCGCGGTCGCCTTCTTCGCGCGCTCCAGCGCCACCGACTTCTCTTTTCCCATGGCGGCAGATCGAGTTCGAGCGAGGTTTCGATGACGAGAGCAGAAGCGAGCGTGGCAAAGAGGTTGGAGGAAGAAGAAAGGAGAATCGGAGCACACGGTGTAGAGACCCGGTCCGGTGCCTTTTATAAGGTCATTCCCTGAGTGACTGACTGGTAGGCCCAGACAATCTAAACAAATCCCGCAATAGTCGCGCACGCAATATGTGGCGAAAAACATGGTGCGGATATCGAGGCGACCTGCCTAATCCGTCCCGATTACCACGGCCTCGCCCATTTGGCGCGCTTCCTTAAATTCAAATCCCACAAAATCTGCGGAGAGCAGGGCAACTTGTCAGACTGAAAACGTCCTCTACATTATCATTCGGAATTCTACCGTGAAAATTGACTCGGCAAAAATCAAGAATGGACCAAGGCGACCGAAAAAGAAGTTGACGTTGTCTCCTCAGTTCATGGCTCCAGAACAAGTTATACTCACAACATGAAGAATGAGTCAGAAGTGTTCTCAACTCCTTCCCCACTCAAACCCTGATCCATTCGGGGGATAATGACGAAGCTATGTACCTAGGGTAGGGTCATGGATCTATCCAAGATACCCTCCCCAAGGACATCTCTAAAAGAACCAGAAGCAATCGAAGAGAAACCATCATCCACTCGACCATGAAGTTATGTTCACTCGACAGCCTTGAAGACACTCGACCATGCGAACAACCACTCGACCACCAAAAGGTGTGAAGCCACTCACTCCGCAACGGTCGGGATTTAAGTCATAGCTTTATGATCATTTATAGCACTTTACTTCGGACGTTACCAGTAACGCTCCTCCTTTATGAACATTGAACCCTGTGTAACAAAGGGGAGCTGGGGTCCTGGCGCACTCTATATAAGCCACCCCCTCCTCTGGGACAAGGGTTCGCACCCTTTGTAATTCACACGCATATACCCAGTCGACCGCCTCCGGGCTTCGAGACGTAGGGCTGTTACTTCCTTCGAGAAGGGCCTGAACTCGTAAAACTCACGTGTACAACTCCTCCATAGCTAGGATCTTGCCTCTACATTCCTACCCCCCCTGTTCTACTGTCAGTCTTAGAACCACGACATTGTGCACATGTTATACCATAATGTGATAATGCATGGCGTTTGCAACTCACAGCTAAATGCTGAACAATCTAAACCATACTATACATCAAACAATCTCACATTTTATTTGAATTTTTGATAATGTGTGGCGTTTGTAGCTTATAACTAAATATCGAACAATCTAAACAATACTATATATCGAACATTCTCACATTTTATTTGAATTTGTGGTAATGTGTGGTGTTTGTAACTCACATCTATATACTTGTAGGCGTAGGGGGCGGGGCACCATACATAATGTGATAAACACATTATACATATGAGAGATGGTTTAGATTATGAAGATCTAGCTAGAGCAAGAAATGTAATATGATTTGAAATCAAAATAAGGTGGATTCAAAAAATCTAGTTCGAGTTCATATAGTACACATAGTTCATATGTAACTCGAGACTAATCATGTGTTGTGCTGTAAAGATAATACACAAACGATGGTTTCACTTGACAATAATGATGATTGTTGATCTTATTAAAACAGAGAAACGAATTCAAATGCTTTGACTTCACAACAATCATTACTGTAGATCTTATTCAAATAGAGAAATGAATTCAAATTTAGTTCATATTGAAGCGGTAGTATATACGTTTGGAATGCACTAAAACGTTCATTTGAGTAGTAGGTTGCATGCATTATACACGTAGTGAAATATTTTAATTGAACATAACATGAATTCAAAGTTTTGAATGACATTTGTAGGGCACATTGATTTGGTACAGTACATGTTATGCTTGTCCGGAAATTTCAACCCGCGCCTTGTTAGCCCGAAATATTTAAGATATATCTTTGTCTTGTTGTGCTCCGACAACTCCCTCCATCTCAACCCACGCCTTGCTATTCCGAAATTACAACGCGCGCGAAAACTCTCACCTCCTATGAAATCCGGCACACGAAATGCCCGTGGTACCCCTGAACCGAAAGAACCACCTCAAATCGGTGGGGGTACTTTCGTAACTTACCCCACATTTCGGACAAGCACGTCTCTAAGCCATGGTTCCCCACTGCCATCCCATCCGCCCACCCATTCGTACACCGAGGCCGCGAAAACCCGCGATGAAACCCCAAACCCTGCTTCGTTCGCCACCCAGCCGGAGCCTCTTCCCCGACGACGTCGTCCACATCAACACATCGACGTCCCTCATCCACCATACCGGATGAGGATCCATCGTCGATCTCATCGTCCCGCCGGTTCAGCCACCCCATCCTCCACCTCCAAGGAGCTGCCCCGACATTCCCCTCGTCTTTCGCGCCACCTCCATTCCCACACCGCCGTCTTCACCTACACCACCGGAAGAGCATCATCATCACTGTTTCCTCGGATGAAGCTGCGGCCTAATCGGCGCCACCAAAGAGGTTGTACACTAATTGCCGTATTTTCTTCTTGATTCGATCTCACGGTGTTGCTGGCACTCAGTCTCGAGCCGACACGGCGCGGCTCCATCCACGGTGGCGTCGCCGGCCACTTCCTCCACGGCGTCGCTCCCTCGGCGGCGACATCCACATCAGTAGGACCTGCTGCTGCTTTAGCTCTCGCTCGCGCTGTTTATTCATCATTTATGTGAATTATGCAACGCCATCTTGTTTAGCCAGACATCATATATGTGAATTTTGCAATGCCATCCTGCTTAGCCAGCCATCTTATATGTAAATTATATCAGGCCATCCTTTTTTTCGTTACATATTACATTTGTCAACAATATTATTACATTCAACTACTCTTCGTGTGCATCAGCCATTTGACACGGTGATGGAAAATTCTGGAGTGAAAACAAGGTCTTTAGAGCAGACTATGCTATCTGACGAAGCACATATCTCGCTGGTTACGGATAGCTCCTCAGAGGAGGATTCAGAGACAGATGACCAGTCATATCCCCCCCGAGGTGTATGCTCTAACTTGGCAGGGTTATGTTGCTCATATCGTGTGTATGGTGTCTCGCATTGCTATGTCATTTGATTAGTTTAGACATGCTTTGTGTGAATGCCACATGTTCAGTGTCTAATTACCATATATGTGAATTATGCATTGCCATCTTGTTGCAAGACATTATATATGTGAATTATACAATGCTATCTTGTTACAAAGGCATTATATATGTGAATTATGCAATGCCATGCTGTTTAGCCAATCATCATGTATGTGAATTATATCATGCTATCATTTTTTTGTATTACGTGTTCCATTTGTCGACAACGTTTGTATATTCAACTACTCTTCCTGTGCATCAGCCATTTGAAGCGGTGATGGAAGTATCTGGAGTGAAAACAAGGTATTCAGAGCAGACAATGCTACCTACTGAAGCATACATCTTGCTGGTTACAGAGAGATCCTCAGAGGAGGATTCAGAGACTGATGACCAGTCCTATTTTCCCCCTGAGGTCTATGATCAAACTTGGCAGGGTTATATTACCCATGTCATGCATGTTGTGTTGCATTGCTTAGTTTTTACATCGTATATGGATTGTCATCTGCTTACTTGCTTACTATATAAATCATATATTTGAATTAGATCATGCCATCATGTCTACATAGTACATACACATCATCTATCTGAATTATGGCATGGCGACCCATTTAATAAAGACATCATATAGTTATATCATCTCATCATGTTTGGTGTTTACAGTCATGATATTTTGAATTATGGCATTCTATCCGTGAATGTATGTGAATTGTGGCATGCCAACCTATTTAATAAACACATTATATAGTTATGTCATGTCATCCTGTTTACATAGTCTCATATTTTGAACTATGTCTTTCCATCTTTCTTAGTTAGCCATCATAATGTGAAATTGTGTCATGCTATCCTGTTTAGTTAGCCATCATATATGTGAAATTGTGTCATGCTATCCTGTTTAGTTAGCCATCATATATGTGAAATTGTGTCATGCTATCTTGTTTGGTTAGACAACATAAATATGAATTATTTCATGCCCTCTTTTATTCCCCACTATCCATTGCACCTATCTATCATACAATGTCTATACTTTCAATTACGTTTCTTGTTTATCAGCCATTTGAATTGGAGAGCGTGATGGCAGTATCTAAGGGAGTAACAACACGGTCTTCAGAAAAGATAGTGCTACCAGTCGATGCACATAGAACCATGGTTGTACTTGCCCAAGGACCAGATCCACCACACATAACCCAGACTCTAGCAGATTGTAACCCTACCCAGTTGGACAGAGAACCAGCTACACCCCTTCTAACCCCAACCCCGGAAGATAGTAACCCAGTTCCAGTTGACACATCACCGTCTCCACCACAGAGCACCCAAACACGAACAGTTAGTAAGGGAACTGCAGTGCCCAAAGCACGAGGACCACCACTATGAATCCCAACACAATGCTTAAAGGAGAAGAAGATTTGTTCTCAGGTCAGGTTCTGTAGCTATGGTTCATACTCCTTTGCTCTTGCATTACTGTATTTACTCATACCAACTATTTTCAAATTTGAAGGATGGAATTGAAACTCCAATGGCGCAATAGGTATGTTTTGAACATGTTTCTTTAACTGGTTTGTTGTTGTAACCTGCTCTATGTTGATTTCTGTTTCAATTGAATAAACAGTTATGTTCTCATGTCATTCACATTACAACTGTTGTTATTGCTCTATAGTTACCCACACTTATATTCTCTCTATTCTGCTTTGTCTAGAACAAATATTATTTGAACTGTGTCTCCATCTTGATTTGGCAACAAACACTAGAATGATATACACCATAAAGTGACCATGGTACATAGATATATGTTTGTTTCATGCTGTTATCTTGTCCACTTTACTACTGAACTCATTTACCGAAATGAGTTTCATATACAACATGGTAAACATGTGATGTGTCTGCTTGTTTCTCTTTTAGAATGCGTAAAAAATATTGGAGAACAGTACCGCGTTATCCAATGGTAAAGGAAGTAAGGCAGATAAGGTTCAAGATAGTGAGACATCCCTGTTGGTCTCCAAGAAAGCTGATAAAAACTATCTTGATGACAGTGAGGGAACCCAAAAGTCATGTCTTGATGTAGTGTTCGAGTTACTGGCCACTACTGCTGGCACAAGCTCTTCGAACTCGCTGCCTGAATTAGTTCGTCTTCTTGAGTCTCAACTTCAAGTTGAAAGACATCGATCAGATGTGCTGCGATAGGAAGCTGATGGACTGAGGAAGTCCCTGCAGAATTCAGATGCATATTTTCTGGTGCAACAGCAAGCGCTGGAGGATTTAAGCGCCAAACAAGAGAAAGTTAATAAGCTTGCTAAGCATCTTGCCAGCATTATGGGTACCCAGGATATTGTTTCTTGAGATCTTCTGAAGTGGTTTCAGTTCTAGATTTGTTTTGCTATGGCGTTTATTTGCGCTGGTCGCCAACTTTGACAACCAGTGTATAAGATATGCTGCTTTGTTCCCTATATTTGCACTGGTGGCGAACTTTGATGCCCAATGGATGTATTATGTGTAATAGCCGTGATAGCCTAGAATTAGTTGCTTGCTTATTTATTTCCTTGTTGTCTTGTTTACTTGTTTTCTTGTAGTCATTGCAGTTCTTTTTCCGCGGTTAGCTAGTGGTTGCAATAACCTATTTTTTAAAACTAGGCCACAATAACCATGGGCTAATATTTACTGTAGTGACACTAGGCCTCCTACTGGCCATAGAAACAGTGGGCCTTCTACGGGCCATAGAAATAATGGGCCTTCTACGGGCCGTAGAAACAATGGGCCTTCTACGGGCCGTATTATCAATGGGCCTTATACGGGCCGTATAATCGATTGGACAAACATGGGCCAAACAGACCGCATTATGGCTGTTAACGGGCTAGAGTTGTAATCGTCCGTTCATGGGCCGACCATAACGGGACATCGTTAATAGGCCGTATTTGATGATGCTAAAATTGGCCGAACGTATTAACGGACCACAAACGAGCCGACTGTAACCACGGGCTGAATTTGGCCCACAAGCAGAAAATGACAGTAACGGTCCGTAAGTAAATGAATGTTGGAAATGAGCCCAAGAATAAATGGGCTCTAAGAAGGCCGAAAGATAACATGGGATGGAAACGGCCCAATGGAATAACGGGCCGTTAATGGGTATAAAGTGATACACTGTTCATTATGGGCCAGTTTCACCACGGGTCGTTAATGGGTGTAAAGTGATACACTGTTCATTATGGGCCAGTTTCACCACGGGTCGTTAGTATGCCAAGAGTTACATAAGGCCTCATATGGGCCGAGAGATGTCATGGGCCATACATGGGCGAGAAGTGAAAATGGCCTGGAATCATATTGGATGGCCCAGATGACGCTACTGGGCCTAATTCGGATAGGGCGTAACAGGCCTTGGGTTAGCGGGCTGTAAATGTGCTATATTCGAATAGTTCATTAACAGGCTTCCCATGGGCCGGCCCGCCAGCTTTTGACCAAGTCAAATGGGCCGGCCTTTTCACAGGAATGGGCCTCTGTTGGGTCGTGCCACGTGTCGACGTATCACAGGCGCCTTCCGTCCAATGAGTTGTTGACATCTGTCCCAACGATGAGTCGACACGTGTTTCCTCCAGCCAATGATGATTTTACATGTGGAAAATCCCCATTGGTCGGGGCTATTAACGGGTTATCAGATACAAAACCCGACCCGATAGCTTAACAGCGTTCCGTTATGGTGGATGCCATGTGTCGGTCACCCTTGACGAAAGCACTACTGTGACGCGCGATTTATCGTCATGGAAGTGGACACTTCCGTGATGATCATTTTGGTAATGTCATGGAACACTTCTACGACAGCACGGGTATGACTATCTTGATTCTGTCACATGCATGACAGAAAACGCGAACTACTATGACAAACACGTATCATCATGGAAGTGTTTTTTTTGTAGTGTAGATACGTTGGAGATGTATCAAGGATGCGCATAATATAATTCTTATTCTTGTTTCACCTAAGTTAATAATTCCTTATTCCGGAGGTTCATCAAAATCCGTGATCTCATTTGTTCATCTTTCTTTCTTGAGTCCCAAGTTTTTTTTCTCGGTTATACCATCACGAAGCTCCATCCAATCGATGCAAGGATTCATCTTATTCTTTCAAGCTTCTTTTCCTTGCGGCCTTCTTTTTATCTATCCGGAGTTCTTTTAGCCCTAGATCTCAGGACGAGATCCTCATGTAGTGGTGGAGTGTTCTAACACCCCGGATGTAACTTGCCATATTTGTAACTCCGTCTCTTGCCATCTCCGGCTTTAAGTTATGATATTCCCTTCGTGGTTGGGTTTTGTCTTCGTTTTGCATTTTGTTCATGTCATGCATTTCATATCATGTCATCATGTGCATCACATTTGCATATGTGTTCGTCTCATGCATTCGAGCATTTTCTCCGTTGTCCGTTGTGCAATCCGACACTCCCACATGCACCGGCGCACCACACTTGTCTCTTTTCGTGAGCGTGGGTTAAACATTCTCGGAATGGGCGGAGATTCGTCAAGTGGCCTTGGTACACCACCAGTAGACCGCCTGTCAAATTTCATTCCATTTGGAGCCCGTTTGATACCCCAACGGTTAACCGGGTAACTGCAAAAGCCCCTTGTGTGTTGCAGCCCAACACCCCTCCAAATCAGCCCAATAACCCATCCAAACCATCTCCATGTCCTCCGTCATCGGATCACGATCATGTGGGTGAAAACCGCACCTCATTTGGACACTCCTACCTCCTTCAATCTATAAATATGTGCCCCTCCCTGAAAATTCGCGGATGAAACCCTAGCTTTTCCCCCTATCCGCCGCCGGACACACCTTCCCCACTGACGGACATGTCCGCCCGCCGCCCCACAGCCAATCGGGCTCCGCCGCAGCCGCCCCGTGTTGCCGGCCAGGCGAGGCCCGGATCGGACCCCCGTGGGCCCAACGCCTCCACTGTAGTCCGCGCCCAAGCGTAGCCCCGCCGCCGCCCGTGCCCGAGTGCCGCCCCTTCGCCGCCCGGCTCCCGCTACCCGCCGACACGCTGCTGTCATGCCGCGGCGCCGCTATTGCTCCACCCCGCGCCGCCGCCCTGCAGCGCATCACCGTCATGCCGCTTGCTGGCGCCACCGCCAGCACGCAGCGTCGCCGCCGCCGGAGCACGCACCGCCTCCCGCCTCCGACGACCAGATCTTGCCAGAGCGCGCCGCCTCGCCCCGCCACCGTCCCGATCTGGCACCCCGGCGACCGGATCCATTGTCCCGCGCCCTCCTCCGAGCTCCTTCGCGCCATGCCGTCTCGCTGGAGTCAACTCCAGCCGGATCTACCCCGGGTGGATGAGATCCACCGGGAGACAAAGCAAACAACCCTGTTGTGTCCCGGATCTCCTCGTCCCGCATGACCTCGTCCCGTTGACTTTCGGAGGTTCAATTTTTCTCTAAGTCCCCGAATCCATACATTTTCATGCCTCCTTCTACATGTCATATCTCGGTGACCATGGCTCCAAATCATCCATATGATATGTCAAATTGTTCGTCTCGTTGAGATCTTCATGCTAGAAGCCTTCCCATTCATGTTACTATCCTTTATGATGCCATTTTCAGTGATGCAAGTGTGCAATAAAATGTTAGCTGCTGGTACTTATCAGATCTTGGTGATTTGTCATTTTTGTTGCATTTGATGTGTGCATCATATGAGCATGAGGTCTACATGTGTTTTGATCTACAGTGGTTCAAGTCTTGTACTTGCGTGATCTATGTGGTGACTAGCACAAGCATGCAAACTAGGCTCCGTGATGTTGCTGTTTTCAGGGACTTGGGATTTTGCTAAGTCTTTTTCCTGCTGTTATTTTGATGCCATGTAAACTTGATGATTCCATGAGATATATGATTATTTTGAGATACTTCAGTAAGGATGTTTCGAACACGTTATTATGCTCTATCAATCCATGCCCCTGGTTGCAACTATGGAGTGCTCTAGCATGTCTTTTGCTTGCTCTACTTTTGCTATAAAATGTTCCTGTCAGATTGCTAACCTGTTAATCAGTATCGACATGGCTTTTTCTAGTGATCCATGCATCCTATGAACTTGCTCTTGCCATGATTAGCTTCATGAACATGTCATCTTGCTATTGGTATGCTTATGTTGTCTTTTAATGCCTTGTGGTGAGTGGCGTGAGCTCTCAAAGTTGTTATCATAATTCTGTTTATAACATGTTCTGTTTTTCTTCTAAGTCTGAAACTGTTAATAAAACTTGTTATGTTTACATGGGTGCCATCATATCTTCTGTGCCTTTTTGGCTCATGTTCAGTAAGGGACTTTTGTTCTATGCTTTTAGAAGAATCAGGCCATGCCTTTATTTGCCATGATATGTTCCTGTAGTATGTTGTTTGGTTGCTCTAAACATTGCTTCCTAATGTTGTTTATGCCATGTTAGTGTTTTCACTAAGTCTGTAAAGTTGATATCTTTTGCACTTTTGTCATGCTTGTTTGAACCTGTTCTAGTGTGATTTAGCCGTAGCTCAGTGTTCATGTTTTGTTAAGCATCTCTTATACATCACTGAGGCTTTGTTGTTATGTTGGAGTGTAGTAGCTTAGTTTCTTGTTGCATTCTAAGTGTCATCGTGCTGTTAATCACAGTTTTGCACCATTCTTGTTTTGCTTGCCATTTGCAAACCGTGCATCCCTTTCCGGTGATCCTTATCTTTCTAGCGGCATACTTGGTTTGCCAAGTTGATGCCTTGATCTTTCTTTCCCTTCCAGAGCACCCATATGCATTGCACATCATATCTTGCATATTATGTCATGTCTTGCATCATGTTGCTTGTGCATTGCACCGTGATTGATTGTTGTTCCATTGCTTGTGTTCTTGCTTTGGGTAGAGCTGGGAGATGAGTACGTGACTGAGGAACCTATTGAGTACGCTTACGAGGATCAAGCTTTCGATAACTCTGAGAACTTTGCAGCCAACATGACCATACCCTCGAAACCACTTCTATCTTTGCTTGCTAGTTGTTCGCTCTATCGCTATGTCGCGCTACCTACCACTTGTTATATCATGCCTCCCATATTGACATGTCAAGCCTCTAACCCACCTTCCAAGCAAACCGTTGTTTGGCTATGTTACCGCTTTTGCTCAGCCCCTCTTATAGCGTTGCTAGTTGCAGGTGAAGATGAAGGTTGTTCCATGTTGGAACATGGATATTTTTTTGACTGGGGACTGTAGGGGAAAACCCCCACAGCATATCAGAACTTTATTAGAAAAGTAATACAAATACAAAGGGGGGATTGATAACCCACAAGTATAGGGGATCGTAACAGTTTTCGATAAGTAAGAGTGTTGAACCCAGCAAGGAGCTAAAGGTAGAAAAAATATTCCCTCAAGTTCTATCGACCACCGATACAACTCTACGCACGCTTGATGTTCGCTTTACCTAGAACAAGTATGAAACTAGAAGTTCTTTGTAGGTGTTGTTGGATAGGTTTGCAAGATAATAAAGATTACGTAAATAAAAGCTAGGGGCCGTTGTAAGTAAAGAAGCAATGAAGTAAATATAGCGAGTATGGAAAAGTGGTGGTAGGAGTTGCGAAATTGTCCCTAAGCAATTCACTAGTTTACTAGACCGATAGCAAGTATTATGTGGGAGAGGCCACTGCTAGCATGTCATCCCTGACTTGGAATTCTATGCACTTATGATTGGAACTATTAGCAAGCGTCCACAACTACTAACGTTCATTAAGGTAAAACCCAACCATAGCATTAAGATATATTGGTCCACCTTCAATCCCGTATGCATGAATTTTCTATGCTAGGTTGAAGCTTCTGTCACTCTTGTACTCCAATACATATTCCTATCAACATACAACTAACCCTATGGTGTGATCCACACGCGTGCTCATATGATGGGCACCAAAGGACAACAACATAACCACAAGCAAATTAAATCAATCATAGCAATTCATGAACCACCGATAGGACAACGAAAATCTACTCAGACAACATAGGATGGCAACACATCATTGGATAATAATATGAAGCATAAAGCACCATGTTCAAGTAGAGGGTACAGCAGGTTGCGGGAGAGTGGACCATTGTATATAGAGGGGGAAGGTGATGGGGATGTTGGTGAAGATGGCGTAGGTGTTGGTGTAGATCGCGGTGATGATGATGATGGCCACGGCAGCGTTCCGGCGCCACCGGAAGAGAAGGGGAGAGGGGGGCCCTTCATCTTCTTCTTCCTTGACCTCCTCCCTAGATGGGAGAAGGGTTTCCCCTATGGTCCTTGGCCTCCATGGCATAGGAGGGGTGAGAGCCCCTTCGAGATTGGATCTGTCTCTCTGTCTCTCTCTGGTTTTGCATTCTGTTCTGCTGCCCTTTCACCGTTTCGTATATATATGGAGATCCATAACTACGATTGGCCCGAAACCTTCACTATGATTTTTTACCAAAAATTAGCTTTCTTGCGGCCGAAGAAGGGAATCAACCGCCTTACGGGTGGCCCAAGAGGGTCAGGGGCGCGCCCCCTGCCTCGTGGCCACCTCGGGCACCGTCTCGCATGGATTTTTCTTCCGGAATTTTCCAAATATTCCAAGAATATGCTCTGTCCGTTTTTATCCCGTTTGGATTCTGTTTGATATGGATATTCTATGAAACATAAAACATGCAACAAACAGGAACTAGCACTGGGCACTAGATCAATATGTTAGTCCCAAAAATAATATAAAAAGTTGCCAAAAGTATATGAAAGTTGTAGAATATTGCCATGGAAGAATCAAAAATTATAGATATGACGGAGACGTATCAGCATCCCCAAGCTTAATTCCTGCTCGTCCTCGAGTAGGTAAATGATAAAAATGTCACATCCCTAGCTGCTGGTAGTGCTCTAGGCTAGCTTCATGTGTGCATCATGTCTATATTTTCGAAACTTGAACTGAGGAATTTTGGAAGCCTCAAAAACTTAAATAAAAGAGGGGCAAAAACCCTAGAAATCTCATTCATTGCTCCAAAAATGCCCTTTTAAATATTTGATAATTTTTGGTAAGGGTTCTGGTCCCAACCAAAATATTGAACATTTTTAAGGAATTATTTTTGGGACTTTGGATTTAATTCATTAGCTATTTGAATTTGAATTATATTCATATAATTAGAATATAATTTCAAATACCCCAGAAATATTTTATAAGCTTTTGGAAAAGTCCATCTAGCAATATAACATATTCAGAGGAGTTTTTGGCATTGTTTGAATTATTTTAAATTCAAAACAGTGGCAAAATAAATTAAATAAAACAAAACAGAAGAAAAAAAATAAAAAGAGCAGAAGCCTACCTAACTCACCTGCAGCCCACCTGGCGCCCACCAACCGGCCCAGCCGGCCCAGCCCACCTCCTCCCCCTTGTCATCTTCCTCCTCTGCCAGGAGGACGAACAGAGGCGAGGCGTGGCGCGCGCCCGAGAGGCCTCGGCCACCTCCTGCTTCCCCCTGGCCACCTCCTGCTTCCTCTCGTCGCCCTGGACCTCGTCCGCGACGCCACGCACCCTCCCAGGCCTCGCACTCTCCCCGTGCCTTCTCCCCCTTTCTCTGGCTCCCTCTCTCCTCCACCGAGCGGAGCCCCGTCGCCACCGACGCCGTTCGCCATGCCCACCGCCGATGCCTTGCCTCCCCGATCAGTCCAGCACCTCCACCACCTTGCACCACGCCTCTCCATTGAGGAAAGCCAACGCAGAGGCCCTATGGAGCCGCCATCGTCGCCATCTTCCTCGTCCCTGTCCGATGATCGCCGTCGTCGATTTGCCGCACCCCGGACGTCCCCGAGCCTACTGACTGCCCCCTCGAACTCGCTGTGAGCTCCTGCGCCTTCCCCCTTGCTCACCCCCTCCGTTCTCGTCCGTTAGCCGCCGCCCCACGAAACCGAGCTCCGCCCATCGCCATGGCCAGTGAGCCCCGTGCTCCCGAGCTCCTCCGCTCGCCCTAGTAGCACCCGCCTGCTAACCGTGCTCTCAGGAGCCGAACGCACACACCTGCTCCTTCCCCTGTGCACCGCAGCGCCGTCCTCACTGACGCCGAACTCCGGCCGCCGCTAAAGCTCGTCGCCGACCACTCTCCGGCCACTCCCCGGCCGCGCCACCACCCTGGTTAGATGCGGACGAGCGTCCGCATCCCGCAGTCATGCTCCGCGCGCCAAACGGCGCTCTGTAGGCCATTTCCGCAGCGCACCACCGCGTCGGGACTCGCCGGCGGCTAAACGCCGGCGACCGTTGACCCTTGACCGGCGTGGGTTGACCCACTGCCCGGTTTGACCCTCCCCTCTCTCTGACTGACGTGTGGGCCCAGCCCCCCCTGTTTAATTAGTACCAGGTTAAGTTAGTGTTAACTAACTTAGTTAAGTAGATAGGACACTGACATGCGGGCCCAGGCTCTAATTAAACTTAGGTTAGTTAACTGTGTCACTGACGTGTGGTCCCCACACGTCAGGTTTGACCTGGACCCGCCCTGTTGACCTGATGACGTCAGGGTGAGGTCATGCTGACGCAATATTCATTTTCTGGAATTTAGTTTATTTTATTATATTCAGGAAATTCCAGAAAATAGCTAAAACTTCTAAAAATCATAGAAATTCAACCGTAACTCCAAATTAAATAATTTATATATGAAAAATTATTAGAAAAATTCAAGGAATCCATCTGTACCATTTTCATGCATGATAGAACAACTTATAGCTGCTGTTTAGCACAAATCAATTAAATGGCATTTGAATAATCACATATGGAGTTTAAATTTGAATCTTGTATTCAAACCAACTTCATTTAATATGTTGCTAGTTGCATTAGCTCAAAACACATTCATTTTGCCATGTCATGATCATGCATCATATTGTGCATTGCATTGATTGTGTTCCCTTCTATGTTGCCGGTAATTGTCCCCTCTCGATAGACGTGATACCGATGATGTGATCGTTGACACTGATGAAGACTCAATGCTATCTTCAGAAGTGCCAGGCAAGGAAAACCCCCTTGTTCATTCCGATACAATCCTACTCTCTCGCTCCTGCTCTCTTTTACTGCATTAGGACAACACCGATTCATCTGTTACTTGCTGCGGTAGCTGAACCCCCTTTATCCTTTGCATGACCTGTCATTGCCACAGTAAATAGATGAAACCCACTAGCATGAGTAGGAGTTGTTTGAGCCCTGATGTGCCTACTCATTCATGCTTGTTTGTCATGCCTGCTACTGCTTAGAGTTGAGTCAGGTCTGATTCATCGAGGATGAATCAGAGGTGTGTGAACATGTCCTACTATGTGTGAGCTAAGTGTGTGAACACGATTTGGTAAAAGGTGTCGGTGAGAGGCCATGTAGGAGTACATGGTGGGTTGTCTCATTGAAGCCGTCCTTAGGAACTGAGTTCTGTGTTTGTGATCCATGATTCAGCTACTACCATGCATTGGGCCCTGAAATATGACCCCGCTCGACTTCTTATTCACCCTAGTCCTCTGTCCAGGAGTTGCAAGTAGTTTATGGTGTTTGTAGCTTACTGGAGGCCGTGGACAGCGCTGACCGTAGGGGTGGGCTGTGATGCGGTAGGTACGTGGCACGGTGTACCGGATGCCCGTTTGGTATCTCGGGAACCCTGTTCACATCGTTTGGGGCTGTGAGCGAAACTCCGGCCGGATCTCCTCATGGATGGAACCCGAATAGGCGATAAACCTGGACTAGAGACTTGAGTGTTTAGGTAGGTCGTGGTCTACACCCACGTCGGCTTTCGCTTGAAGTCTGCCGAGCACATGTCGTGTGCAGACGCTAAGTGGTGGAAACATGTATGAAGAAGTACACCCCTGCAGGGTTAACATCATCTATTCGAATAGCCGTGTCCGCGGAAAAGGACTTTTGGGTTGCTTATATCAGTTCATAGACAAGTGAAAGTGGATACTCTAAAATACGCAAGATAAGCGTGAGTGCTATGGATGGCGTTCTCGTAGGGAGACGGGAGCGGATCCATAGTGGTGTATTGATATGGTGAATATGTGGACTCGTGTGCGCCACCTCAAAAGAGTTACTCGCAGTCGTAGTTCAGGATAGCCACCGAGTCAAAGCTGGCTTGCTGCAGTTAAACCCCACCATCCCCTTTGTTGATAATGATGCATACGTAGATAGTTCTGATGTAAGTCTTGCTGGGTACATTTGTACTCACGTTTGCCTATTTTATGTTTTTGCAGAGAGACTTCAGTCTCACTAGTATTTCCGCGTGGTCTTCGACGTTTAGCTTGTTACCTCAGCTACGATCTTGTGCCTCGGCAGGATTTGGTAGATAGTCAGGCTTCTCAGCCTTTTTCATTTATAGATGTCTGTACTCAGACATGATAGCTTCCGCTTGTGCTTGATTTGTATGCTCTGAATGTTGGGTCATGAGACCCATGTTTGTAATATCTCGCTCCTCGGAGCCTATTGAATAGATTACTTGAGTCATAGAGTCATGTTGTGATGCCATGTTGTCATAGAGTCATAGTGCCTTAAGCTGGTATAAAGAGTTTCAATGATCTCTGAATCAAAGGTAATTCTTTTGCCACTTAAGGGGAGATATTTACGAGTCACGGTTCCGAAGGTGTCTCGTTGTGGTATCATGGCAACTCAACTCCTCGCTACGTTGACAACCGTTCACCACCCTCTTAGGTGTGGAATTGTTGTCTACCTAGTGAACCCTTGTCATCTGCTTCACTCCATTCCTATGGGTGCGTGCTTCGTCTCTCAGCTCGAGAGATGTTGCTATGTCTCATTCTGTGAGTTAATCCTGAGTTGTTCGACCTTCAAGAAGATCGATCCTTCTAGAGTCTCCTTCTCCTCTCATTGTCATAATAACTGGAGTTCTCAGAACAAGACATCAAGACAATGATGGTGAATGAATCAACGTTCAACTGAAGTGCACCCTGGATCGTGAAGATTGTACTAGTTTGCGTTTCCCCTTCATCCTACCCTACGCTTGAATCTCGAGACGAGATTCTTGTTTAGTGGGGGTGAGTTGTCACATCCCTAGCTTCTGGCATTGCTCTAGGCTAGCTTCATGTGTGCATCATGTCTATATTTTTGAAACTTGAATTGAGGAATATTGGAAGCCTCAAAACCCTAAATAAAAGAGGGGCAAAAACCCTAGAAATCTCATTCATTGCTCCAAAAGGCTCTTCTTAAATGTTTGATAATTTTTGGTAAGGGTTCTGGTCCCAACCAAAATATTGAACATTTTTAAGGATTTATTTTTGGGACTTTGGATTTAATTCATTAGCTATTTGAATTTGAATTATATTCATATAATTAGAATATAATTTCAAATACCCCCTGAAATATTTTATAAGCTTTTGGAAAAGTCCATCTAGCAATATAAAATATTCAGAGGAGCTTTGGCATTGTTTGAATTATTATTTTAATTCAAAACAGTGGCAAAAGAATTAAAAAAAAAGAAAACAGAACTGAAATAGAAATAAAAGAGAGAGAGAGAGAAGGAAGTACCTGGGCCACTTACCTGTAGCCGGCCCAGCTCCCCCCCCCCACCTGGCCGGCCCAGCCCACCTCCTCCCCCTTGTTCATTCCGATACAATCCTACTCTCTCGCTCCTGCTCTCTTTTACTGCATTAGGACAACAACGATTCATCTGTTACCTGCTGCGGTAGCTGAACCCCTTTATCCTTTGCATGACCTGTCATTCCACAGTAAATAGATGAAACCCACTAGTATGAGTAGGAATTGTTTGAGCCCTGTTGTGCCTACTCATTCATGCTTGTTTGTCATGCCTGCTACTGCTTAGAGTTGAGTCAGGTCTGATTCATCGGGGATGAATCAGAGGCGTGTGAACATGTCCTACTGTGTGTGAGCTAAGTGTGTGAACATGATTTGGTAAAGGTAGCGGTGAGAGGCCATGTAGGAGTACATGGTGGGTTGTCTCATTGAAGCCGTCCTTAGGAACTGAGTTCTGTGTTTGTGATCCATGATTCAGCTACTACCATGCATTGGGCCCTGAAATATGACCCCGCTCGACTTCTTATTCACCCTAGTCCTCTGTCCAGGAGTTGCAAGTAGTTTCTGGTGTTTGTAGTATGCTGGAGGCCGTGGACAGCGCTGACCGTAGGGGTGGGCTGTGATGCGGTAGGCACGTGGCCGGGTAAACCGGGCACCCGTTTGGTGTCACGGAACCCTGTTCACATCGTTTGGGGCTGTGAGCGAAACTCCGGCCGGATCTCCTCATGGATGGAACCTGAATAGGCGATAAACCTGGACTAGAGACTTGAGTGTTTAGGTAGGTCGTGGTCTACACCCACGTCGGCTTTCGCTTGAAGTCTGCCGAGCACATGTCGTGTGCAGACGCTAAGTGGTGGAAACATGTATGAAGAAGTACACCCCTGCAGGGTTAACCTCATCTATTCGAATAGCCGTGTCCGCGGTAAAGGACTTCTGGGTTGCTTATATCAGTTCATAGACAAGTGAAAGTGGATACTTTAAAATGCGCAAGATAAGTGTGAGTGCTATGGATGGCGTTCTCGTAGGGAGACGGGAGCGGATCCATAGTGGTGTATTGATATGGTGAATATGTGGACTCGTGTGCGCCACCTCAAAAGAGTCGCTTGCAGTCGTAGTTTAGGATAGCCACCGAGTCAAAGCTGGCTTGCTGCAGTTAAACCCCACCATCCCCTTGTTGAAAATGATGCATATGTAGTTAGTTCTGATGTAAGTCTTGCTGGGTACATTTGTACTCACGTTTGCCTATTTTATGTTTTTGCAGAGAGACTTCAGTCTCACTAGTAGTTCCACGTGGACTTCGACGTTTAGCTTGTTACCTCAGCTACGATCTTGTGCCCTCGGCAGGATCTGATAGATAGTCAGGCTTCTCAGCCTTTTTCATTTATAGATGTCTGTACCCGGACATGATAGCTTCCGCTTGTGCTTTGATTTGTATGCTCTGAATGTTGGGTTATGAGACCCCTGTTTGTAATATCTCGCTCCTCGGAGCCTATTGAATAAATTACTTGAGTCGTAGAGTCATGTTGTGATGCCATGTTGTGTTTGCACACATCGAGCATATTGTGTGTATGTTATTGAAATGCTTGGTATGTGTGGGATCTGACTATCTAGTTGTTTATCTTTAGTAGCCTCTCTTATCGGGAAATGTCTCCTAGTGTTTCCACCGAGCCATGGTAGCTTGCTACTGCTCCGGAACACTTAGGCTGGCCGGCATGTGTCCTTCTTCGTTCCTGTGTCTGTCCCTTCGGGGAAATGTCACGCGATGAATACCGGAGTCCTGTTAGCCCGCTACAGCCCGGTTCACCGGAGTCCTGCTAGCCCAGTGCTATAGCCTGGATTCACTCGCTGATGACCGACACGTTCGATGCTGGGTCATGGATGCCTGTCCCTGTAAGTCTGTGCCGTTTTGGGTTTACGACTAGCCATGTCAGCCCCGGGCTCCTTATCATATGGATGCTAGCGACACTGTCATATACGTGTGCCAAAAGGCGCAAATGGTCCCGGGCAAAGGTAAGGCGACACCCGTGGGAATACCGTGCGTGAGGCCGCAAAGTGATATGAGGTGTTACATGCTAGATCGATGTGGCATCGAGTCGGGGTCCTGACAACGTTGGTATCAGAGCTTGACTGCCTGTAGGATTACCAAGCCAAACTGGTCGAAGTTGAGTCTAGAAATTCTTTAGTTATATAAGGGAATTGATTGTGGGATGGAACGTAAGGCTCTTTTTACTCCTTATACCTCATGGCCTTCTGATCTGAGTCATCATCTTCTCTTCTACGGGGATTAAGAACTAGGCTATCTCTTCTTTCTATTAGGATCACGTGTTACTAATCAGTGGACTTATAAGATTGTTGTATTTAAGTCTCAGTTCAGTTCCTACTACTTCCGTATGTTAATTGTTGATCTCGAAACCTTGATATTGTGCTTCTGAGTGGTTATGCCACCATTTTTGTGAATGTCTCAAATCTTTTCTGAGCATTTACAGCCGATATGTTGTCCGAGTCATCCCAGGTTTCTAAATAGTTTGAAGCAATTTGCAAATCCCTTCCTCCCGCCTCGATGTTCCTTTGGGCCAGATTAACCACACTAATCGGTGTGTTGAGATAATTATTGCCTCGACATATATGTTGGAATTATTATTATGACCCTAAGTGCTTAGGGGATCATCTAGTGGTCTAGCCATGATCTGTGTTTCCAGTGTGATGATTCTGGCCTTTATTCTCGAAAGCATCCTGTGATGCCACTGGTAGTAGGTATTCTACTCCTGGGTTTTGAACCCGAGATTCACCCTACTTGCCTCATGTTGATAGTGTTGCTAGTTCCTTAGGTTATTAGTAACCTTTGCGATAGTCCTTGAAGTCCGTGGTATCTTCTTCTTCCAAATACCATGAACTACTTATGGCAGAAGTTCCTCGTTGAACTGAATGATCACAACCAGAGTGCTTTTGATGAGTTCTCCGTTATATATTGTGACTCTGCCAGTTCTACCCTTCCGCATGGATTGCCCGGAAGAAATATGTTGAATTCGTTCGACATGCTAAACCATGCATCCACAACTCAGAAAATCGTATGTTCCTTTGAGTTGTCCCTCTTTAGTTGTCTTCTGACCCTCGTCTATCAATTGATAGTCAAGATTATGTGTGCATTCGTTCATCGATGCCTATTACTCTTGTGGTCTATCAAGCCATTCTATTCCGGAATGACTAGGAGAAACAAACTCCAATACCTCATCCATATCTAGGATTAGGTCAAAACCATCGTACTCCGCAGATCAAAATGCCAATCCAACTTTTACTCTGTTCCACCTTGGAGTATTACCATCTTTATATCAAGAATGTCATGGGAATTGCACACCATCCTATGAACTCTTGACACCGTGATACTTCTCGCCATCATTGTTCATTCCTCGGTTCCTGTGTTATCGTAACCGGAATGTCGACAAGTGAATCGTGGTGTGTGAAATCAATACTGCTAGCAACTCCATTGTTTGGTAGTTAAAGGACAATAATTTCATTCTTAGCATGTTGGTTAGTGAATCATCATTCTAAGATTGATCGTGCTACCTAGTCCTTGTTCTCGGTGCACTCCTCGATCGATGAGTTAGGGTTATTTCAAATCTTCACTCTATTGATCATATCGGCTTGCCTCAAAAAGCAAGATTGTTCTCGAGCTTAGTAACATATCGGTGGTTCGTGATTTCCCGAAGATCTTCTCGGAAGTATTACCAGGTTGTCACCTGACCGCTGTGTTGAGCTCGTGATCAAGTTGGTTCCTTCTGAACCATCCTTCTCCAAGGATCTGTGTTGGATATCCCGGAGCTAGTTGGTTAAGCTAGACAACAACTTGGAGAGTTGGAAGATAAAAGCTTGTCTGACTTAGTTCATGTTAAGGGATATCTTTCTGTGTATGTGTGTGTGTTGAAGAAAGATGATATCTTCATTAATTGGTCCTTGTGATCAGTTGTTGGACCGATTGTCTTACCCCATCTATAATTTGAGTATGGGCTATCATCCAATCAGACCAGAACCAACGATATTCGTAATGTTGTCTTACTCGTGGTTGATCCCTCGAGCATACACCATTATATCTTTTGGGTCTGACCAATGCTAACACTTGTTCTCTTAACTATGGAATTCCTTTTAAAGGGAAACCCGGAAGAATTGTTGTTGAGCCCATTGACAACATCCTTATCTCCTCCATGATTTTGTTGAACATTAAGCTAGTGTTGGAAACTTTTGAAAGCATTTCTTCATGCTAACTCATGAAGTATTTGTTTGATGAAAGGAGTGACTTCCTCTTATACACGTGCATTTGGTGAAAGTTGCCGCCGTGGATTTGAGAAAGTTAGTTTTGCTTCCTCTGGAATCATCCCAAGTCAGTCATGCATACATGCGAAGTATTCTGTGGTCTGGAGACTTGCAACCTTCATTCCATATGTGTTCCGAGCACACCAAGCCACTGATTGAGTTGTTCAAAGATAAAGGAGTCTGTCCAAGGTGAACTCTTTGGACTTCCACGCGTGGAGACTTCGATGTCATTAATGATGGTTCCCCACCTGAACTCGGTAGTGTTTTATTATAAGACTACCACGTGGTCATGTTTGTCTGGGACAGCGTGTTCACATGTTTGTAGCAGAACCAGCTCATGTTTTGGAGCTTACTATCGTAGTTCATTCCCCGAGAATCTCGCAGCGTTGTCTCGTCGAATTGTGTTGCAAACTTTCATTTTTCTTCCTAGACTCGATGAGTCTGGAATATCCTGACACCAACCAGATCTGAATCTCAGGCAGATATGATGGTTTGGAACATTTCCCAAGAACTATAATATCGGTCCCTCGAAAACCGGTAAAGTGGATGTCGTGGCCAACACACCCAGCCGGTAGACCTGTTATTATAATATCTTGATTGAGGAAGTTGGCCACCTCCCCATAGGGATTTCGTAGGATTTACTCCCTAGTTACCCCTATGGATTTTGAGATCCCGAAGTCCGACCTTTTTACTTGATGTTCTAGATATCAAACCATATCTATGAATGGGTTACGCTAGCACATCAAGGAGAACATTAGAAGCGGAGTGCTAAATGTCTCTCGGTCGATCGTCCAGATTTTGTTCCTTGGCTCGCTAAGGTGAAATCTGAGAAAGTGTTATCCTCCTTTGCATCTGCATCGTCCACCGCTATTCATCATGGTAGTAAGTTGTGTTGCCAGAATCCTTGACACGGATATTGGTAAAACCTTGATGATTATGGAAATGCTCAAGTTCTTGAGAGCACGCACAAGCGTTAGGTGTTACCATCGGCACTAGCTAGGTTTGCTCTCAACTTCCTCGGTTATGCTATAACTTCTCAACAGTGGATTCACTCTCTATTGTTGGGTTCTCCCCAGTTACTAGAATCATTCCCATCATTTGCATTTTGTTCCCAGCTTGCACCACCAATGTGCCATTCTACCATGGGTCTCTTCCATTTCCGGTGATAAGCAAATTCATCCATTGCGTTGTCTTCAACAAGGTAATCCACATCATCCAAGTCTGAGTATGCCATTCTACTGACCCCCTCCAAACGATCGCTTGAGAATTGCCTTAGGCTGGTATAAAGGTTTTCAATGATCTCTGAATCAAAGGTAATTCTTTTTGCCACTTAAGGAAATAATCTACGAATCACCCTCCTCCGGGATGTTTCGTCGTGGTATCATAGCAACTCAACTCCTCGCTACGTTGACAATCGATTACCACCTTCTTAAGCGTGAAATTGTGGTCTACCTAGTGAACCTTCGTCATCTGCTTCACTCCATTCCTATGGATGTGTGCTCGTGTCTCAACCCGAGAGATGGTCCTATGTCTCGTTCCATGAGTTGTTCGATCTTCGAGAAGATCGACCCTGCTAGAGTCTCCTTTTTTCCTCCATGTCATGTTGACAGGATTTTTCAAGGCAAGACTTCAAGACAATGATGGTGAATGAATCAACGTTCAACTGAAGTGCACCCTGGATCGTGAAGATTATACTAGTCTGCGTTACCCTTCACTTTACCCTACGCTTGAATCTCGAGACGAGATTCTTGTTTAGTGGGGGTGAGTTGTCACATCCCTAGCTGCTGGTAGTGCTCTAGGCTAGCTTCATGTGTGCATCATGTCTATATTTTCGAAACTTGAACTGAGGAATTTTGGAAGCCTCAAAAACTTAAATAAAAGAGGGGCAAAAACCCTAGAAATCTCATTCATTGCTCCAAAAATGCCCTTTTAAATGTTTGATAATTTTTGGTAAGGGTTCTGGTCCCAACCAAAATATTGAACATTTTTAAGGAATTATTTTTGGGACTTTGGATTTAATTCATTAGCTATTTGAATTTGAATTATATTCATATAATTAGAATATAATTTCAAATACCCCGGAAATATTTTATAAGATTTTGGAAAAGTCCATGTAGCAATATAAAATATTCAGAGGAGTTTTTGGCATTGTTTGAATTATTTTAAATTCAAAACAGTGGCAAAATAAATTAAATAAAACAAAACAGAAGAAAATAAAAATAAAAAGAGCAGAAGCCTACCTAACTCACCTGCAGCCCACCTGGCGCCCACCAACCGGCCCAGCCGGCCCAGCCCACCTCCTCCCCCTTGTCATCTTCCTCCTCTGCCAGGAGGACGAACAGAGGCGAGGCGTGGCACGCGCCCGAGAGGCCTCGGCCACCTCCTGCTTCCCCCTGGCCACCTCCTGCTTCCTCTCGTCGCCCTGGACCTCGTCCGCGACGCCACGCACCCTCCCAGGCCTCGCACTCTCCCCGTGCCTTCTCCCCCCTTTCTCTGGCTCCCTCTCTCCTCCACCGAGCGGAGCCCCGTCGCCACCGACGCCGTTCGCCGTGCCCACCGCCGATGCCTTGCCTCCCCGATCAGTCCAGCACCTCCGCCACCTTGCACCACGCCTCTCCATTGAGGAAAGCCAACGCAGAGGCCCTATGGAGCCGCCATCGTCGCCATCTTCCTCGTCCCTGTCCGATGATC